>NC_137797.1:51661929-51909429 GCF_963383645.1 Muscardinus avellanarius | reverse complement strand
TTGTGTGAGGACAGGTGGGGGAGCCCACGGAGAGAGGGACTGAGCGCCAAGTGCTGTGGGAGAGAAGTCTGGTGCGGGAGGAGACTGGCAGGGGACCACAGAAGAAGCATCGGTTCTCTGGCATGCCATAAGCTTCACTGCCTGAAGATGGCACCTCTCACTCCGCAGACTTTCTGCAAAGATTGAGAAGCCCTGAAATACATTTTTCGGAAGGTCAGTTCCCATCTGTTTTCTATTTGTTATGTCTGTCAGCACTTCTGTGAGAACAGAACCATTACACCAGCCTTGGAAGCCAGAGGCAGCAGGATCCTCCAAGCCCGGCACTTCCCAGCCCTGCCCACCTCCATCTGAGAAGAGTGGAAACTGCTGATGCATCTCAGATTCAACTCTGGGCTTCGGTGGTGGCCGCTAACTCACCTGCAAACTGTGCTCCCAAGAGCAAACAGGTACAAAGAAGCCAACCTGGTTAATCAGTTATTCTCCCTCCCCTGTCAAACAAAACATCAACAACAAACAACTTAGGGGCTTTTCAGAAGTGTTTTTAATTCCTTATCTAGCAAGTCATTAAAGGAAAAAGAAATTCTCTTAATTTTTAACTACTTATAGACCTCCAGCTAGAGAACTGGAGTCTGCCCTGGAGACTTACTGCAAAGTAATTGGCCCAAGGGAAAAACCCAGAATTCGAGAACACTCTCTGTGGCCCAGTTATGATTATCAGAATAGTGAAGATTTCCAAACAGTGCTTATCTGAGTGTGGAGGTATTTATCAGAAGCAAGGAGAGATTGCATTGATTTGGTTCAAAGGGTAATGGAGAAGCACACTAGGTCACATTCCCCCGCAAACCTCCCACCACCAGGACCGGGCTGCCCTCCCCCAGGGTTCAGATTTGAAATCACAGCCTCCAGGATACATCAACTCCCTCCGAGTAGGTCAGTCTTAACGGCCAAGTTCCAATTGTGTGTGTGTGTGTGTGTGTGTGTGTGTCTCACTAAGTAGCTGAGGCTGGCCTCGAACCTTCAATCTTCCTATCTCTGCCTTCCAACTACTGGGATAATAGGCATGCACAACCACACCCGGCTTGGGTGAATACTTCTGCAGCACGTGAGAAGATGAGAATGAATGACCAACCACTATGCATAAAAGTTGCCAAGGTGGGAGGCAATCTTGTGACTATAAATTCTCCACTCTTCACATCTGATTACCTGTGATTTTCACTAACATTCTGTGGTGTTTTAAAACTAGTTTGAGAAGCTGGGCATGGTGGCACATGCTTGTAATCCCAGAGAGACAGGAGGATCCGGGTGTTCAACCAGTCTCAGCTACTTGATGAGACCCTGTTTCAAAATAAAGAATAAAAAATTGGGATGGGGGTATAGCTCGGAGATAGAATGCCCCTGGGTTTAATCTCCAGCACCACACACACACACACACAAAAAAAAAAAAAAGTAAATAAGACTAGTTTGAGGCTGGGCGTGATGGCATATGCTTATAATCCCAGCATTTAGGAGGCTGAGACAGGAGGATCGAGGTTTGCGGCCAGCCTCAACTACTTAGTGAGGCCCTTTGCAACTCAGTGAGACCCTATTTCAAAATAAAGAATAAAGGAGGTGTGGTGGTGTGGTGGTACATACTTTGTAATCCCAGCTATTGGGGAGGATAAGACAGGAGGATCTCGGTTGATAGATAGCTTCAGTTTAGTGAGACCCTGTTTCAAAATTAAGAATAAAAAATAGGGCAGGGGGTTGTAGCTTGGAGGTTGAATGCCCTTGGGTCCCATCTCCAGACCTGCAAGAAAAATAATAATAATAAATAAAAATAAAAATAGAGAATAAAGAATAAGACTGGGATACAGCTTGGAGGCAGGATGCCCCTGGGTTCCATCACCAGTACCACAAAAAAAAAAAAAAAAAAAAAAGAAAAGAAAAGAAAAGAAAAAACCTAGCTTGAAAATAAAGAAATACTTCCCTCTGTTGAGCACTTTGTTCTTAGGCATGTAAAAGCATCAGCAACCACTTCTTATTGTAGAAACAGTCCCCTGGTAATCAGCAGGGCTTAGTTTGATGTTGGCATGTTTGTTGCACACCTCCTCAGAAATGCTTGACTTAATATTTTTACAATAAGAAAAAAATAGCAATAAATCTTTCAGAGCCAGATGTCAAAAAAAAAAAAAAAAAAAACCTGCTGATGGGGAAATCTTGTCTCATATAGAAAGAGAGCTTCAGTTACAACAATCATAATGAAATAAATTGTATTTAAAGTTTCTGGCCAGCCAGGTATAGTGGGTGCACACCTGTAATCCCAGTACTTGAGAGGCTGAGACGGGAAGATCTCAGGTCTGAGGTCAGTTTCAGCAATTTAGAGAGACTATGTTTTTTATTTGTTTGTTTGTTTGTTTGTTTGTTTATGTGGTACTGGGAGTGGAACCCAGGGGCTTTTCTACCTCCATGCTATCCTCCCAGACCTATTTTAATACTTTATTTGGAAAGTTGTCTGGTGAACTTTAAGTGGTCCACATATTGATAGCTGGGTTTGAGGAAGAGGAGGAAGATGAGACTTCAAACCTGCTTGGGCTTGAATGGTTGACTGTCTTAAGTTTTGAGTTTTCATCTTCAAGTGATAAACTACTAAAAGTGTCTTAGGTACCAAGAATGGTGTGGAAGGGGGGTTGGGGGGAAGGTGAGTTGTCATTGCTTTAAGTTTGTTTTTTTTTGTTTTTTTTTTTTGCAGGTCTGAGGATGGAACCTAGGGGCATTCTACCTCCACGCTACACCCCCAGCCCTATTTTTATTCTTTATTTTGAAACAGGGTCTCACTAAGTTGCTGAGAGCCTCACTCAGTAGCTGAGGCTGGCTTCGAACCTGTGCGATCCTCCTGTCTTAGCCTCCCAAGCGCGGGGATTATAAGCGTGCATAACCATGCCCTGCTAGAGAGAGAGAGAGAGAGGAGAGAGGAGAGAGGAGAGAGGAGAAGAGAGAAGAGAGGAGAAGAGAGAAGAGAGGAGAAGAGAGAAGAGAGAAAGAGAGACTGTGTTTAAAAAAAAAAAAATAGGGCCGGTGGTGTAGCTCAGAGGTAGAATTCCCTGGATTACATCCCTGGTACCAAATAAAAAATAAAGTTTCTGGCCTTCTTGTTTATCTTAGTCAAACAGAGCTGTGTATCTTAGAGATGAAATCAAAGGCCATTCTAAAGGAGACCGATTCTGGGGATTGTCTTGTCTCAGGGAAGCCCTACTAGCAGTGATAAAAGCCTTCACAGGTGGCAGTGATATTCGTGTGGATTGAATAAGAGTTCCAAAATCTAGGTTGTGTTTGGACTGTAGGTACTGTGCTTGTGATATGTATAAGACCATGTTTTACATGCTTTCTGATCTGCACCAAAAAATTTTTTTATTTCTTTATTGGGGGTTGAACGCAAGGATATTCTGCTTCTGAGTCACACCCCAGCCTTATTTTTTCATTTACTATTCATTTATTTATTTATAAACAGGATCTTGCTAAGTTGCCAAGGGTCTTGCTAAGTTGCTAAGGTTGACCTCAAACCTGCAATCATCTTGTCTCAGCCTCCTAAGTACTGAGATTACAGGCATACAGGAGAATTGCAGGTTCAAGGCCAGCCTCAGCAATTTAGTGAGACTCTGTTTCAAAACAAAAAATAACAAGGGCTGAGGATGCAGCTCTGGAATCAATCTGCAGTAAAGAAAAAAGGAAGGCAGCTGGGTGTAGTGGTTCACGCTTGTAATCCCAGTATTTGAAAGGCTGAGACAGAAGGATCACAGGTTTGTGGCCAGCTTCAGTTACTTAGTGAAGCTTTCTGCAAGTTAGTGAGACCCTATTTCAAAAAAAGGAGTAAAGCAGATGGCTAGGGGACACCGGGCGTGGTGGCACATGCTCATAATCCCAGCATTTGGGAGGCTGAGACAGGAGGATCGCGGTTCATGGACAGCCTCAGCTACTTAGTGAGGCCCTTTGCAACTCAGTGAGACCCTGTTCCAAAATAAAGAATAAAAAATAGGGCTGGCGGTGTAGCTTGGAGCTAGAATGCCCCTGGATTTCATCCCCAGTACTGGGGGGAAAAAAAAAAAATTAGGGCTAGGGGTTTAGCTCAGAGGTAGAATGCAAAAAATTAAAAAATTAAAATTAAAAAAATGTAAAAATCAGGCTGGGGGTGTAACTTGGAGATAGAATGCCTATGGGTTCCATCCCTAGTGACCCCTCCCCCCCCCAAAAAAAAAAAAAGAAATGAAAAATTAGAATGATTCCAGCTTACAACAACATGTTTCTTTTGGTAGACTCCATCTCTATATAAGAAAGCCTCACATACCTGTTTTTTGTTTGTTTGTTTTTGTTTTTGTGGTGATGAGATGGAACCCAGGGTCATTCTACCTCTGAATTACACCCCCAGCCCTATTTTTTATTCTTTATTTTGAAACAGGGTCTCATTAAGTTGCGAAGGGCCTCACTAAGTAGCTGAGGCTGGCCGCGAACTGCGATCCTCCCGTCTCAGCCTCCCAAGTACCGGATTACAAGCGTGCGCCACCACGCCCGGCTTCAGGTAACTGTTTCAAACCAAACTAAAATCGACGTCGTGTAAGTACAGTGAGCGGATCCTTCCAGGTGGCTGCCCACCACTGTTTGAACCCTATGAGCTCTGAATCCAGCTGGCCTGCGTTTCACAGGCACAGCTGCCTGCCCGCCTCGCCATCCTTTCTTCAGCCCCAAACTTGGCGGCCTCTGACCCTGCTTTCCCACCTATGAATAAACCCCTACCCTGTGCCCGTCCCCCCACTGTGCTCTTCCTGCTCCATCCTCCCTGTTGATGAGTCATCCCCCGTGGGAATGAGAACCCACCACACGGGCCACGCCTCGCGGTCTGCCTATGCCGCACCTGGCTCAGTGCCCGAGCAGGAGGCGTATCTAAACGCTTGTAGAAGGAAAGAGTGCTATGTGTTGGGCCCTCTGATGGGATAAAGGATAGAGAAGGAGTCGGTTCCTCCGGTTCCTCCTCTCAGGGAGCATATGATTTAGGGGCCCAGGAAGATCTGGCCGTGAACCAGGCGGGGTGGTAATGGCTGTGATCCCAGTATCTGGGAGGCTGAGACAGGAGGATAATAGTTGTAGGACAGCCTCAGCAAGTAGTAAGACATTTGTTAACCTAGCGAGACCCTGTTTCAAAATAAAAATAAAATGGGAGGGGGATGTAGCTCAAAGGTAGAATGCCCTTGGGTTCAATCCCCAGTACCCCCCCCACACATACATGAGATCTGTCCATGAATATAGTATAGGCGCCCAGTGGCATTCTCTGCATGACTTTTGAGATGGGCCTGGAGGGTGCTGAGAAGATCTTCAAAACCACGGAACTTCATTAGCATCAGAAGAAAGTTGTCTGGTGAACTTTAAGTGGTCCACATATTGATAGCTGGGTTTGAGGAAGAGGAGGAAGATGAGACTTCAAACCTGCTTGGGCTTGAATGGTTGACTGTCTTAAGTTTTGAGTTTTCATCTTTAAGTGATAAACTACTAAAAGTGTCTTAGGTACCAAGAATGGTGTGGAAGGGGGGTTGGGGGGAAGGTGAGTTGTCATTGCTTTAAGTTTGTTTTTTTTTGTTTTTTTTTGCAGGTCTGAGGATGGAACCTAGGGGCATTCTACCTCCACGCTACACCCCCAGCCCTATTTTTATTCTTTATTTTGAAACAGGGTCTCACTAAGTTGCTGAGAGGCTCACTAAGTAGCTGAGGCTGTCCGCAAACCATGATCCTCCTGTCTCACCCTCCTAAATGCTGGGATTACAAGCATGCACCACCATGCCCAGCTCTGCTTTAAGTTTTAATACAAGGAGATTAAGCCGATATGGTGGCACACACCTGTAAGATCAATGAGGTTGAAACACATTCGAGATCAGCCTCAGAAATTTAGACCCTCAGCAATGTAGTGAAATCCTGTTTCAAAATAAAATAGGAGCCGGGCGTGGTGCACACTTGTAATCTGAGCATTTGGGAGGAATCACATAATAATAATAATAATAATAATAATAATAATAATAATAATATAGAAATAAAATGGTGCAAAGGGTGTAGCTCAGAGTTAGAACCCCCTTGGGTTCAATTCCCAGCACTACACACACACACAGACACAGACACACACACACACACATACACACACAAATATTTAATATTGTGTTTTCTTTTCTATTGCAAATCACAATTGTACTAAAACAAAAAAATAACATTTCTGTCAAAAAAAATTTAAAAATCTAGCTTTAGAAACTCGTAGGACCAGGATATAAGGTACTAAGGAAGCCAAGCTGAGTAGTATAGTTTTTAGAAAGGTGTTCAAGCCGGGCGTGATGGCGCACGCTTGTAATCCCCGTGCTTGGGAGGCAGAGACAGGAAGATCACGCAGGTTTGAAGCCAGCTGTGTGCGCTGGCTTAGGAGACCCCGTTTCCAAATAAAAATGTAAAAATAGGTCTGGGAGTGTAGCCCGGAGGTAGAAGGGCTTCCAGGAACCCGAATACAACCAAAAAAAAAAAAAAAAAGGTGTTCAAGAGGGCCAGGTGTGGTGGCGCACGCTTGTAATCCCAGCTATTGGGAGGCTGAGACCGGAGGATCGCTGTTCATGGACAGCCTCAGCTACTTAGTGAGGCCCTTCGCAACTCAGTGAGACCCTGTTTCAAAAATAATTTTAAAAAAGACTAAAAATAGGGCTGGGGGTGTAGTTCAGAGGTAGAATGCCACTGGGGTTCCATCCCTGATACTGCAAAAGGGAAAATAAAAAAAGAAGAAGAAGAGGAAAAAAAAAGTGTACAGGAGGTGCAGAAAACACAAGGACAATGAGAAGACAATGAGAACAGAGCAAGACCTGTGTGTCTCATAAGGAGAAAATCAACTGTGACTTTTAAGAAAAGAGCAGAATCAGGCCGGGCGTGGTGGCTCACACTTGTAATCCGCGCGTTTGGGAGGCTGAGACAGGAGGATCGCGCAGGTTCAAAGCCAGCCTCAGCTACTTAGTGAGACCCTGTTTCCAAATAAAATATAAAATAGGTCTGGGAGTATAGCCTGGAGGTAGAAAGCCTCTGGGTTCCACCCCCAGTACTACAAAAATAAAAGAAGGAGGAGGAGGAGGGGGGGGGGAGGGGGAGGAGGAAGAAAAGAGCAGAATGAGGTTAAGGTATTTGAAGGAAGATGGAGGACCTCAAAGTGAGTGATCTCAACGAACTCTGACAAATGGGAGCGGAGCTCTCTCAGGCTCTCACTTCCAAGATGGCAAAAAAATGAAGGACCCAGCAGATGTGCTGAGAGGTCATGGCCACGGGCAGCCTGTTCATCCCATCCACTGTGCCCACGTGAGCCCAAGGCCAGGCCATTACATTCATCCCTAGAAACGTGGCGGAAGCCACGGCTGCCAGGGACACTGCTAAAGTGAGCAGCTTCCCATCCGAGAGCTGCCCATGCTGCCCCCGAAGGGTAGTGCCATCCCCAGCAAGAGAGCCAGTATGGTTCTTGTGGAATCCAGAAGAACCAGATCTAGACCTTACAGGTGCTGCCCCGTGGCCTCCACCAAAGCCCAGGTAAGAAGCCGAATGCAGAAAAACTATGCATAAAAACTTCTATGGGGGCCGGGAGTGGTGGCGCACGCTTGTAATCCCCGCGCTTGGGAGGCTGAGTCAGGAGGATCGCGCAGGTTAGAAGCCAGCCGCGCGCTCGTTTAGGAGACCCTGTTTCCAAATAAAAAATGTAAAAAGAGGTCTGGGAGTGTAGCCCGGAGGTAGAAGGGCTTCCAGGAACCCCAGTACTACCAAAAAAAAAAAAAAAAAAAAAAAAAAATAGGGCAGGGAGTGTAGCTCGGAGATCAAATGTCCCTGGGTTCTATCCCCAGACCGGTAAGAAGAAGAAGAATCTGGGCATGGCGGTGCATGCCTGTAATCTCAGTACTTTGGAGACTGAAACAGGATTGTAATTTTGAGACCAGCCTCAATAACTCAGGAACACCCTCAGCAACTCAGTGAGACTCTATTGCAAAATAGAAAATATAAAGGGCTAGAGATTTAGTTCAGAGGTAGAATGCCCCTGGATTCAATCCCTAGTACCAAGAAAGAAAGAAAGAAAGAAAGAAAGAAAGAAAGAAAGAAAGAAAGAAAGAAAGAAAGAAAAGAAGAGGGGGTAGGGTGTAGCCCAGAAAAAAAAAAAAAGAGTAGAAATTGAGATCACTTGCTGAAAATGAGGGAGACGAAGACTGGGAAACCAGACTGTACACGGAGGGAGGGTGGGAAGGGCTGAACAGTCCCCGTGGTCAGAATGCATTAAGTGACAAATCAAACAAATGAAGGCCTGGTGGGAGTCCACAGCACACACCAGGGGGATTTTCCACTGAGTCAGCACTCTGGGGCGGCTTCTGCATTCTGGGCACTAGGCTAAGCCCTAGGGATTTCCAGTCAAGTGAAAAAGAAGGATGAAGAAACGAGGAATTGCCACAGGGCTATAGATGTCATAGAAGGGTTATCAGCCAGACACCATGGAAAAAAACAGGAGAAACATTCTGGAAGGCTTTCTGAGGAGGAGGCCTGGAGGTGTATGTGGGAAAGGCGAGTCGCATTTGCTACAGAGGTAATGGAGGGAGCCTGCTGGGCAGGCGTGTGCAAAGCACTATGGTAACCGGGCGCATGGTGCATTCTGGGAATTCCAGCTAATTCCCTAGCTGGGAAACAAGAGTGCTCCTACTTCTAAGGGAGACGATGAAATCCAAGGGCTGGCACGAAGAAGCAGGAATGGTCATGAAACGAAACGTTGACTTGTCCTTTTTGTGTGTGTGTGATTCTGGGGATTGAACCCAAAGGCATTTTACCTCCAAGCTACACACCTAGCCCTTTTTACTTTTGTTTTGAAACAGGGTCTCACTAGATTGCTGAGGCTGTGTTCCAACTTGCAATCCTCCTGTCTCAGCTTCCCAAGAACTGGGATTATAGGCATGTGCTACCACGCCCGGCTTGACTTGTCCTTTAGACCTGGAGGAGCCTTAGAAAACTCTCAAGTATGACAGTGATATCATCAGTTTGCTAGAAAGGGCCTGTTGGCTAAAAGCAAGAACATTAAGGAGGCCAGCGTTGATGTACAATGATGTGTGCAAAAGCAGCAACTCTATCTTGATTGATCTAAGTGCATTGTGGCAATCTTAATCTCTTTATCTACTATTGATCTAGGGTCTGAGTGCACATCCCAGATCAGGTCAGTACAGGGGTCTATGGGGGGACTCTGAAAAATAATTCTTTGATAAGAGAGAAATGCTAGAAAGAAAGTTTCTATTGCCCCTACCTTTCCTCTTTTTCTGGATATTGCTCTGTGAAGAAGCAACATTGGAAGCCGGGTATAGTGGCAAATGCTTATAATTCTAGAACTTGGGAGGCTGAAATAGGAGGAACACAGGTTCAAAGACAGCCTCAGCAAGTAGTGAGACTCATCAACCTAGCGAGACCTTGTTTGTAAATAAGAAATAAAATTGATCTGAGGGTATAGCTCGGAGGTAGAATGCCTCTGGGTTCAATTCTCAGTGCCACAAAAGATGGAGGAGGAGGAGGGGGAGGAGGAGGAGGAGGAGGGGGAGGAGGGGGGAGGGGGAGGAGGAGGAGGAGGAGGAGGGGGAGGAGGAGGAGGAGGAGGAGGAGGAGGAACAACACTGGAAACTGCAGCAATCATTTTGGGATTATGAGGCAATTAGCCTAAGAATGAATGCCAGCAAGTTAAAGATGGCAGGACAGTAAAAAGACCCTGGGGTCTTTTTTTTTTTTTCTATTAGGGATTGGGTCCAAGGGCATTCTATCTTCGAGCTATACCCCCAGCCCTATTTTATTCTTTATTTTGAAACAAGGTCTCACTAAGTTGCAGAGGGCATCACTAAATTACCAAAACTGGCTGAAAACCTGAGATTCTACAGTCTCAGCCTTCCAAGTACTGGTATTACAGGTATGTGCCACCATGCCTGGCTTCTATTTTTTATTTTTTTTATTTTATTTATTTATTTTATTTTTTTGGTGGTACTGGGGGTGGAACCCAGAGGCTTTCTACTTCCGGGCTATACTCCCAGACCTTTTTTATATTTTATTTGGAAACAGGGTCTCACTAAGTTGCTGAGAGCCTCACTAAGTAGGTGAGGCTGGCTTCGAACCTGTGCGATCCTCCTGTCTCAGCCTCCCAAGCACAGGGATTATAAGCGTGCACCACCACGCCCGGCCTTCTATTTTTTATTTTATTTGCCAGTTTTTAATCCTTTGCTTCCATGTCTTACCTGAATTCCTTATCTATGTTTTCTTCTTTGTAGCTTTCCTGGCTCTATGCCAGAGAGAATTCACTTCTCTCATTTATTATTTATTTTGTTATTTATTTTGAAACCAGGTCTCACTGAGTTGCAGAGGGCCTCACTAAGTATCTGAGGCTGTCTGCGAACCGTGATCCTCCGGTCTCAGCCTCCCGAATGCTGGGATTACAAGCGTGCGCCACCACGCCCGGCTTACTTCTCTCATTTAAATTCTCAGGCTCGCTGGATGTGGTGGTGCACACCTATAATCCTAATGCTTGGGAGGCTCAGAAAGAAGGATCACAGGTTTGAGGACAGCTTCAGCTGCTTAGTGAGGCCCTCAACAACTTAGTTAGACTATTTCAAACCAAGTCATGAGAGCCAGAAGGGCTTGGAGTAACATATTCCAAACTCTGAAAGAAAACAACTTCCAGCCAAAAATTTCCTACCCAGCAAAACTTTCTATCAAATTAGATGGAGAAATAAGAAGCTTCCATGACAAACAGAAACTGAAGGAATTTATGTCTTCAAAACCAGCGCTAGAGAAAATACTCAGAGATTAACTACAAAGAAGAAATAGGTAACACACACCAGAATCAGAGAAACATGATTTTCCATCCAACAGTCAACTAAGATTGGTTATCTGTGGAGATTCATTACTTATGTTAGTCTTTTACCTATCTCTAAATTGTATTGTTTGTCTTTATTGTTGTTAATTTTTAGGATTTCTAGTTGGAATATTAATATACCTTCAGATATAGCATTTGGAAATATTTTATCCCATTCTATTAGTAACTGTTAACTCTGTTTACATTGTCTTTGGATATACAATTTTTTTTTATTTTTTAGGGAGTTTGTATACTCTTCTGTTGCCTGTGCCATTGAAATCATATCCAAAAAATCACTGCCAATTTCAATGTTGTGAGGTTTTATGACCCAGATTTTCTCCTAAAAGTTTATAGTCTTAAGATTTATATTTAGGTCTTTTATCTATTTTGAGTTAATACTTGTATATGGAATTAGGTAAGGGTCCAATTTTATTCTTTTCCATGTAATTATTATTTTTCAACAATATTTAGTTAAAAGATTATTATTTCCACCACTAAATGTTCGTGGAAACCTTGTCAAAAATAACTTGATAATATAGGGAAGAATTTAGCTCTAGGCTTGTATTTAACTCCAATGGTTTATATATCTGCCTTTAGAACAGTACTACACTGTTTCAATTATTGTAGCTTTATATGGTTTGAAATCAGAAAATATATATCTTCTAGCTTTGTTCTTTTTCAAGATCGTTTTGGGTATCTAGAATCCATATTCCATATTAGGATAGATTTTTTTCTGAAAAATAAATATATAAATATATGATAGTTTCACCTAAAAAATAGAAAAAAAAATATTCTCTGGTAAGAAAGAAAGCAAAAAGAAATATTGAAATGTTATCTTTAAGTCATCAAAAGCTTGGTATCAGACAAATGAAACTGTTATGTGAGATTATCATTTTTAATTTTGGATAAATTGCTATAATACTAGATGTCAACCACTAAGCCAAGCATGGGAGGGAGGGATGGGGAGAGAATGGGGTGGGGATCGGGTGGGGGCTGACTAGGTGATGTGTGCATGTATGTCTACAAAAGTTTGTATCCCACTATGATGTATGAATACAGTGCACCAATAAAAAATAAAAATAAAAAAATAAATGGCAAAAAATAAAAAATAAAATAAATGGCAAAAAATTGTCAGGTTCTTGGTATTTATTATATTAAATTAAATTATAGTTAGGTTTTTGTATGTCCATAGCCTGGGAATTTAATCCAGGGACATTCTACCACTGCCAGCCATTTTAAAGATCAGTAGTAGTACTCCTCCTCCTCCTAAGGATTGAACCCAGGGCATTCTACCTCTGAACTACACCCCCAGGCTTATTTTATTTTTATTTTGAAATATAGTCTCACTGAGCCAGGTGTGGTGGGATATACTTGTAAACCAGTACTTGGGCAGCTGAGACAGGATGACTGTAGGTTCAAAGCCAGCCTCAGCAACTTAGTGAGTCTTTTAGCAACTTAGTAAGACACTGTTTCCAAATAAAAAATAAAATTGGGATAGGTGGTATACCCTGGAGGTAGAATGACTTTGGCTTTAATACCCAGTATCAAAAAGAGAAGAAAGAAAGAAAGAAAGAAAGAAAGAAAGAAAGAAAGAAAGAAAGAAAGGAAGAAAGAAAGGGAGGAAGGAAGGAAAAGAAAGAAAGAAAGAAAGAAAGAAAGAAAGAAAGAAAGAAAGAAAGAAAGAAAGAAAGAGAGAGAGAAAGAAAAGTCAGGCAGGCTGGCTCACTAAATCCCTGAGGGTCTTGATAAGTTGCTGAGGCTGGCCTCAACACTGTGATCTTCCTCTCTCAGACTCCCAAGTCTGTGATTACAGGCATGTGCCACCACACCCAGCAATTATTTTGTATTTATTTTGAAACTGTGTCTTTCAAAATTGCTCAGACTGGCCTTGAACTTGTGGTCCTCCTGCGTCAGCCTCCTAAGTACTGAGATCATAGGCAGGAAATTATAGTTAATTATGAGACTAAGAGCCTTGCTTTCTTTATCTTAGTGCCCATCGCAGAAAAGCTGGAAAAATAATACATATTCAAAAAGTATGTATTTCCCCCACACACGGGGGATCGAACCCGGTGTATTCTACCTCTGAGCTACAACCCCAGCACTGTTTTCCTATTTTTATATTTAAAGAGGGTCTCGATAGGTTAATGAGTCTCACTACTTGCTGAGGCTGTCATCAAACCTGCGATCATCCAGTCTTAGCCTCACAAGTACTGGGATTACAAGCAGACACCACCATGCGTGTCTATAAACCGTGTGTCTTAAATGACAATAAGGAGAACATCGGACTTCTTGTTTTTCAAGCACTAGAGATGAGACCCAGGGGCTCTTGCATGCTTGGCAACCCCTCAACCCCTGAGCCCCACATTTTGAACATTTTAATGCACTTCTCCAGACCTGCCCCTCAGTGCTACTGAGCTTGCCCAGGGGAAGGCTGGGGCTTGTGGCCCAGGCGTGAGGACCGGTGCGGGCAGAGCCTCCCACACATCCCTCTGCAGAACCGGTTCTCGAGCCGGTGGAACCTGACCAGTGGAGCCTTGCGTTCGAGACTCAGAAACAGCATCGTGCCTCAGGCTGTGGCTTCACTAATGGCTGCCTGGGGGAGCCTGATGGGGGTTCCTTGGATCCTGCAGCCAGCCTGGGAATGCAAGGGCGTTATCACCTTGTGGGGTCTCCTTTGAACAAAGAGAAGACGGGAGGTGCACAGGAGCCAGCGTGGACTCATCCCCCTTGCGCCCTGACTTCGAGGGCACTTGCCTGACCACAAGGTCCGCTCTGTCTTCACACACCCATAGCGTCTTCCTCATGCCCTGCTGGTATTGGCTTTTTCTCCGTCCCTCTTGGCTTCCTTTTTACTCTTCTGTCCTGGAATTGTAAACCTTCCTTTCTAATAGTAAAATAAATTTGTTCCTCAAGCTTTGTTTTATAGTCTAGGAAAAAACTTTATAGTGATTATTATCAATAAGTTTTAATTGATGTATTGGGAATTGAACCCAGAGGTAGGGATATTCTACCTCTGAGCTACACTCCCAACCCTGTTTTATTCTTTTTTGTGTGTGTGTGGCACTGGGGATGGAACCCAGGGGCATTCAACCGCTGAGCTACACCCTCAGCCCTATTTCTTATTCTTTATTTTGAAACAGGGTCTCACTGAGTTGTAGAGGGCCTCACTAAGTAGCTGAGGCTGGCCTCGAACCCGGATCCTCCTGTCTCAGCCTCTCAAATGCTAGGATTACAAGCATGCACCACCATGCCTGGCTTCCTATTTTATTCTTTATTTTGAAACAGTGTCTCACTAAGTTGTGCAAGGCCTCACCAAGTAGTTAAGGTGGCAGCAAAGCTGTAATCCTTCTGTTTCAGCCTCCCATGTACTGGAATTACAGGCAAGTGCCACCGCATCTGGCTACACAGCCAGCTTTTTCATCTTGTATTTGTATATTACTTCACTTTATTTGGGGAAAAGGAGTACAGGGATTGAACCCAGAGGCATTCTATCTCTGAGCTACATCCCTAGTCCTTTTTATTTTTTATTTTGAGACAGGGTCTCGCTAAATTGCTGAGGCTGGCCTGAACCTGCAATCCTCCTGTCTCAGTCTCCCAAGTACTGGGATTACAGGCATGCTCCATAGTGCCTGTCTGATGCTACTTTAGTTTAAATTCTCTTTTAGCTGCACGTGGTGGCGCACGCTTGTAATCCCAGCATTGGGAGGCTAAGACAGGAGGATCACAGTTTGCTGACAGCCTCAGCTACTTAGTGAGGCCCTCTGGAACTCAGTGAGACCCTTTTTCAAAATAAATAATAAAAAATAGGGCTGGG
The DNA here is from genome assembly GCF_963383645.1 of Muscardinus avellanarius. NCBI lineage: Eukaryota > Metazoa > Chordata > Mammalia > Rodentia > Gliridae > Muscardinus > Muscardinus avellanarius. The sequence continues at coordinate 51,894,721 of NC_137797.1, read as the reverse complement.
GGTATAGCTCGGAGGTAGAATGCCCCTGGGTTTCATCCCCAGCACCTCAAAAAAAAGTAATAAATTCTCTTTCAAACATAGGCAGCCAGGAATGCCACATACCACAGGATTTTAGAATCTTTATTTATTTAAGTAAACCACTATCCAGAAGGGCCATTGCCAGTCTAAGCTGGGTCTGAGCAGTGGGTGGCACATGCATGCCTGTTGTCCCAGCACTCTGGAGGGTGAGGAAGGAGGATTGCTTGAGCCCAGGAGTTCGAGATCAACCTTAACAATAAAAGACTCCATCTAAAAAAAAAAAAAAAAAAAAAAAAAAAAAAAAAAATTAGTCTGTTGGATTTTAAAACATTTTTAAAGAAGGTGAAGTCTTAAGGGCAGCTAATTAACTCTTTGGATAAGCAAACATTTAATTGTCTTTGATTTTTAAACATTGTACTGTCAGGGTGCGCTTGATAATGATTCCTTTAAAGTGGCATTATTTCTCAATGCATCAAGCCTGTGTTGACAAGTTTTTTGAAAGAGTTGGACGAATCACTGAAAAACACATCATTATCTTCTGTTTGATGTTTGGTTATCTTAATTCCATCTAATATCAATAAAAGTTACAGCGAGTGTCTGAGTTGTTTTCTTTTGAAAAGATGTGGAATATTATATTACTTTTAAACATTATTCTGTTATCAAAAACATCTTCATGCAGTTGAATCTGTTTTATATTGAATACATGGAGGAGTTATATATAATTGATTGAAAAATCCCCAGGAGAAAAAAAAAATGATCCTTGATTCTCATTGATAGCATAATCATCTTGAATTTGTGGCTGTCTCTGTCTGTAGATATCTGGAGTCAATGACCAAGACAAACAAAAAACATAATTTCCAATGAAGATATTAACCTACATAGTCTTATCTGACATAAGGAAAAGATTCTAAAAATGTTAGCATATTGACAAACCACCCAGAACAGATACATATAAGCAACCTGAAAAAAAAGAACAAATATTAGCCAGGCATGGTGGCGCACACCTATAATCCCAGTACTTAGGAGATTAAGAAAAGAAGATTGCAGGTTCAAGGCCAACCTCAGCAATTTACCTAGGCCCTATTTCCAAATAAAAGGGGGTTGGGGGGTGTGGCTTGAAGGTAGAATGTCCCTGGGTTCCATCTCCTGTACTGCAAAAAAAAAAAAAAAAAAAAAAAAACCTACACCCTCAGCCCTATTTTTTATTCTTTCATTTTGAAATAGGGTCTCACTGAGTTACAGAGGTCCTCACTAAGTAGCTGAGGCTGACCACAAACCTGTGATATTCCTGTCTCAGCCTCCCAAATGCTGGAATTACAAGTGTGTGCCACCACACCCGACTAGGGGAATTGTGAGTGTGTGTGTGTATGTGTGTAACTGGGGATTGAACCCAGGAGTATTGAACCCAGCTACTTAGTGAGGCCTTCTGCAACTCAGTGAGACCCGGTTTCAAAATAAAGAATAAAAAATAGGGCAGGGGGTGTAGCTCAGAGGTCAAATGCCCATGGGTTCCATCCCCAGATCCGCAAAAAATAAAAATAAAATAAATAAAACAGGATCTCATATCAGGCGTGGTGGCACACACTTGTAATCTCCACGCTTGGGAGGCTGAGACAGGAGGATCCCATAGGTTTGAAGCCAGCCTCAGCTACTTAGTGAGGCTCTCAGCAACTTAGTGAGACCCTGTTTCCAAATAAAATATAAAATAGGTCTGGGAGTATAGCCCAGAGGTAGAAAGCCTCTGGGTTCCACTCCCAGTACAATAATAATAATAATAATAATAATAATAATAATAATAAACAATAATACTAATAAAATAAATAAAACAGGGCCTCACTAAGTAGCTGAGGCTGGCCATAAACCAGTGATCCTCCTGTCTCAGCCTCCCAAGTGCGGGGATTACAAGCATGGGCCACTACACCCGGCTGTTCTCTGATTTTAACCCCTTTGGAAAGATACTCAAGAATGGTATAGCCAGATCATATGGTGGATCCATTCCAGTTTTCTAAGGAATCTCCACACAGATCTCCATAATTTATGGAGAAAAGACCCAGAATAGCCAAAGCAATTCTCAGGAATAAGAACCATGCAGAAGCCATCACAATCTCTGACTTCAAATTATACAACAGAGCAATATTAGGTGGGCATGGTAGTGCACGCTTGTAATCCCAGCATTTGGGAGGCTGAGACAGGAGGATCCAGGTTCACAGACAGCCTCAGCTACTTAGTGAGGCCCTTTGGAACTTAGTGAGATCCAGTTTCAAAATAAAGAATAAAAAATAGGTCAGGGGGTGTAGCTCAGAGGTGGAATGCCCTTGGGTTCTTTCCCCAGACCGGCAAAAAAAGAAAGAAAAAACAAAAACAAAAACAAAAAACAGAGCAATATTAGCAAAAACAGCATGATATTGGCACAACAACAGGCATACAGACCAATGGAACAGAATAGAAGATACAGAAACAAACCCACACAACTATAGTCAATTTATCTTTGACAAAGGGGCCACCAAACACATATGCTGAAGAAAAGATAGCCTTTTCAACAAATGGTGCTGGGAGAACTGGCTATCCATTTGTAGAAAGATGGAACTAAATCCTTACCTCTCACCATGCACAGGAATCAATCAACTCAAGATAGATCAAGGCCTTAGAAATTAGACCAGAGACTGTGAAGTTACTAGAGGAGGGCATGTAGGCACAGGCAGTAACTTTCTCAACAAGACCTCCAAAGCACAGGAAATTAAAGCAAGAATTAACAAATGGGATGGCATCAAACTATTTTTTTTCTTTTTTTTAATCAGGATCTCACTGTGTTGCCTATGCTACCCAAGGTGACCATGAACTCAGTCGTCTTGGCTCAGCCTCCTCAGTAGCTAGGACTATAGGTGTGTGCCACTGCACCCGGCCTTAGTCTCCATAGAGATGTCCATGTAGTGACTGACAGTCCCAGAAGTAAGCATAACTTGCCTTGGGATACATCTGTATCAGTGCATGGCACCATGTGTTTATCTTTCTTTGGACAGTAGACAAACTATTGGATGTATGTAGAAAGAAATGCAAAGTCTCACCACATTCTGCCTGTCCTGAGCAGATCTGGTCATTCTGAAGTTCTGTCCGCAGGGCAGAAAGGGAAGAGACCTGTGTTCCTTTCCATCACTCTCACTAAGCAAGTGCCCTGTGTGCTCCAACAAGAGGTTCTTCTTAGTTGGATGAATAGATGTGGAGAGAGGCAAGAGGCCAGGGGACTTATGGGCTCAAGAATGTGTAAGATTTATTGGAGCTGCTGGTTAGAACACTGCTGTTTTCGTGAACTGGACCAAAATGCTCTCACACCAAGCTTTCACCAATAAAATAAATAGCCTCAGGTGTCCATCGACCTAAGAGGACCTGCTTGTAGTTGATAGAATTGCCAAACCACGCTCTGGGAACTTGACAGATGAGTCCCTTTAGCTTTCAGTCCAGGGTGAGAATATACACCAAAAAAGACACTAATGCTTTTTTTGTGGTGTGTGTGTGTGTGTGGTACTGGGGATGGAACTGAGGGCCTCACATTGCTGGGAAATATTCTACCACTGAGCTATATCTCCAGCTCTTTTTATTTATTTTTTAATTTTTCATCTATTCATTTATTTACCTATTTATTTGTGATACTGGGGATTGAACCCAGGAGCATTCTATCTCTGAACTACATCCCCAGCCCTATTTTTTATTCTTTATTTTAAAACAAGGTCTCACTAAGTTGCGGAGGGCCTCACTAAGTAGCTGAGGCTGGCTGTGAACCTGTGATCCTCTGGTCTCAGCCTCCCAGTACTGGGATTACAAGCATGTGCCACCATGCCCCCTTCCTCTTTATTTTTATTTTATTTATTTATTTATTAGTACTGAGGATGAAACCCAGGGGTGTTTCTACCTCTGGGCTATACTCCCAGACCTATTTTATACTTTACTTGAAAACAGGGTCTCACTAAGTTTCTGAGAATCTAAGTAGCTGGGATTACAAGTGTGTGCCACCACACTCGGCTTATTTTTATTTATCTATTTATTTTATTTTGGGACAGGGTTCCACTAAGTTGCCTCAGCTGGCCTCAAACTTACAATCCTCCTGTCTCAGTCTTCCAAGTAACTGGGATTACAGGCTTGTGCCACCATTCCCCATGAGACTAATGCTTTTACTTGACCTTGCATTAATCCATCAAATATTTATTGAGCGCCTACTAGCTAATAGGAGACGCAACTGTTCTCGGAGATTCAAATATATCAGTGAGCAAATCAAAGATTCATGCCCTCGTGAACGTCGTACTCAAGCATAGGGAGCCAGATGACGGGCAATGGACTAACATAGTGTATGCTCAGAGGTGTGTATGGAAAAATATACACAATAGAGTGTGCTCAAAAGTGTGTATGGAGAAAGAAAACAGAGAATAGAAAAAGGAGGATGGGGGCGGCTAATTGCAATTTCAAACAGAATGCAACTTAGGGCTCATTGAGGAGCCGATATTTGAGCAAAGACTTAAAAATGTTGGGAGGATTAGCTAGGCGAACATCTGGGGAGAGAGATACCAGACAAAGGACACAGCAAGGCAGGGTATGCTTGGTATGTTTGAAGAAGGTCATGAGAACAGAGATAGCAGGGGTAAGAAGGGCTGGATCATGCGGGCTCAGAGGCCACGAGAGGGGCTTCTGCTTTCACATTGTTGGACTTTTCCTCTGAATGGGATGGGACACTGCTAGTGGGTTTTGAGCCAAGGAGTAGCTGCTGGGTGGCAGCTGACTTATAAGAGCAAGATGGGAACAAGAAAAACAGTGCGATTGCCGCAAGTGAGCGAGTTTTGGATATGTAAAGCTGGAGGCCAAGGGGGGAATCTGGGTTGAAGATATAAATGTGGGAGTGTTGGCATGCAGAGGGTATTTAAAGCCAAAGGCTGGACAACATTGCCAAGAAAGTGCGTGTCAACAGAGAAGAGGACCAAGAACTGAGCCTTTGAGCATTCCAACAGTCAGGGGCTAGGCCGGGTGTGGTCACACATACCAGTAATCTTAGCTACTGAGGAGGCTGAGTCAGGAAGACTGCAAGTTTGAGGCCAACCTAGGCAATTTAGCAAGACTCTCAACATTTTTTTAAATTTATTTTTATTGGTGCATTGTAATCATACATCATATTGGAATATAAGACTTGAGAGGATATACAAGCACACATCATCCAATTAGCCCTCATCCAGCCCCTATCCCATTCCCTCCCCCTCCCTCAATCCCTTGCTTGTTTGGTGATTAACTTTAATACATATGTTTATGTACCTCCTGCTTTTTAAGGACTCTCAACATTTAAAAAAATATTTAAAAAAGAAGCTGGGAATTTAGCTCAGTGGTAGAGTACCCCTGGATTCGATCCCCAGTACCAAAAACAATAATAACAACAATAACAATAAAATTAAGGGATGGAGAGCTGGACATGGTGGCACACGCTTATAATCCCAGCATTTGGGAGGCTGAGATAGGAGAATCCAGGTTCGTGAATAGCCTCAGCTACTTAGTGAGGCCCTCTGCAACTTAGTGAGACCCTTTTTTTTTGGGGGGGGATGTCTGGGGATGAAACTATCCCCTGCCCTATTTTTTTTATTTTTTATTTTTGAAACAGGGTCTCACTGAGTTGCAAAGGGCCTCACTAAGTAGCTGAAGCTGTCCAGATCAGCGATCCTCCAGTCTCAGCCTCCTGAATGCTGGGATTACAAGCGTGCGCAAGACACTGTTTTAAAATAAAGAATAAAAAAACAAAATTGGGCTGGGGTGTAGCTCGGAGGTAGAATGTCCCTGGGTTCCATCCCCAGGCCCGCTAAACAAACAAACAAACAAATAAATAAATAAATGGTGGGAAAAGAAGAGGAATCAGGAAGAGACCAAGATGCAGTGACTAGTGAAGTAGGAGGAAAGATGTTAAATACTAGAAACTAAGTGAAAGGAGTATATCAAGGAGAAGGTAAATATCAACTGTGTCAAATGTCATCGAGAAATCAAATAAGATCAGGATTGCCGGTTGACTGTTAGATTTAGCAACACGATGATCATTGCTGAATTTGCTGACCAAAAATCTTGTTGGAGTGATGGAGAAAAATTCAGATGAGAACAGATTGACATGTAAATATAAACCTTACAATTTATTATATGTAAATTTATACCTACACAAAGTTTATTTAAAAGGTTCAAAAGGGAAGAAAGTTGAAATGGCAAAACCAAAATCTGAAAACAATACAGTGGCTTTTATTTTTTATTTTAAAATTCATTCGTTCATTCATTCATTTATGTGTGTGTGTGTTTGTGTGTGTGTGTGTGTGTGTGTGTGTGTGTGTGTGTGTGTGTGTATGTGTGTGTGTGTTACTGGGGATGAAACCCAGAGATTGCAATATTCATTTGCAATCCCTTGGGAGGCAGAGACAGGAGTTTTGCAGGTTCAAGGACAGCCTTAGCAAGAAATGAGACCTTCATCACCCTAGAGAGACCCTGTTTCAAAATAAAAATAAAATAGGCTGGGCGCAAGCCAGGCATGGTAGCTCACACTTATAATCCCAGCGCGCACACACACACACACACACACACACACACACACACACACACACACACAGCACCTATTGACAATCCTAAAGCAAATGACCAAGGCTATGTCCCAGCAAAACTTTATAAAAACAGGCCCTGTGCCCTATTGGACCTTCAGACCTTATTTTGCCAATCCCTGCTTAGTCTATAGAATTCCAGCAAGTAAATATACCATATTTTTAAAAAATACATTTAAAAGCCAGGCATGGCAGCACACCCTTACAATCCCATATTTTGAGAGGCTGAGACAGGGTGATCACAGGTTCATAACCAGCCTCAGCTATGTGAGGCCTTCTACAACTTAGTGAGATCCTGTTTCAAAATCAAGAATAAAAAAATAGACTCGGGGTATACTTGGAGGTGGAATGCCCCTGGGGTCAATCCTCAGTCCTGGGAGAAAATTAAAAAAAAAAAGAAGAAAACAAAAACTAACTTAGGGTGCTAGAAGTTGAAATAGTGGTTTCTTTGAGGTTAATGACTGAGCAGGGTCAGGGGCCATGCTTCTGGGTGCTGATAAGTTTCTGCTTCTTTATCTGGGTGCAGGTTACCAGAAGATTTCACTTTGTGAACTCAATCCCCAGTGCAAAAGAAGGAGGAGGAGGAGGAGGAGGAGGAGGAGGAGGAGGAGGAGGAGGAGGAGGAGGAGACAACGACAACACTTCTATTGCCACTGCGTACCTACGTGAAATTATCAAGGTCAATTTCAATAGCATGTAGGGAGAAGGGGAAGGAGTGGGGCGGGATGGGGAGAGCTCACCAAGTATGGTGTGCGTGTTTGCCCCTATCACTCTAGGCTTCATTTTGATGTGAGATTATAATGCACCAATAAAAGTACATTTAAAAAAAAAAAGGAAGAAATGTATTGCCAGACAGTCCTGGGGTCTAGGCTCTGGTGGGGTTGGTTATTTCTGAGGATGTGAGGCAGACTCTGCTCTGAGCCTTTCTCCTGGTGTCTGGTGATTTGCTGCCAATCTGTGGTTCCTCAACTTGTGTTATCCTCACATGGTATTCTCCCTGTTGGCATTGCTGATTGTTGTTGCTTGTGTTTAAATTTTTCTCTCTCCCTATCTTCTCCTTCTCCTCTTCCTCCTCCTTCTTCTTTTTCTTTTCTCCCCCCCCCCTTCTCGTATTAATAAGGATTGAACCTGGCCGGGAGACTGAAACTGGGGGATCATGGTTCGTGAACAGCCTCAGCTACAAGGCCCTTTGAAACTCAGTGAGACCCTGTTTCAAAATAAAAAATAAAAAATAGAGCTAGGGGTGCAGCTCAGAGGTAGAATGCCTCTGGGTTCCATCCCCAGTACTGAAAAAAAAAAAAAAAAAAAAAGGATTGAACCCAATGGCATGTTACTTGCCAGTACTGAGTACACTTCCAGCCTTTTGTGTGTGTGTAGTTCTGAGGACTAAACCCAGGAGCATTCTAATTCTGAGCTACGCCATCAGCCCTATTTTATTTTATTTTACTTTTTCTTTTTTTGCGATACTGGGGATGAAACCCAGGGGCATTCTACCTCTGAGCTACACCACCAGCCCTATTTCTTTTCTCTCTTTTTTTTTTCTTTTTCTTTTTTCTTTTTCAGGACTGGGGATGGAACCCAGGGGCATTCTATTTCAGAGCTACAACCCAGACCTATTTTTTATTTTTTATTTTGAAACAGGGTCTCAAAGGGCCGCACTAAGTAGCTGAGGCTGGCCGCGAACCTTGATCCTCCTGTCTCAGCCTCCTGAATACTGGGATTACAAGCGTGCGCCACCACACCCGGCTATTTTATTTTATTTTTTACTTTGAAACAGTCTCACTAAGTTAAGAGGACCTTACTGGCTGCAAAATCTGTAATACCCCTTTTTTAGCCTCCTAAGTCCTAGGATTACAAGCATGCACCACCATACCCAGCTTCAAATCTTTCCTTTCTTTTTTTTGGTGGGGTGTGTGTGTGTTTGCAGGGGATTGAACTCAGAGGCACTCTACCTCGAAGCTATACCCTCAGCCCTATATTTTATTTTGAAACAGGATCTCATTAAGTTTTGGGAGGGCCTCACTAAGTAGCTGAGACTGGCAGTGAACCTGTGATCCTCCTATCTCAGTTTCCCAAGTACTGAGATTACAAGCGTGGGCCACCACGCCTGGCGAATGTTTTCTTTTTGTAAAGTCAGTGTCATGCTCAGCATGGTGGTACATGCCTGCAATTCCAGTATTTGGCAGGTTAGGAGGATTACAGATTGGAAGCCAACTCTTAGCAACTTAATGAGACCCTATTTCAAAATAAAAAATAAAAAAGACTTAGAGGTATAGCTTGTAGATAAAATGCCAGGATTGTTTTTGTTTTTGCGGGTGTGGAGATGGAACCCAGGGGCATTTTACCTCTGAGCTATACCTCCTGCCCTATTTTTTTATTCTTTATTTTGAAACAGGGTCTCACCAAGTTGCAGAGAGCCTCACTAAGTCACTGAGGCTGGCTGCAAACCGACAATCCTCCTGTTTCAGCCTCCCACAAACTGGGATAACAAGTGTGCATGTATTTTCGTATTTTATAACAAAAAAACCCAGCTTCTCTGGGCTCAACTGCTGAGATTGTGATTCGTGTGTGTATGTGTGTGTGTGTGTGTGTGTGTGTGTGTCTGTCTGTCTGTGTGTCAATGTGGTAATAGGGGTGGAACTGAGAGGCCTTCTACCTCTGGGCTATACTCCCAGACCTATTTTTTGTATTTTTACTTGGAAACAGGGTCTCACTAAGTTGCTGAGAGCCTCACTAAGTAGCTGAGGCTGGCTTCGAACCTGTGCAATCTTCCTGACTCAGCCTCCCAAGTGTGGGGATTACAAGCGTGCGCCACCACGCCTGCCTTGAGATTCTGATTCTGCAAAGTCCATTTCAGCAGACTTTCAGGCGATCCAGATGCCACACACTGACCAAGATTTCCTTAAAGAACTCATGCTTCATGGTGTGAGGAACTGAAACAAGACACTGGGTTGGAGCAAGACTGGGTCTTGACATCTTGGCATCCAGAGAGTAGACAGAACCATAGAGCCCATGAGGTCAGAGCTGAAAAAGCCCAGAGACCCATGGACATCACTGCTTTATTTTTTAGACAAAATAGAGTCTAGAAATGGTGAGACCAAGGCATTTGAGTACTTAAGAGCCGAGAAAGAGAAGCAAAAAAGGGACTTAAATATAAGAAGATTACCATGGATCAAATGAAAAGAGAGAAGAGGAATGTGAGATACTGTCCCTTAAGCCAGTGTCTAGACTCGATAATGTCTCCTACCTCACTATCAGGTCGCAGACTTTATCATGCTTCAAGAGTGGAGGGCTTCCATCCTTCAGAGACAAACGCAAGTCCCCGAGCAGGTACCTGCTCACAGGACAAAGACTAGGTCCTTTCTGAATGGTTATTTGTTGGGGTTCACTCTTTCATGGCATGGAACTGTCCTTAGCTACAAGGATAAAAGGAGAACCTTAAAGAAATCCTTTGCATGAGCCAGGTGTGGTGACGCACACTTGTAATCCTGGCATTTGGGAGACTGAGACAGGATCACGGTTCGAGGACAGCCTCAGCTACTTAGTAAGTAGGGCACTTTGCAACTCAGTGAGACCCTGTTTCAAAAATAAAGAATAAGAGCCGGGCGTGGTGGCGCACGCTTGTAATCCCCATGCTTGGGAGGCTGAGACAGGAGGATCTCACAGGTTCGAAGCCAGCCTCAGCTACTTAGGTTTTAAGCAACTTAGTGAGACCCTGTTTCTAAATAAAATATAAAATAGGTCTGGGAATATAGCCCGGAGGTATAAAGCCTCTGGATTCCACCTCCAGTACCACTAATAAATTAAAATAAAATAAAGAATATGACACCAGGCGTGATGGCGCATGCTTGTAATCCCAACACTTGGGAGGATGAGACAGGAGGATTGCATAGGTTCGAAGCCAGCCTCAGCTACTAGGTGAGGCTCTCAGCAACTTAGTGAGACCCTGTTTCCAAATAAAGTATAAAAAAGGTCTGGTAGTATAGCCCAGAGGCAGAAAAGCCCCTGGGTTCCACCCCAGTACCACAAAAATAAATAAATAAATAAGTAAATAAATAAATAAAAATAAAAAATAGGGCTGGGGATTGTAGCTCGAAGGTAGAATGCCCCTGAGTTCCATCCCCAGTACTGTAATAAATAAATAAATTATATATATATGAAATAAATAAATTATATATATGAAATCTTTTGCATGTGTGATCAGACTAATTGGCGATCTTCAATAACTGTAATCCTTCCACAGTTAGACTTCCTGATAGCATCCTCCCTCCTCTGTGGTACTGGGGATTGAACGCAGGGCCATTATTTCCTCTGAGCTACACCCTCAGCCCTATTTTATTTTTTGAAACAGGATCTTATTAGGTTGATGATTCTCATCACTTGCTGAGGCTGTCCTCAAACTTGTGATCCTTCTGTCTCAAACTCCAAAGTACTGGAGTTAAAGGCGTGTACCACCATGGCTGGCCCTGATAACATTCTGAGTATCATTTGTGTCTGCATTGTTCTTCATTGTGCTCAGACCTCAGGACCGCATTTAATGTTCATGGTAATCCTGTCCTGGGTGGTGTTTTGTTGGCTTCATTGGACACATATTTTGTTATTATTTTTTTTCTTTTTTGCGGTACTGGTGATAGAACCCAGGGGCATTCTACCTCCAAGCTATACCCTCAGCCTTATTATATTTTATTCTTTATTTTGCTGCTTTTATGTGTGTGTGTGTGTGTGTGTGTGTGTGTGTGTGTGTGGTACTGGAGTTGGAACCTAGGGGCTTTTCTACCTCCGAGCTATACTCCCAGACCTATTTTATATTTTATTTGGAAATAGGGTCTCACTAAGTTGCTGTGAGCCTCACTAAGTAGCTGAGGCTGGCATCGAACCTGTGTGATCCTCCTATCTCAGCCTCCCATGGACACATATTTTAAACATGAAAATCTGATCATGTCCTTTCCATGTTGATAATCCTCAGTGATTCCTCACTGTCCCCCCATTAGCCCAGTAGTTCTTCCTTGGGAAATATGTTTCAAGTTAACAGCCTAAAAGGAAAAGGAGCCGAGCATGGTGGCGCATGCTTGTAATTCCAGCATTTGCGAGGCTGAGACAGGAGGATCCGGTTCGCGGCCAGCCTCAGCTACTTAGTGAGGCCCTCTGCAACTCAGTGAGACCCTGTTTCAAAGTAAAGACTAAAAAATAGGGCTTAGAGGTGTAGCTCAGAGGTAGAATGCCCCTGGGTTCCATCTCTAGTGCCGCAAAAAAATAAATAATAAATAAATAAATAAATAAATAAATAAAAGAAAAAGAGGCAGTTTGTACAAGGATGTACACAGAAGCTTTATTCACAACATTAAAAATTTGGACTATGATATGAGACTATAATGCGCCAATAAAAGCACATTCTAAAAAAATTGGAAACAAGTCAAATCCCAACAATTAATGCCAGGGCTGAGAATATCCTGCTTCATCAATACACTGGATACTCTGTACCTGCTTTACACTGAGGCATGAGTGTGCATCTAAATGAGGGTGCTGACTGGACAAGACGGGGCACACCTGTAACCCCAGTACTTGGGAGGCTGTGGCAGGAGCATCATAGGTTTGTGGCCAGCCTCAGAAACTTAGCAAGACTCTGTTTCAAAATTAAAAAAAAAAAAAACAAAATTTAAAAGGGCCGGGGGTAAATTGGGCATGGTTGGTGCACTCTTATAATCCCAACATCTGGAAGATGGAGACAGGAGGATCAGGATCATGGTTCGCAACCAGACTCAGCTGCATAGTGAGGCCCTTTGCAACTCAGTGAGACCCTGTTTCAAAACAAAGAATAAAAATTGGGTGTTACTTGGAGGTAGAATGCCCCTGGCTCCATCCCCAGTACTGCAAAAATAAATACATTAAAAAAAAATAATAAAAGGGCTGGGAGTGAGCCAGGCATGGTGGCTCACAATTGTAATCCCAGTACTTGGGAAGCTAAGACAGGAGGATCATGGTTCGTGGACAGCCATAGCTACTTAGTGAGGCCCTCTGCAACTCAGTAAGACTGTTTCAAAATAAAAAATAGGGCTGGCAGTGTAGCTCAGAGGTAGAATGGCCCTGGGTTCCATCCCCAGTACTACTACTACTACTAATACTACTACTACTACTACTACTACTAATAATAATAATAATAATAATAATAATAATAAAGTGAGCCAGGCTTGGTGGTGCACGCTTGAAATCCTAGTACTTGGGAGACTGAGACAGAAGAATCTCGGGTTTCAGATAGCCTCAGCAAGTAGTGAGACTCTCATCAACCTAGCAAGAACTTTTTTTCAAAATAAGAAATAAAATGGGTCTAAGTATGTACCTTGGAGGTTTAATGACTCTGGATTAAATTCTCAGTACCAGAGCCAGCTCTGGTGGTGTTCACTTTTAACCTCAGCATTTGGGAGGCTGAGACAGGAAGATCACAGTTGGAGGATAGCCTCAGCTACTTAGTGAAGCCCTTTGCAACTCAGTGAGACCTTGTTTCAAAATAAAGAATAAAAAAGCTGACCGTGGTGGCACATGTTTGTAATTTGGGAGGCTGAGACAGGAGGATCGTGGAAGTTAGAAGCCAGCCTCAGCTACTTAGTGAGGCTCTCAGCAACTTAACGAGGCCCTGTTTCCAAATAAAATATAAAATATATCTGGGAGTGTAGCCTGGAGGTAGAAAGCCCCTGGGTTCCATCCCCAGTACACACACACACACACACACACACACACACACACACACACAATTTTTAAAAAATAGAGTTGAGGGTGTAGCTCAGAGGTAGACCGCCCCTGGGTTCAATCCCCAGTACCACAAAAAAAGCACAATTCTCAGTACCACACACACACACACAAATGTTTAAACTGTATATGAATAAGATCTTCTGTTTGTGTGACACAAGAATTTAAATGGAGAAAATAATGCCTTTGGAATCTTCTGGGAGCACTCATAGAATTTTGTGCTGAGAAAACTAGACACGGATTTAAAACCATAAAATCTCAGTACAGCAGTGTGGGCTAAGGACATGGTGACAGTTTTATGTTGGGATGTCAATGTTTCAGCCAACTCAGGCCAGAACAGGGTGAGGCATGGCAGCCTACCGCGGCTACACTAGTGAGCTCAGCCGCTCGCCCGCACACTTGGCTGGCCCGTCAGCCTGCCACCCAGCAGACAGAGGCAGCAAGAAGACACAGAGCAGGAACAGAACTGCCCCATTAACTGAGAGGGAAAACTGGTCAGACATGATCGAGCAGAACATTAGTGTGTGGTCAAAATGACCTTACGCATGGCTTCAAAGAAGTTCCAGTTTTCTTCTCTTTGTTTTTCCTGTTCAAGACATAAAATCATGGCACCCAAGGCTCACTGTTGATGCATACAAATGTCTGAAGTACCGAACTTTATTTTATTTTATTTTTTGATAGTAGGAATTTGAACCCAGAGGCATTCTACTTCTGACCTACACCCCCAGTTCTATATATGTTTTATTTTTATATGATTATTATTATTGTGCTGGGTATTGAACACAGAAGCATTCTACCTCCAAGCTACACCCTCAGCCCGATTTTATTTCTTATTTGGAATCAGGGTCTCACTAGGTTGCTGAGAGCCTTGATAAATTGTTGGGGCTGGCTTTGAACCTGCAATCCTCCTTGTCTCAGTCTCCCAAGTACTGGAATTATAAGTGTGCAGCATCACACCCAGCCTTTTTTTTACATTTTTGAAACAAGTCTTGCTAGGTTGATGTGAGTCTTACTACTTGCTGAGGTTGTCCTTGACCCTGTGATCCTCCTGTCTCAGCCTCCCAAGTGCTAAGATTATAGATGTGTGCTACCATGCCCAGAGCTAGTATAGAACTTTAGTATCTACTGAAAAGTGTTCATTGAGCCTCTTCCAGTTCTCTTTCCAAGTTCTTCCCTCCTAACACACACACACACACACACACACACACACACACACACCCCTAAATCTAAGAGCATTTGCTTTGTGTTCCATTTGGTAAATAGTATCATCATAAACCGAGTCCTCTGTAGACTCCCTGTGTATGGACGAGGAGTGGGCTAATGGTTCCGTAAAACGCTGCCCTTCTAGATTCTGTGAGTTCTCTGCCTCCATAAGTCTGCAACCATAATTTGGGCTTTAGAACAGGCATAAAATCATGGCACCACACATTATGCTATGGAGAATCCATAAAAACCAGATATAAAGCTGTTTTGTAGAACAGGCCCTACAAAAAACTGGCTCGTGCATCTCAACTCAGGTGAGTAACCAGAAAATTAATCTAATCATCTTCAGTGAGAAGCATAACTGCAAAAGAATATTTATGTTGGCCTGTTCATGATTTCTCTTCCCACCAAGGAAACCAAACACAAATTTGAAGGTTGTTGCTGTGTGAGCATGAGTTACTTGTATACAGAAGGGTTCTGGGTATTTATTACAAATTTATTTGCCTAGAATACCCTGATTCCTTTTCCTTTTCTTCTCTTCTCTTCTCTTCTCTTCTCTTCTCTTCTCTTCTCTCTCTCTCTCTCTTTCTTTCTTTCTTTTTTGTGGTACTGGGGATGGAACCCAGGGGCATTTTACCTCTGAGCTACTATTTTTTACCACCCAGCCCTATTTTTTATTTGTTATTTTGAAACAAGGTCTCACTAAGTTGCAGAGGGCCTCACTAAGTAGCAGAGGCTGGCCGCGAACCTGGATCCTCCTGTCTCAACCTCCCAAATGCTGGGATTACAAGCATGCTACCACCCCCGGTCCTGATTGCTTCTCAACATCTATTCCTCTGAAGACCTGGCTCACATCTCTCCTGCTCTGTGAACCTTCTCCTACCCCTGTGCTCTTGGGAAAAGCTAATCACTCTTCCTTCCAAGCTACCATAATTTCTGTACCTCTGTTATAGCACCTGTCACCTTGTATGCCAGAAGTCCTTCATGTTTCTGTCTCCTCCACTGCTTCAGTAACCGGAGCAGAACTCCCTGGTCCACTTTTGTTTCTCCAGTGCCTTGAACATCATAGGTGACCAGTAGGGGATTGTTGGATAAACAAAGTTATTATTTATTTTTTATCTATGCTGATATCCTGTATTAAATCAGATTCTATTAAAAGGATGCCGATAGATATCAAGAAGAGAGAGAGAGAGACAGAGAGAATGAATGAATCCTGTCCTTTAACCACACATTATGCTATGGAGAATCCATAAAAACCAGATGTAAAGCTGGGTGTGGTGGCATACCCTTGTAATCCCAGTACTTGGGAGGCTGAGACAGGAGGATCCCAAGTTCTCAGCCAGCCTTAGCTATTTAGTGAGGCCCTCTGCAACTCAGTGAGAAGTTGTTTCCAAATAAAGACTCAAATGGAGCAGGGCATGGTGGCGCACCCTTGTAATCCCAGCATTTGGGAGGGAGTGTGGTTTGCGGCCAGCCTCAGCTACTTAGTGAGGCCCTTTGCAACTTAGTGAGACCCTGTTTCAAAATAAAGAATAAAAAATACGCCGGGCATGGATGCGCACACTTGTAATCCCAGCATTCAGGAGGCTGAGACCAGAAGATCGCGGTTCATGGACAGCCTCAGCTACTTAGTGAGGCCCTCTGTAACTTAGTGAGACCCTGTTTCAAAATTAAGAATAAAAAATAGGGCAGGGGGTGTAGCTCGGAGGTCAAATGCCCCTGGGTTTAAACCCCAAACCCGCAAAAAAAAAAAAAAAGAATAAAAAATAGGGCTGGGGTGTTGCTTGGAGGTTGAATGCCCTTGGGTTCCATCTCTAGACCTACAAAAAAAAAAAAAAAAAAAAAAAAGGCCATGATTTATGGATGTATTATTTTGCCTTCTTTTATTTTTTTATTTTTTACTTTTATTTTTTTGTGGTACTGGGGGCTGAACCCAGTGGCATTTTACCTTGAAGCTACCCCAATTCTATTTTTTTTTTACTGTGTGTGTGTGTGTGTGTGTGTGTGTTGATGTGGTGATGCTGGGGATTGAACCCAGTGGCATCCTACTTCTGAGCTACACCCCTACCTAGCCCTCTTTCTTTCTTTCTTTTTTCTTTCTTTCTTTCTTTCTTTCTTTCTTCCTTTCTTTTTTTTTTTTTTTTTTTTTTTTTTGCAGGTGTGGGGATGGAACCCAGGGGCATTTGACCTCTGAGCTCCATCCCCTGCTCTATTTTTTTTTTTTTTTTTTTTTTGGTGGTACTGGGGATGGAACCCAGAGGCTTTATACCTCCGGGCTATACTCTCAGACCCATTTTATATTTTTTTTGGAAACAGGGTCTCACTAAGTTGCTGAGAGCCTCACTAAGTAGCTGAGGCTGGCTTTGAACCTGTGCGATCCTCCTGTCTCAGCCTCCCAAGTGTGGGGATTACAAGCGTGCGCCACCACGCCCGGCTCTTATTCTTTATTTTTGAAACAGGGTCTCACTGAGTTGCAAAGGGCCTTACTTACTAAGTAGCTGAGGCTGTCCTATTTTTTATTCTTTATTTTGAAACAGGGTCTCACTGAGTTGCAGAGGGCCTCCTAAGTAGCTGAGGCTGTCTGCGAATCGCAATCCTCCAGTCTCAGCCTCCCGAATCCTGGAATTACAAGTGTACGCCACCATGCCTGGCTTCCTATTTCTTTTTTATTCTTTATTTTAAAACAGAGTCTCACAAAGTAGCTGAGGCTGGTCTCTAACCTGTGATCTTTCTGTTTCCCAAGTACTGGGATTACAAGCGTGTACCACCACACTCAGCACCTCCTTGTTTTAACGAAAAATAGGGCCCTTTTTTCAAGCATTCGAGCATGTTGATTTATATCCTCCAAATTCATCTTTTTTTTTTTTTTTTTTTTCTGGTGGTACTGGGGTTTCTGGAAACCCTTCTACCTCCGGGCTACACTCCCAGACCTATTTTATACTTTTATTTGGAAACAGGGTCTCCTAAGCCAGCGCGGCTGGCTTCAAACCTGCGCGATCCTCCTGTCTCTGCCTCCCAAGTGCGGGATTACAAGTGTGCGCCACCACACTGGGCCAAATTCATCTTTTACCCATCTTCTTTGCTCTCTTCCACTAATTATTGGGTGCTTTTGATCCCTACTTCTCAAAGGATCAGCAGCTTGGACTCACCTGGAATTTGTTAGAAATATAGAACTTCTCCTGGTGTGATGGTACACGCCTGTAATCCCAGTACCTGGGAAGCTGAGACAGGAGGATTGCAGGTTCAAGGCTAGCCTCAGCAATTTAGCAAGCCCCTATCTCAAAATCAAAATAAAAGCCGTGAATGGTAGCACATGCTTATAATACCAGGATTTGAAAGGCAAAGACAGGAAGATCACAGGTTCCAAACCAGCCTCAACTACTAAGTGAGGACCTCTGCAACTTAGTGAGACCTTGTTTCAAAATAAAGAATAAAGCCGAGCCGGGCGTTGTAGTGCACACTTGTAATCCCAGCATTTGGGAGGCTGAGACTGGAGGATCGCAGTTTACGGACAGCCTCAGCTACTTAGTGAGGCCTTCTGCAACTCAGTAAGACCCTGTCTCAAAATAAAAAATAAAAAATAAAAATAGGGCAGGGGGTGTAGCTCGGAGGTCAAATGCCCCTGGGTTCCAACCCCTGACCCGTAAAAAAAAAAAAAGAAAAAAAAAAAAAACAGAATAAAGCTGCCTGTCATTAAATCCCTCCCAATCCTACCTCTGTGGCTTTGTTCCATCATTTACTCCCTCTTTTCCCCTGCTAACTCCTTACTGTCAGTTTACCAATAGCATGCCGGGCATGGTGGTGAACACTTGTAATACCCGAGTTTGGGAGCCTGAGACAGGAGGATCGCACAGGTTCGAAGCCAGCCTCAGCTACTTAGTGAGGCTCTCAGCAACTCAGTGAGACCCTGTTTCCAAATAAAATATAAAATAGGTCTGGGATTCCACCCCCAGTACCATAAATAAATAAATAAATAAATAAATAAATAAATAGTTTACCAATAGCCCCTGGTGAAAACAAGTCTCACTCAAAGCATTACTTTCTTTCTGACATATGTATGTATGTATGTGTATATATATATATATATATATATATATATATATATATATATATATATATATATGGATATGGATACAGGGAGTAGAACCCAGGGGCATTCTACCTCTGAACTACACCCCCAGCCCTATTTTTTATTCTTTATTTTGAAAGAGGGTCTCACTGAGTTGCAAAGGGCCTCACTAAGTAGCTGAGGCTGAGAGCCCAAGTTACCACAGCTGGCTTTGAACCTGAAATCCTCCTGTCTCAGCCTCCCAAGTACTGGAATTATAAGCGCATGTGCCACCACACCCGGTGTTCATTTTATTTTGTAGAAGACTTTTTTCAATAACTTCCTAAGGAGGGGGTGCCTGAAGGCAAATTTTTTAGATTTTGCATATCTAAAAATTTTTTTCTATTTTGTTTTGTTGTGTTCTCTTTTGTTTTTGGTACTGGTGATTGAACTCAAGGGCATATTGCCTCCAAGCTATATTCCAGCCTTATTTTTTTCTTTTTTCTCAAAACAGGTCATGGTGCACAAGTTTGTAATCCCAGCACTCAGAAGGCAGAGACTGGAGAATCTTCTGTTAGCGGACAGCCTCAGCTACTTAGCAAGGCCCTTCACAACTCAGTGAAACCAAATTTCAAAAAATAAAAAGGCTAAAAAGAAATAGGGTGGGGGGATGTAGCTCAGAGGTATGATGCCCCAGGATTCCATCCCCAGTACCACAAAATTAATTAATCACTTAAAGAATAAGGCCAGCTGGGCGTGGTAGAGCACCCTTGTAATCCCACCATTTGGGAGGCTGAGACTGGAGGATCGCGGTTTGCGGACAGCCTCAGCTACTTAGGCCCTCTGCAACTTAGTGAGACCCTGTTTCAAAATAAAGAATAAAAAATAGGGCAGGGGATGTAGCTCAGAGGTCAAATGCCCCGGGGTTCCATCCCCAGACTAAGGCCAGTCCCAGTACTTGGAAGGCTGAAACAGGAGGATTGCGCAGGTTCGAAGCCAGCTTCTGCTATTTAGTGAGTCAGCAACTTAGTGAAAACCTGTTTCCAAATAAAATATAAAATAGGTCTGGAGCCGTGTGTGGTGGAGCATGCTTGTAATCCCAGCATTTGAGAGTCGAGAGGCTGATACTATAGGATCGCGGTTCGTGAGCAGCCTCAGCTACTTAGTAAGGCTCTTTGTAACTCTGTGAGACCCTGTTTCAAAAAAGAAAAGCTGGGCATGGTGGCGCACGCTTGTAATCCCCGCGCTTGGGAGGCGGAGACAGGAGGATCACGCAAGAAGAGATCCTGTTTCCAAATAAAAAGTATAAAATAGGTCTGGGAGTGTAGCCCGGAGGTAGAAGGGCTTCCAGGAACCCCAGTACCACCAAAAAAAAAAAAAAAAAAAAAGGGCTGGGGGTGTAGCTTGGAAGTAGAATGCCCCTGGGTTTCATACCCAGTACCACACACACACACACACACACACACACACACACACACACAGAATTAAAAATCCAGCCAGGAATGGTGGCACATGTTTATAATCCCAGCATTTGGGAGGCTGAGACAAGGAGGATCCCGGTTTGCAGCCAGCCTCAGCTACTTAGTGAGGCCCTCTGCAACTTAGTGAGACCCTGTTTCAAAATAAAGAATAAAGCCGGGCGTGGTGGCGCACGCTTGTAATCCCAGCATTCGGGAGGCTGAAACCGGAGGATCACAGTTCGCAGACAGCCTCAGCTACTTAGTGAGGCCCTTTGCAACTCAGTGAGACCCGGTTTCATAATAAAGAATAAAAAATAGGGCAGGGGGTGTAGCTTGGAGGTCGAATGCCCCTGGGTTCCATCCCCAGACCCTCAAAAATAAATAAATAAATAAATAAATAAATAAATAAATAAATAAATAAATAAAAAACAGGGCTGGGGATGTAGCTCTGAGGTAGATTGCCCCTGGGTTCAATCCCCAGTACTGCAAAAAAAAAAAAAAACCACCACAACAACAAAAATAAATACCAGGATCTCAGTAAATTGCTGAGACTGGCCTCAAACCTGTAATTCTCCTGTCTCAGTCTCCCAAGTACTGAAATTAGAAGTGTGCACCACCACACTCTGCTTAAAATGTTTTTATTTAGCTATTTATTTTTTGTGGTACTGTGGATTGAACTCAAAAGCAGTCTACCTCCAAGCTACACTCCCAGGCTGATTTTATTTCTTATTTGGAAACAAGGCCTCACTAGGTTGCCGATGGCTTCACTCAATTGCAGAGGGCAGCTTCGTTGGACCCTGCGATCCTCCTGTCTCAGCCTCCCAAGTACTGGGATTCCAAGTGTACACCACCACGCCCGGCTATATAAAATGTTTTTATTATACCCTTACACGTGGCTGGTGGTGTAGAATTCAAAACTGAAAAATCTTTATTTGTGTGTGTGTGTGTTTGTATGCATGTATGTGTCACTTGTGTGTCACATGTGTTACATGTGTGTCACATGTGTGTGTGCTGCTCAGGATGGAGGACTTTGAGATGCTAGGCAAATGCTCTTTCTCAGAGCTAGCCCCTAACCCACCTTTTTTGTGATATGAGGGATTGAACCCAGGGGCATTCTACCTCTCAGCTACATCCCCAGCCCTATTTTATTTTATTATTTTATTAATTTTGTTTGTGTGTGTGTGGTGCTGAGGGTTGAGCCTGGGGCATTCAACATCTGAGCTACACTCTCAGCCCTATTTTTTATTCTTTATTTTGAAACAGGGTCTCACTAAGTAGCTAAGGCCGTCTATAAACCTGAATCCTCCTGTCTCAGCCCACCAAGTACTGGAATTACAAGCATGTGCCACCATGCCCAGCTTGTCTTGTCTTTCCTTTCCTTTTTTTTTTTTTTTTTTTGGTGCTGATGATTGAACCCAGAGGCGTTCAACCTCCAAGCTATACCTCCAGTTCAATTTTATATCTTATTTGGAAACAGGGTCTAAGTTACCGAGAGCCTTGTTACATTGCTGGGGCTGGTTTTGAACTTATGATCCTCCTGTCTCAGCCTCCCAACTACTGGGATTACAAGTGTGTGCCACCAAGCCTGGATGAATCTTCCTTCCTTCCTTCCTTCCTTCCTTCCTTCCTTCCTTCTTTCTTTTTCTTTCTTTCTTTCTTTTGTGGTACTGGGGATGGAACCCAGAGGCACTATACCTCCAAGCTACACCCCCAGCCCTATTTTTTATTCTTTATTTATTTTGTGTGTGTGTGTGTTTTTATGGTGGTACTGGGGGTGGAATCCAGAGGTTTTCTACCTCCGGGCTATACTCCCAGACCTTTTTTATTTGGAAACAGGGTCTCACTAAGTTGCTGAGAGCCTCACTGAGTAGCTGAGGCTGGCTTCGAACCAGTGCGATCCTCCTGTCTCAGCTTCCCAAGCACGGGGATTACAAGCGTGCGCCACCACGCCCGGCTTATTCTTTATTTTAAAACAGGGTCTCACTGAGTTGCAAAGGGGCCTCATTAAGTAGCTGAAGCTGTACACGAACCCAGATCCTCCTGTCTCAGCCTCCCAAATGCTGGAATTACAAGCGTGCGCCACCATACTCGGCTGAATCTTTCTTTTAATATTTGATTCTCATTGGTGGCATATTGATATCTAAAACTGGGGCAATGAAGGAGTAAAGCCTTGCCTAGATGTATGAAGCCCAGGTGTGGCCTCCAGCATGGTGATCAATCGATCAATCAATGGCAATAAAATGTTCATTGGCTCCTCTGTGCATGGGCAGGTTCATGAGGGGGGCTCTTGCCCTCTCTCCCAAATACTCTTGGAAAGCAATGACAAATATCCTAATCTCCTCCCTGAAGATGGAGTACTATAATCCTGCCAGCCAATGTCTAGAGCCAATGAAATGGCTAGAGATAGCTAGGCATGGTGGCGCACACTTGTAATTCCATCATTTGGGAGGTTGACATGGGAGGATTGAGGTTCAAAAACAGCCTCAGCTACTTAATGAGGCCCTTTATAACTCAGAGACCCCATTCCAAAATAAAGAATAAAAAATAGGGCTGGGGGTGTAGCTTGGAAGTAGAATGCCCCTGGGTTCTATCCCCAATACCAAAAAAAGGAAGAAAAAAAGAAAGAAAGAAAGAAAGAAAGAAAGAAAGAAAGAAAGAAAGAAAGAAAGAAAGAAAGAAGAAAAGAAATGGGTAGGAATTTCATTGTTTAATATGTAGACTTACTAAATCCCCAACAGTATCAGGGTTTATTAAAGTTTATTTATAGCCGGGTGTAGTGACACACGCTTGTAATCCCCGCGCTTAGGAGGCTGAGACAGGAGGATCGCACAGGTTCAAAGCCAGCCTCAGCTACTTAGTGAGGCTTTCAGCAACTTAGTGAGACCCTGTTTCCAAATAAAATATAAAAAAGGTCTGGGAGTATAGCCCAGAGGTAGAAAGCCTCTGGGTTCCACCCCCAGTACCACAAAATAAATAAATAAATAAATAAATAAATAAATAAATAAATAAAGTAAGTTTATTTATAACTGGGCATGGTGGCGCATGCTTGTAATCCCAGTGCTTGGGAGGCTGAGACAGGAGGATGGCACAGGTTCAAAATTAGCCTTAGCTACTTAGTGAGGCTCTCAGCAACTTAATGAGACCCTGTTTCCAAATAAAGGATAAAATAGAGCTGGGGGTGTAGCCCAGAGGTAGGAAGCCCCTGAGTTCCATCTCTTAGTACCACACACACACACACAAAGTTTATACCCAGGTGTGGTGGCGCACACTTGTAATCCCAGTACTTGAAAGAAGGATCATGCAGGTTCGAAGCCCACCTCAGCTACTTAGTGAGGCCCCCTACAACGTACTGAGACTCTGTTTCCAAATAAAGGATAAAAAACTGGGCTGGGGGCATAGCTCAGAGGTAGAACGCCCCTATGTTCAATCCCCAGTTGCACACACACAAAAAAGTCCCATTGTAAGTATGTATGAAATTTATGTATTTATTCTACTATTAATGGACACTCAAGTTTTTAGTTAGGGGCCATTAATAATGCTGACATGAACATTCTTGTGTATTACACTTGTAAAAAAGACATGTTAGTACTCAGTTTTTGGGTTTATATCTAGGACTGGAATTGCTGGGTTGAAGGACATGTGCATTTCTAGTTTTACTAGATATGCCAAATCTCCAAAGTTGTGGCAGCAGCATATGAGAGTTACAATTATTATCCTTGCCCAGGCTCCAGAGAAAACTAAAACAGGGAAGAGGGACAGAGAGCTCTGGGGCAATCAATTGAAAATACAGTGGTCAAGCCGAGTGTGGTGGCACACGCTTGTAATCCCAGCATTCAGGAGGCTGAGACTGGAGGATCGCGGTTCGTGGACAGCCTCTGCAACTTAGTGAGACCCTGTTTCAAAACAAAGAATAAAAAAATAGGGCAGGGTGTAGGTCACAGGTCAAATGCCCCTGGGTTTCATCCCCAGTACTGCAAAAAAAAAAAAAAAAGAAAGAAAAAAATTATATATATATATATATATATATATATATATATATATATATATATATATATATAGTGGTCAAGCTGGACATAGAGGCGCATTCTTGTAATCCCAGTACATGGGAGGCTGAGACAGGAGGATCGCACAGGTTCAAAGCCAGCCTCAGCTACTTAGTGAGGCTCTCAGCAACTTTGTGAGACCCTGTTTCCACATAAAGTATAAAACTAGGTCTGGGAGGATAGCCTGGAGGTTGAAAAGCTCCTGGGTTCCACCCCCAGTACCACAAAAATAAAAATAAAAATAAAAATAAAAATAAAAATAAAAATTTGGAAGTACTGGGGATTGAATCCAGAAACGTTCTAGCACTGTGCTTCACTACCAGTCTTTTTTATTTTTTACTGTGTGTGTGTGTGTGTGTGTGTGTGTGTGTGTGCACGTGGTGCTGGGAATTGAACCCAGAGGCATTCTACCTCTGAGCTACACCCTCAACCCTATTTTATTTTTTATTTTGAAACAGGATCTCACTGAGTTGTGGAGGGCCTCACTGAGTAGCTGAGGCTCAAGCCAGGCATAGTGGTTCATGCATGTAATCCCAGCATTTGGGAGGCTGAGATAGGAGGATCATGGTTGGAGGACAGCCTCAGCTTCTTAGCGAGTCCCTTTGCAACTCAGTGAGACCCTGTTTCAAAATAAAAAGAATAAAAAGTAGGGCTGGGGGTGTAGCTTGGAGTTAGATTACACCTGTACCACAAAAAAAAAAAAAAAAAAAAAAGTAGCTGATGCTGGCCATGAATCCAGATCCTCCTGTCTCAGCCTGCCAAGTACTGGGATTATAAGCATGTGCTACCATGCCTGGTTTTCACTTTTATTTTGAATCAGGGTCTGGCTCTGTTGCTGATGGTTTCTTAAAGTTGCTGAGGCCGGCTTTAAACCTGTGATTTGCCTGTTTCAGCTCCCAAGTACTGGGATTACAGGCATGTGCCATCATGCCCAGATAAGGCAACTTTTGGTGTGTGTTCAGTGCTGGGGCTGGAACCCAGGAGTATTCTCATCAGGTTTTATTGTTTTTTATTTTAAGCAAAATATCACTAAGTTGCCCAGGCTGGCCTTGAACTTGTCTCAGCCTCAAGAGTGGCTGAGATTACAGGTATGTGCCAAATTAGACAATGCAGTGAAATTTAAAGCTTCTTTGGGCACCATGCCAGGTGACAGGTCCTCCATTCTATTCCATTGGCCAAAAAGAGCCACACAGTCCTTCAATGCCGCTTAGAAGAGGGATTTTAAACAAATCCAAAGTGTGTAGATGTACAATCTTCATAGAAGGGAGGGAACAAAGAGTTGTAAACTATACTTTAATCTACCCCAGTGAGAGCAAACACTAAAGAGACAAAATCCAAATACTGAGATGTTCCAACGTTTGGAGGTGATGAAGATAAGGAAAAACCAGTGGAGGAGGCTGAGAAGAAGCAGGTATTCAGGCAGGGAGAAAACACTGGACATATCTCCAGAAGAAGAGAGGAGGTAACTGTGTCACATCTTGCTAACAGGACCAGCAAGATGAGGCTAACGGTCCCCAGGAGATGTAGCAGTGTGGAAATCTTTGGTGTCCTTGACAAAAAACTTAATGGTGGAGGGAGGGTGCTATGGTTTGGATGCTTGTCCGCTCCTGAACTCATGTTGAAATCTAATGGCCAAAGCCCAGTAGAGTGGAACACATTGTAATCCCAGTACTTGGGAAGCTGAGGTAGGAGGATCACAGGTTAGAGGTCAGCCTTAGCAATTTTATTTTTTTATTGTTTATTTATTTATTTATTTATTTATTTATTTATTTTGCGGTACTGGGGGTAGAATCCAGGGGCTTTCTACCTCCAGGCTGTACACCCAGACTTATTTTATATTTTATTTGGAAACAGGGTCTCACTAAGTTGCTGAGAGCCTCACTAAATAGCTGAGGCTGGCTTGGAACCTGTGCAATCCTCCTGTCTCAGCCTCCCAAGCGCTGGGATTACAAGTGTGCGCCACCACGCCCGGCCTCTGCCTTAGCAATTTAAAGGGCCCTCAATACCTTAGCAAGCTCCTGTTTCACAATAAAAAGTTTAAAAACAAAAAGCCTGAGCATGGTGGAGCAGCCTATAATCTCACTGAGTTATAATCTCACTCACTATAGTCTCACTGAGTTGCAAAGGGCCTTACTAAGTAGCTGAGGCTGTCCGCGAACCGCCATCCTCCCGTCTCAGCCTCCCGAATACTGGGATTACAAGTGTGCGCCACCACGCCTGGCTATGAGGTGGCACATTTAAGACATGGTCAGGCCATGAATGGATTCAGGCTATGATTGCACAGGTGAGTTCCTTGGAAAAGGACAGGTTTGGCCCTTTTTGTCTCTGTCTCTCACTTTCTCTTTGCCCTCTTGCTATGGGATAACACAGCAAAAAGCCCCTGCCGGCTTCCGGCTCCTCAACCTCTTGCACTTCCTAGCCTCCAAGACTGCGAGTCGGTAAATTTGTAATCATTGGAAACAGTCTGTAACATTCTGTTTCTACAGCATAAAGTGAACTAAGCAATGTGAAGGTAGTAGCTACCATATTCGACAAGTTAGAAGATCGCGTTGTGGACAAGAGGAGACTAAAGAATTTAGGAGCTAGGTTACTGCAGGGTCTTGCATGAGCAAGTCAATACTGAAGTCACCAGTAATTACGGCAAAAAGAGTAGTGGAAGAACAATACTCTTCAAAAAAAGATGAGTGTGTCAGCTTAGGAGGATGAACCCAGCAAGGAGAAGTGAGTGACTCAGCTAGGTGATATGTTAATCAAAACAGAGGATTTTGCCGGGTGTGATGGCACACGCTTGCAATCCCAGTACTTGGGAGGCTGAGACACAAGAATCCCAGTTCGAGGACAGCTTCAGCTACATAGTGAGGCCCTCTGCAACGTAGTGAGACCCTTTTTCAAAATAAAGAATAAAAAATAGGACTGGGGGTGTAGCTCAGAGGTAGAATGCCCCTGGGCTTACTTCCCAGTATTGAAAAAAAAATAGGATTTTAGGAACTAAAGAAGAAGGAAGGTTTAGACCTCCCAAGAAAAGAATAAAAATCTCTGTCTAGGTCCAGTGTTGTAATTTGTGGTTTGAAATTATCTTGTCATTGCAAAACAAAGTTGTAGATTGTCTTATCACTTATTTGTGGTCTCATTTGTCAAATAAATATTTTTTTGTGTTTGTGTGTTTTGTTTTGTTGCTTGTTTGTTTGTTTGTTTGTTTTGGGTAGAATGGGCATTCTACCTCTTAGCTACCCCACTAGCCTTATTTTTTATTCTTTATTTTGAAACAGGATCTCACTAAGTTGCAGAGGTCTAACTAATTTAAGGCTGGCCTGTGATTCTCCTGTCTCACCTCCCAAATACTGAGATTACAGATGTGCACCACTGCACCCAGCTTGTGATTTCTTTTAATAGTGCCAGAAGTTTAATTTTCAAATTTATGATTTTAATTCATCTTAAGTTTAGTTTAAAGTATGGTATGAGATGGAAAACAAATTTTATTTATTTATTTAGGCATTACTAGGGATGGTACCCAGGGGCATTCTACCTCCAAGCTATACCCCCGGGCCTATTTTTTATTCTTTATTTTGAAATAGGGTCTCACTGAGTTGTAAAAGGCCTAGGTAGTAGCTGAGGCTATCTGTGAACTGAGATTCTCCTGTTTCAGCCTCCCAAATGTTGGGATTACAAGCATGTACCACCACACCCAGCTCATCTACTCTTTCTTTCTTTCTTTCTTTCTTTCTCTCTTTCTTTCTTTTTTTGGTGGTACTGGGGGTGGAACTCAGGGGCTTTTCTACCTCTGGGTTTACTCCCAGACCTATTTTATACTTTATTTGGAAACAGAGTCTCACTAAATTGCTGAGAGCCTAAGTAGCTGAGGCTGGCTTTGAACCTGTGCGATCCTTCTGTCTCAGCTTCCCAAGTACAAGGATTACAAATGTGCATCACCATGCCCAGCTCTCTGATAGGTCAGGTCCCTCCCTTCCTCTGGGACCCCACAGCAGGGACAGGAGGTGGAACCCCGAAAGCCAGAAGCGGAGATTCTGCAAGACTCCAGATGTAGCAAGACTTCAGACATCTTGGGGCCGACTCCAGATGTCACGAGACTCCAGGTGTCACAAGACTTCAGATATCACAAGAGGACAGCTAGCTCCATCTCAGGACCGGCTACATAAATAACCCCTCTTCCTCTCTGCCATGTGACTCTGCTGACTGTGACTCTGCTGACCGTGTAACTCTGTTGCTCGGTCATCAGTCCCTTCCCCCATGGTCGGCAGACCTCACCTGAAGGTGCCAAGTTAATTAAAGAGTTCTTTAATATCTTGGCTGGTGTTTGCCTCCTTCACGACCCCCAACTCAATTTCAGTGTTACATCTGCTGCTGAAACCCGGGATAATTTATATATTTTTTTACTCTTATTTTTGTTTTGTTTTGTTGCTGTACCTCTCCTTGAGCCCCGGGCTCTCTGACCTGATTCTCAGTTGGACCAACCGCTTTCTTTCAGACAGGGTAAACTACCTCCCCTTCCCCTAGTCAGCGGGTCCCAGCTTCTCTGTTATCGAAATGTGTGGCTGTGTCAGAGTTGCCTCCAGAAGACTACATTGTCCTCTGGTCTTAAGAAGGGAATAGAGATGTCTCTCTCGTCCATAACCCTCATTTCTGGACGTTGATCAGGATAATAAGGGATGCCTGTTTCCTGTTCTTTGCTCTCACTGGACCAGACATAGAAAGCCAGGATTCCAAAGTAATGGGTCATTGTGGCCCAAAAATGGAACTCTGGATTTCAATACCCTGACTGGGATCAGCAACTTTTATAAGCGGTGTGGTAAATGGTTGGAAATCCTTTATGTCCAGGCCTTCTTTTTCCTGCATTCCCGGCCCTCTGACCGCTCTCCCCAGCCAGCCGCCATTTTGTGATGGCATGGTCACGACCTGGTGATATCACAAGGTTGCCATCTTGGTCGCCCCATTGTGGTGGCGTGGGGTTGCCAGCTTGTGACCTTGCTGGGTTATAGGCGTTGCTTTCTGAGGCCCCTGATCCCCAGGATCTCTCCTCAGCCCCCATCAACAACCTACCCTAGGACAGCTTCTCTAACTCACTCTTTCCCCCTCCCCCCACCATCCTCCCTTAAGGGACCAACCCTTACCACCCCCTCACCTTCCCCTGTAAGTTACCATACCTGCCCCAAGGACCCACCTTCTCTCTTGGCCCCACTCCATGAGGTGGCCACAGAAGGTGTAGTCTGCGTCCATGTCCCTTTCTCCCTCCCAGACTTAGCTCAAATTAAAATAAAACTGGGTTCTTTTTCCGTCAATCCATCTGATTTTATTAAAAAATTCCAATACCTTGTGCAAGCATATGATCTCATATGGCAGGATCTTCATGTTATTTTAACCTCTGCCTTAACTCCGGATGAACAGGATCATATTGTAAAGGCCACCCATGAACGGGCTGACCAAGCTCATTTAACCACCTTCGGGAGTGGCTGTGGTACCTTCTGAGGATCCCCACTGGGAGTATCAGCCAGCCCCAAATGATGCGAGTGAGGGATTAAAAATGAGAGACTAAGCCAGGCGCAAGCTTGTAATCCCCGCACTTGAGAGACTGAGACAGGAGGATCGCACAGGTTCAAAGCCAGCCTCAGCTACTTAGTGAGGCTCTCAGCAACTTAGTGAGACCCTGTTTTCAAATAAAGTATAAAATAGGTCTGGAAGTATAGCCCAGAAATAGAAAGCCCCTGGGTTCCACCTCCAGTACCACCAAAAAAAAAAAAAAAAAAAAAAAATTAGAGACCATATAATACTATGCCTTCTTGATAGCATATGGGCTGCTTCTCATAAAGTGGTTAATTATGATAAACTTAAGGAAATCACCCAAGGGCCAGATGAAAACCCAGCCATTTTTCTTAATCAGCTTCAGGAGGCTTTTACCCTCTATATCCACTTAGATCCATCTACTGAGGCAGGATATATGGTGTTGGCAATCCATTTCATTGGGCAATCAGCTCCTAATATTAAGAAAAGATTAAGAAAGGCTGAGGATGGTCCCCAGACCCCAATCTGAGATTTGGTGAACATGGCATTTAAAGTCTTTAATTCCCAAGAGGAACAGGCAGAGATGGAGCATACAATCCAACTTTGCCAAAAGGCAGATCCCTGATAGCAGCCTTGCAGCTGGTGGTGGCGGCTCAGACCATGCCCGGCTTAAGGTCAGGAGGGACACTGGAACAGTGTGACCTTGGAAAAGCGGTGAGCCCCAGGTGCCTCAACACAGGGGACCACCCTTCCAGACTAGGGCCCGCCACTGGCCCTACTCGGCCTGGCCAAAGACTAATGACTCCTGGACTCCTCAATCTCCATCATCCTTGTCGAGCCCAGGGTAACTCTCAAGATCACGGGTAAGCCAATCCTTTTTAGTTGCCTACTCAGTCCTTTGATCCTTTTTGGGTCCCAGTTTTCCTTTTCCAATCTCAGTACAAGGGATTGACGGTAAACCCTCCTGCCCATGCACTACAGGCCCTCTTTTGCAGGACAAAATTGCCCTGCCTGAGGCTCAGGCCAAAGCAGTCATTAACCTAATACATAATTCCTTACACGTGGGGCCTACAGTGCTTAAGCATTTCCTAAACCCCTTGTTTTAATATCCTCTCCTGCAACAGCTGATTGGTAAAGTCAGTGCCTCCTGTTCTACTTGCTCTGTTGTTTCTCCCCAGAGGGGCCTTTGCCTCTCTTTTCCTACCCACTAAATGAGAGGACGTTTCCTGTGATAGGACTGGCAAATTGATTTCACCCATATGCCTTCTCACAAAAAACTTAAATATCTTCTTACCATGGCTGACACCCTAACAGGTAGGGTAGAGTCTTTTCCCTCAAAGGATGAGGCGGCCAGCATGGCGGCCGATGTTCTATGCTTGGACACCATCCCTCGGTTTGGACTCCCCAATTCCTTACAGTCTGATAATGAACCAGCTTTTATTTCTAATGTTACTCAACAAGTGGCACAAGTCCTTGGCAGTTCTTGGAAGCTCCACATCCCATATCGACTGCAGTATCAGGAAAGGTAGAAAGCATGAATGGAATTCTTAAAAACCATCTAACAAGCCAGGAGTGGTGGTGCACGCTTGTAATCCCCGCGCTTGGGAAGTGGAGACAGAAGGATCGCACTGATTCGAAGTCAGCTTCGCTGGCTTAAGAGACCCTATTTCCAAATAAAAATATAAAAATAGGTCTGGGAGTGTAGTCCGGAGGTAGAAGGGTTTCCAGGAACCCCAGTACCACCACAAAAAAAAAAAAAAAAAAAAAAATACCCATCTAACAAAACTTACCCTGGAGCTGTGGGAACCTGAACTGGAAGCATTGTGGCCTGAACTCCTACCACTGGCTCTGGCCTGCATACAGGCCACCCCTCAAAGCCCCACCTTAATGAGCCCCTTTGAATTGCTGTGTGGTCGTCCTTTTTTTTTTTTTTTCTTAATCACTCTCTCCCTTGAGATTCCCCTATCTCTCTACTTCTCTTTTCTCAGGCACCTCCTTAGGGAACATGCTGACCAATATTTTCCCCAACCTGGGACTGAAGAAGCAGCTCCACACCCAGCAGCTAAGGCCCTTAAGCCAGGAGACCAAGTCCTCCTCAAGTCGCTTCAACCAAAACATCAACCATGGTGGACCGGGCCCTTTACAGTGGTTCTCACCATACCTACTGCAGCCAAACTGCTAGGGAGCCCAAATGACATCACCTTACCCAGCTAAAAAGGGCTCCGTTACAACAGCCTCATGACAAAGTCTCCTGTACAATGTTAGGGCCCACTAAGCTCTGGTTTTTTTGGCATAATTCTCTTTGGTGCTTTTATTTCAGCAGGCCCGCTTGTTTATGTCTAGAAATTCAACATGCAAGTGACCTATTTGCCTCCCCCTCCATAAAACGTTGGACCAACCACAAGGTGGGATCAGTAAGGTGTTCTCCCTCTCTGGATGCCAGACAGCCATAAGTTTTAAACTCTCCAAAATCTGTTATTGATGCTCCTGACCCAATAGCATGTTTTCCATTTAACCAGACTGACCCATATTGCCTCTTCAAGTGGCTCTTGAATTTATACTCTAACCAGGTCAAGCAAGAATCTGAAAACACGATATTCACAGTCTACCTCATATCTGTTAGGGTTCTAAGGGCCAGTAGCTGCTGGGCTCCTCCCTCTTCTGGGACCCTTTCTCATGATTTGCCTTTTCATGATTTTCCTTTTCTTTTATTTATTTCTTTTTCTTTTATTTATCTATTTATTTATTTTTGTGGGTCTAGGGATGGAACCCAGGGGTATTTGGCCTCCAAGCTATACCCTTTGTCCTATTTTTTATTCTTTATTTTGAAACAGGGTCTCACTTAGTTGCAGAGGGCCCCACTATGTAGCTGAGGCTGTCTGCTAACCATGATCCTCCGATCTCAGCCTCCTGAATGCTGGGATTACAAGCGTGCACCACCATGCTCGGCTTGCCTTTTCTTTTAATAGCCTTTTGTCTGCTAAAGTTCATTCAAACATGCATTACCAAGCTGTCCAGGGTAACTTCCAATCAACTCCCACTGCAGCCATACTCCCACCTGCCCACTTCCAAATGGCCCGACCTCTACTAGCTAAGGGGCCCCCTACGACGCCCCCTGACATCAGGAAGTAGTTATTGACTGGGTCACCGCCCAATATCACCAAAAGACTGGGATGATTGGTTGGGTCCCTCCCTTCCCCCATGGGACCCCACAGCGGGAACAGGAGGCAGAACCCTGGAAGCCAGAAGCTTCCAGGTGTCACAAGACTCCAGGTGTCATGAGACTCCAGGTGTCGTGAAACTCCAGGTGTTGTCAGACTCCAGACATCTTGGGGCAGACTCCCGATGTTGCGAGAGGACCGCCTAGCCCCACCCCAGGACCCAGCTACATAAATACCCCATCTTCTTCTCTACCACGTGACTCTGCTGACCACGTGACTCTGCTGCTCCATCATTTGGTCCCTTCTCCCATGGTCGGCAGACTTCACCCGAAGGTGCCAGTTTTAATTAAAGAGGCTTTTAATTCTTTGTTTGGTGTTTTCCTCCTTCGCAACCCCCAACTCAATTTCAACATTACACTCTCCAATGACTAGAAAAATTTTGGAATTCTATTTGTCTCTTGTTGCTTCTTTTTGTTTTATTTACTTTTTTTTCCCATTTGTTTTTGTTTTCATTTGTCTGTATACTGGGAACAGAACTCAGAAGCCTTCTAACTCCAGGCTACATCCCAGCCCTATTTTATATTTTATTTGGAAACAGGGTCTCTCTAATTGCTGAGGCTGTCCTTGAACTTGAGATTCTCCTGTCTTAGCCTCCCAAGTACAGGAATTAGAGGTAGGCATCACCATGCCTGGCTCTTGTTTTCTGTTTTAAGACAGTATCCCATTATGCTGCCCAAGCTGGTCTTGAACTCCTGTGCTCAAGCTATTCTACTCAGCCTCCTGAGTAGCAGGGACTGCAAGCACGTGCCACCCCATGCTCGGCTTCAGTTGTTCCTTTTTATGTCCAGATGGTTTTTATTTTATTTATGTTTTTTTTCACAATTCTTTTTCATTTTAATGGATTTGTTTCCTTATTTATATCTTCAAACATCCTAAAAATATCTACTTTAAAAGAATTGTTAGACTGTTTCATAAAATTAATTTCATTTGGGATGAATTCATGTACTTTAAAGATTTTATTCTTAGCCTTAGTTTTATTGTCATGTTTTGAAATTTAGTTGTCTTTTCTTTTTAATATTTTGCAGTACTTGGGATTGAACCCAGGGGCATTCTACCTGAGCTACACCCCCCAGCCCTATTTCCCATTATTTATTTATTTATTTATTTATTTATTTATTTATTTATTTTTACAATACTGAGGATGAAACCCAGGAGCATTCTACCCCTGAGCTAGACCCTCAGTCCTATTTTTTATTCTTTATTTTGAAACAGGGTCTCACTGAGTTGCAGAGCGCCTCACTAAGTAGCAGAGGCTGTCTGCGAACCATGATTCTCCTGTTTCAGCCTCCTAAATGCTGGGATTACAAGTGTGCACCACCATGCCTGGCCCATTTTTTATTCTGAAACAGTGTCTCACTGAGTTGCAAAGGGCCTCACTAAGTATCTGAGGCTGTCATAAACCATAATCTTCGGTCTCAGCCTCCCAAGTGTTGGAATGACAACCATGCGCCATCACACTCATCTTAAAACTTAGTTTTTCTGACTTGTTTTAAGTAAAGATTTTTTTGGGGGGAAGGGAGTCATTTTGGGGAGGGCTTATTTTCTTTTCCTGTTTTCTGTGTTCTTTCCCCTTTATCCAGTTGTTTTATGAATGCTCCACCCGAACTCTGGTTCCCCAATCCAAAATAAGATCTTAGAACAGCATTTCAAAATTCCTGTCTTCGGATAACATCAGAGATGTTCCAGAGCCAACTACTGAGACAGTGGTTGACTTTGCTCAGTTACTCAGTTATTATCCTTCTATTTATTTATTTAGTACTGAGGATTGAACCTAGGGTGTTCTATCTCCAAGCTATACTACCAGTCCCCATCCTTTTTAATTTTTAATTTATTTATTTGTTTTGTTTTTTGGTGGTACTGGGGATGGAGCCCTTCTACCTCTGGACTACACTCCCAGACCTATTTTATATTTTTATTTTTAGAAACAGGGTCTCTTAAGCCAGCAAGGCTGGCTTCGAACCTGCGCAATCCTCCTGTCTCTGCCTCCCAAGTGCAGGGATTACAAGCGTGTGCCACCACGCCCGGCCTAATTTTTTTATTTTGAAACAGGTACTCACTAAATTGCTGAGGTTGTCCTCGAACCTGTGACCCCTCTGTCTCAGCCTCCCAAGAATTGAGATTACAGATGTGGGTCACTCCACCCACCTTAAGTTATTATTTTCTCTTTGTCCTTCTGCCACATTAACTCCACAGCTCCCTATAATGGCTTGGGAAGAGCTGGGCTTGGTGGTACATGCTTATAATTGCAGAGTACATGGGAGGCTGAGACATGAAGATTGCAGATTCACAGCTAGCCCTAGCTACTTAGGCCCTCTGCAACTTAGACCCTGTTTCAAAATAAAAGAATAAAATAGGAAGCCGGGCATGGTGGCACACACTTGTAATCCCAGCATTTGGGCGGCTGAGACCGGAGGATCGCGGTTCGCGGACAGCCTCAGCTACTTAGTGAGGCCCTCTGCAACTCAGTGAGACCCGGTTTCAAAATAAAGAATAAAAAAGAGGGTAGGAGGTGTAGCTCTGAGGTTGAATCCCCTTGGGTTCCACCCCCAGACCCGAAAAAAAAAAAAAATAGGGCTGGAGTACACTGTAGTTCATAGGTAGAATGCCCCTGGGTTCCATCCCCAGTACCTAAATAAATAAATAAATAAATAAATAAATAAATAAATATAGGGCCAGGCGTGGTGGTGTACGCTTATAATCCCAGCATTTGGGAAGCTGAGACTGGAGGAATGAGGTTTGCGGACAGCTTCAGCTACTTAGTGAGACCCTGTTTCAAAATAAAGAATAAAAAAAAAATAGGGCTGGGAGTGTAGTTCGGAGGTCGAATGCTATTGGGTTCCATCTTCAGACCCACAATAAATAAATAAATAAATAATAAATAAATAAATAAATAGAGATGGGGGTACAGCTTGGAGTTAAATGCCCCTGGGTTCCAAACCTAGTACCACAAAATAAAATAAAATAAAATAAATAAAATAAAATAGGGCTGAAGGTGTAGCTCAGAGGCAAAATGCCCCTGGGTTCAATCTTCAGTACCATGCAAAATAAATAGCTGGGCGTAGTGATGCAGGCTTGTAATTCCAGCATTCAGGAGGCTGAGACAGGAGGAAAATGGTTTGTGGACAGTCTCAGCTACTTAGTGAAGCCCTCTGCAACTTAGTGAGACCCTGTTTTAAAATAAAAATACAAAATAGGGCAGGAGGTATATAACTCAGAGGTCAAATGTCGCTGGGTTCCATCCCCAGACCTGCAATAAATAAATAAGGCTCAGGAAGAAGAGTGGCATCCGTTTTTCTTTCTTTCTTTTTTTTTTCTTCTTTCATCAGTGGACTTGGAAGAGATGGGATGCTTCAGAGTATCACCTTGACCAGAAGTCTTCTGGTACTTTTATAATTTTGACTTTTTTTTTTTTTTTTTTTTTTTTTTTGGTAGTACTGGGGTGGAACCAAGAGGCTTTCTACCTCCGGGCTATACTCCCAGACCTTTTTTATATTTTATTTGGAAACAGGGTCTCACTAAGTTGCTGAAAGCCTCACTAAGTAGCTGAGGCTGGCTTCGAACCTGTGCAATCCTCCTGTCTCAGCCTCCCAAGCACGGGGATTACAAGCGTGCGCCACCACGCTTGGCTATAATTTTGATGTTTAAACCTTTAGATCTTGCCGGGAGTGGTGGCGCAGGCTTGTAATCCCCACGCTTGGGAGGCTGAGACAGGAGGATCATGCAGGTTCGAAGCTAGCCTTGCTGGCTTAAGAGACCCTGTTTCCAAATAAAATATAAAATAGGTCTGGGAGTGTAGCCCGGATGTAGAAGGCCCCTGGGTTCCATCCCCAGTACCACCAAAAAAAAAAAAAAAAAAAAAAAAAAAAAAAAAAAAAAACCCAAAAAACGATTTTAATTGAACTAGACATAATTTAGGTGCAATATTGAAATAAGGATCTAGTTCTTTTTCTCCAGATGTTTAACTACTTCTCCTCATATCATTTATTAAATTTTGTACTGAATTGCTAATTTTAGCAACTGCCATTTTTATTTTATTTTATTTTTGTTACTAGGAATTAAAACCAGATATACTGTACTGCTGAACTATCTCCCCAGCCTTTTTTTATTTTTATTTTGAGACAGGGTCTTGCTAAATTGCCCAGGCTGGCCTCACACTTGTATTTTTGTGCCACAGCCTAAGAGTAGCTGGAATTTCAGGCATTCACTACTGTGCCTGGCTGTCATCTTCAAAATAGCTTTCAAATCTGTCTTATTCTACATGTTCCCATTATTAAGTGCCCTAGTTTTGTTTTGTTTTTTTGTTTTTTGTTTTTTGTTTTTGTTTTTGCAGTACTAGGGACTTCTACCTCTAAGCAACACCCCCTAGTTTTATTTTTTATTAATTATTTGGAAACTGGGTCTTACTGAGTTGCAAAGGGCCTCACTAAGTCATAGCTGAGGCTATCCTCGAACCGCGATCCTCCTGTCTCAGCCTCCCAAATCTTGGGATTACGAGAGTGTGCCACCACACCCGGCCAATCCTTGGTTTTCAATACCTTATAGCCAGTACAGAGAAAATGACCTTTGTGTAATAAAAAACTGACCATGTTACTCCCTGCATATGACCTACTTTTTTTTTTTTTTTTTTCTCACTACTGGGGATGGAACCCAGGAGCATTCTATCTCTGAGCGACACTCCCAGCCCTAGTTTTTATTCTTTATTTTAGAAACAGGGTCTCACTGAGTTGCAAAGGGCCTCACTAAGTAGTTGAGGCTGGCCAAGAACCTCGATCCTCCTGTCTCAGCCTCACGAATGCTGGGATTACAAGCGTGGGCCACCACGCTCGGCACAACCTCCATTTTCAAAACAGAAAAAAAAAAAAAGGGCTAGAAGCCAGGCATGGTGGCTCATGCTTGTAATCCCAGCATTCAGGAGGCTGAGACACGAGGATCGCAGGGTCTCGGCCAGCCTCAGCTACTTACAGAGTGACCATCTCCCTTCCTTCAGAGGTACTGCTTACTGAGGTTTTCTATTGTATCAGCTTACCTATCAGGCTACATCACTTGCCATTCATTTTCCTTATCCTCATCTCTGCTCTCTAGCCCTGAGCCTTTTTTTTTCTTCCCCATGCTTGGGATGGAGTGCTAAGCACATGTTCTACCACTGAGTTACACCCTGGTGTGTCCTAAGGCTTTTAGCATGCCGAACATGCCATCCTCTGCCTTGTTTTCAGACACATGCTGTTCTTGGGCTCTGCCCTACTCCACTGCATCTTGGATGACTAATCTAGCCATCCTGCAGGTTTCACGATGTCACATCCTCCAAAAAATCTTTCATGGTCATTCTTGAGTCCAGAATAGGGACGTGTGTGTGTTTTGTGTGGTGTGTGTGTGTTTTGTGTGGTGTGTGTGTGTGT
Source organism: Muscardinus avellanarius (assembly GCF_963383645.1). Taxonomy (NCBI): domain Eukaryota; kingdom Metazoa; phylum Chordata; class Mammalia; order Rodentia; family Gliridae; genus Muscardinus; species Muscardinus avellanarius. Next base: position 51,856,469 of record NC_137797.1, on the reverse strand, counting down.
GTGTGTGTGTGTGTGTGTGTGTGTGTGTTTTACAGGGTCTCACTAAGTTGGAGAGAGCCTCACTAAATAGCTGAGGCTGGCCCTAACTCTTGTGGTCCTCCTGTTTTAGCCTCCCATGTACTGGGATTATTATAGCCACCACGCCAGGCTTCCAGCCCTTTTTATTTTTTGTTTTGAAAAAGGATCTCACTAGGTTGCTGAAAGTCTCACTATGTTACTGAGACTATCTTCGAATCCACCATTTTTCTGTCTCATTCTCCCAAGTACTGGGATTATAGGCATGCACCACCATGCCCAATGTAGAGACTTCTCTTAAATGATTCTCTACTATCCTATACTTCCTCCATCATAACACTCTTATGTAGAATTGCAATTTCTTACTTTCCTATTTACTTCTCATCTAGATTATAAAAAATGTGGGAAGAAGCTGGTCTCACGCTTGTAAGCCCAGCATTCGGGAGGCTGAGACCAGAGGATCATGGTTCATGGACAGCTTCAGCTACTTAGTGAGGCCCTTTGCAACTCAGTGAGACCCGGTTTCAGAATAAAGAATAAAAAATAGGGCAGGGAGCCGGGCGTGGTGGCGCACGCTGGTAGTTCCCGCACTTGGGAGGCTGAGACAGGAGGATCACACAGGTTCAAAGCCAGCCTCAGCTACTTAGTGAGGCTCTCAGCAACCTAGTGAGACCCTGTTTCCAAATAAAAATATAAAATAGGTCTGGGAGTATAGCCCAGAGGTAGAAGACCTCTGGGTTCCACCCCCAGTACCACCAAAATAAATAAATAAATAAATAAAACTTTAAAAAAATAGGGCAGGGGGTGTAGCTTGGAGGCCGAATGCCCCTGGGTTCCAGCCCTATACCTGCAAAAAAAAAAAAAAAAAAAAAAAAAAAAAAAAAAGTGAGAAGAAATTTGATTTTCTATGTCCTAATCCCTAGTATGTAGCATGTAGTAAGTTTCTGTAAATATTTTCCATTTCTATTTTATCTTATATATTCATTGTGTGTGGAGGGCGACTAGGGATCTAAGCTGGGCTTTGCCCATGCTAGGCAAGTGCTCTACTGCTGAGCAACATCCTCAGTTCTTTTAGTTTACATTTTGTGACAGTATCTCACTAAGTTCCCCAAACTGGCCTTAAACTTGTGATTCTCCTGCCTCAGCCTCTGAGTCTCTGGGATTACCGACATGTGCCACCTTGCCCAGATATATTTTTGAATTCAACAAAAACATATCCACTATGCCAGTCACTATGTTAGACAATGGAGTTCCACAAGAAAACAAGAAAGGGCTGGGCATGATGGCGCATGCTTATAATCCCAGTGCTCGGAAGGCTGAGGCAGGAGGATGGCAGGTTTGTGGCCATCATGCCCAGCCCTTTCTAGAGATTGAATCCAGGGTCTAGGGCATGCTAAACATGCACTCTACCACTGAGCTATATAACCCCTAGCCTCTGTCTCTATATATTGAAATTCACAAATTCATACTGATAGTTTCAATTCTAATCTATTACCACAGGGTTCGTTCTAGCTTTCCCTATCCATGTTTATACCCTTTCCTCTGACAGTGATAAATTGTGTGTGTGTGTGTGTGTGTGTGTGTGTGTGTGTGTGTGTGTGTGTGGTACTGGGGGTGGAATCCAAGGGCATTCTACCTCTGACCTACACCCTCAGCCTCAGCCCTATATCATCATCATCTTCTTCTCCTTCTTCTCCTTCTTCTTCTTCTCCTTCTTCTTCTTCCTCTTCGAATCCATCTCTGTCTCCTTCTCCTTCTCCTTCTCCTACTTCTTCGAGAACTGCGAGCATTCTACCTCAGAACTACACCCCAGCCCGATTTTTATTCATTTCGAAACAGGGTCTCACTGAGTTGCAGAGGGCCTCACTAAGTAGCTCTAGCTAGCAGTGAACTTCAATCCTCCTGTCTCAGCCTCTCAAATGCTGGGATTACAAGTGTGTGCCACCACACCCGGTCTAGACATTATAATTTGTTTGTGAAATATCTGAATTCCTTTTTTTTTTTTTTTTTTTGCGGGTCTGAGGATGGAACCCAGGGGCATTTGACCTCTGAGCTACACCCCCTGCCCTATTTTTTGTTCTTTATTTTGAAACCGGGTCTCACTGAGTTGCAGAGGGCCTCACTAAGTAGCTGAGGCTGTCCGCGAACCGCGTTCCTCAGGTCTCAGCCTCCCGAATGCTGGGATTACAAGCGTGCGCCACCATGCCCGGCTAAATTCCTTTTTTTTTTAATCACCCTTTTTGAAGTTTTTTGTTTTGTTTGCAGTACTGGAGATCAATCCCAGGGGTATTCTACCTCCAAGCTATACCCCCAGCTCTTTTTACTTTGAAGCAGATTCTCCCTAGGTTTCTCAAGGCCTCACTAAATTGCTGAGGCTGAACTCAAACCTGTGATTCTTCTGTCTCAGCATCCCAAGTATTGAGATTACAGATGTGAGATACCAAGCCCAGGAAAAAAAAAATTAATTGCTCACCATGTGTTCTTCTGCTGCCACTAATCTATTCCTCAAGTCTTGTTTGTTTGTTTGTTTTGTTGGGTTTTTTTTAGTATTGGGATTGAACCTCATGCATGCTAGGTGATTGCTCTACCAATAAGCTAAATCACCAATATCCTAGCTCCTTTTTTCCCAATTCATAGAATTAAAATTTTTATATGAGCTGGGCATGGTGGCTCATGCTTATTATCCCAGTACTTGGGAGGCTGAGCAGGAGGATCATAGGTTCATGGCCAACCTCTAGAAAAAAAAAAAAAAAATTTAACATGGCCAAATCCATTCACCTTTTTTTGTCATAATGTCTTATGCTATGCTATTTTTATTATTTTTTATTTATTTGCAGTACTAAGGATGGAACCCAGGGGCATTCTACCTTTGAGTTACACCCCCAGCCTATATTGTATTCTTTATTTTGAAACAGGGTCTCATTGAGTTGCAGAGTGCCTCACTAAGTAGCTGAGGCTGACCGTGAACCTGTGATTCTTATGTCTCAGCCTCCCAGATACTAGGATTACAAGCGTGTGCCACCAGGCTGGCTCTTCTGCTCTTTTTAAACTTCAGACTCTTTTCCCTATCAAGAGGTCAGATCATCACTTTATTTTTATTAAACATTTTTAGGAAACTCAAATTTTAAATCTGTATTCATCTAGGACTTACTTCATTATTTTTAGCCCATTTGTACAAACTTCTAATACATTAAGAATATTATTCCTAGTTGTGTGTGGTGGCACTCGCTTTTTTTTAATCCCAGCACTTGGGAGACTGAGACAAAAGCATTGCAAGTTTGCAGTCAGCCGTAGCAATTTAGTGAGGCCCTCCACAACTTAATGAGATCCTGTTTCAAACTAAAAAATAAAAATAAGCAGGGCATGGTGGCGCACGCTTGTAATCCCAGCATTCAGGAGGCTGAGACAGGAGGATCACACAGGTTTGAAGCCAGCCTCAGGTACTTAGTAAGGCTCTCAGCAACTTAGTGAGACCTTGTTTCCAAATAAAGTATAAAATACGTCTGAGAGTATAGGCTGGAGGTAGAAAAGTTCATGGGTTCTACCCTAGTACCAAAAAAAAAAGTTTTTTTTTTATTAAATTTATTAATTTTTGGCCGGGCATGGTGGCGCACGCTTATAATCCCCGCGCTTGGGAGGCAGAGACAGGAGGATCGTGCAGGTTCAAAGCCAGCTGCACTGGCTTAAGAGACCCTGTTTCCAAGTAAAAAATGTAAAAAATAGGTGTCTGGGAGTGTAACCCGAGGTAGATGGGCTTCCAGGAACCCCAGTACCACACACACACACAAAAAAAATCTATTAATTTGCTGGGTTTAAAGCACACGCTTGTAATCCCAGCATTTGGGAGACTGAGACAAGAGGATCACGGTTCAAGGACAGCCTAACTACTTAGTAAGGCCCTTTGCAACTCAGTGAGACCTATTTCAAAAATAAAAGAAGGCCGGGCATGATGGCACACGCTTGTAATTCCAGCACTTGGGAAGCTGAGACAGGAGGATCGCACAGGTTCCAAGCCAGCCTCAGCTACTTCGTGAGGCTCTCAGCAACTTAGTTAGATCCCATTTCCAAATAAAATATAAAATAGGTCTGGGAACATAGCCCGGAGATAGAAAGACCCCTGGGTTCCACCCCCAGTACCACACACACATACACAAATAAATTAAAAAATAAAAATAAAAGAATAAAAAATCAGGCTGGGGCTGTAGGTCGGAGGTGTAGCTGGGGATGTAGTCCATGGGTTTCATTCTCAGTACCCCCCCAAAAAAAATCTATTAATTTTACCTATGCTCCCCAAAGACCTTCCCTACCTAGAGATTTAATAAACCTATGCTTTCATTTTTGTCTTCCCTTTCCTTCTCCCTGTCCCTCTCTTCTTCCTTCTTTAGTCTTTGCCTCAAGACCAGCTGTAAGCAAAACAGATCCACTAATCTAGCTCCATATCATCCTGGAGCTCTCACAGACCTAGAAAAAGCCCTGGGATGGGGATGAGTTTCTCTATAACCCGGTCTGTTCCCAGTTCAGTGGCCAGCTTCCCAGTAAGTGTGTGTGCTTGTCAGTTCACAGACGGCTCAAGTGAAAGGTGGCCTTTAGCTATTTGGTACATAAATCTAGCCACTTCTACAGAGAGAATAAGGGGGGAAAAAAGTGCCCTGATTCTGATGAGATGCTGCTTGTTTCTCCTGGCACCATGGGGTTCTGTTCTATGTCATTTCCTTTGAAGTCAGTGGGAGCTCTGTGCAGCAGGCCGAGACGAACACCGGGCCCTATACATGAAGGTGAGAACTGCCATTACGATAAACTGTTCGGCGGTGCGGTGGAGGGAACATGGGTTTAACACACTCGGTGGCTACCCTGCAGATCCCACTGTCTGTGAGAGCTTTGTTCGAGCGGAGCAAACAAGAACGTTTTGAATCTTGACACACAGGGCTCATTCAGCAGAGCACCCCCTCTTATGAGAGGAGGTACAGTGCTGGGCAGACATTGCACTTTTTAGTCAGCACACTGAGGGCATTTCTCCCGCATTCTCTCCATCTGTAAAGAGTCTGTTTTCAAGACCCCAAAATGATTTTCTATAGATTGGGGAGATGTATAAATATTTTTATGTGTTTGTACTCACACAGAATGGAAGGCAAACTGTGATCGTTTAAAAGTAGCTAGGCCTTTTCAATATGGAAAGAAAGAATTCTTGGTCATTTTTAGCTGGTGTGGGGGGGTGGTGTTACTTGGTAAAAAGCAGAGTTTGTGATGGAAACAAGGAGAAACTTTAACATGGAGAACATACTGGAAATGAAGAATAATGTCTGTTTGCTTTCTGCCTCAGAGCACTAGTTTGTTCATTGGTTTACTGTCTTTCTTTCACTCCCCCATCATAAGGCTGTACGTGCCATTAATTAGAAACCCAAATCAAATGGTGGTGTCAGCCTATTACTTTACAAACATTGGAACGAGTAGAGGTCAAAGAGCAAATTGCCCAAGTAACATTTTTCCACCCAGCCCATTCCCTAACTTGGTAATGAATGTGTCTCCTTCCTGAGTCCTTCACCCAGCAGTTCTGCTCCTGTCTCCCGGCCTTTGCTTAAGCTGTACCATACACCCAGCTTCAGGCCCCTCACTCACAAGCAAGCAGCCCTCCCAGGGTAATACACCAATATTTGCATTTGTAATTTTTCTATTGGACAGCATTGGAGTGGAGCAGGCATTTTATTATTATTATTATTATTATTATTATTATTATTATTATTATGTGGTACTGGGGTTCCTGGAAACCCTTCTACCTCTGGGCTACACTCCCAGACTTATTTTATATTTTTATTTGGAAATGGGGTCTCTTAAGCCAATGCGGCTAGTTCCGAACCTGCGCGATCCTCCTGTCTCCGCCTCCCAAGCGCGGAGATTACAAGCGTGAGCCACCACGCCCGGCTATTTTATTTTATTATTTTATTTTACTTTTGTGTGTGGTATTAGGGATGAAACCTAGGGGCATTCTACCTCCGAGCTACACCCCCAGCCCTATTTTTTATTATTTATTTTGAAACAGGGTCTCACTGAGTTGCAAAGGGCTTCACTAAGTGTTAGCTGAGGCTGTCTGCGAACCGTGATCCTCCTGTCTCAGCCTCCCAAGTACTGGGATTACAAGCATGTGCCATCACACCCGGCTTCAAGTCTTGCTTTTTTTTTTGGTGGTACTGGGGTTCCTGGAAGCCCTTCTACCTCCGGGCTACACTCCCAGACCTATTTTATATTTTTATTTGGAAACAGGGTCTCCTAAGCCAGAGCACGAGGCTGGCTTCGAACCTGCGCGATCCTCCTGTCTCAGCCTCCCAAGCACGGGATTACAAGCGTGGCCACGCCCCGCTCAAGTCTTGCATTTTTAAAAACTGAACATCAGCCCGACATGGTGGCGCACGCTTGTAATCCCAGCATTTGGGAGGTTGAGACAGGAGGATTATGCAGGTTCAAAGCCAGCCTCAGCTACTTAGTGAGGCTCTTTGCAACTCAGTGAGACCCTGTTTCAAAATAAAGAATAAAAAATAGGCCTGGGGGTGTAGCTCGGAAGTAGAATGCCCCTGGGTTCCATCCCCAGTACCACAAATAAAACAAAACAAAACTGTGAAGATCTTGTTTCAAAATAGAAAAATAGCGATAGGGATGCAGCTTGGAGGCAGAGTGCCCCTGAGTTCAATCTCCAGTACCATATGGGTGTGGGGGGGATAAGTTCCATCTGATACTTGTATGTATGTATGTATGTATGTATGTATGTATATATATATATGTGTGTGTGTGTGTGTATGTATGTATATATATGTGTGTGTGTGTATATATGTATGTATGTATGTATGTATGTATCTATCTATCTATCTATCTATTTTGGTACTGGGAATTGAGCCTAGAGGCATTTACCCCTAAGGTAGCCAACAGTCTTTTTTATTTTTTATTTTGAAACAGTCTTGCTAAATTGCTAGGCTGGCCTCAAGCCTGCCATCCTCCTGCCTCATCCTTCCAAGTACTGCAATCACAGGCGTGGGCCACCACGCCTGGCTTGATACTTGGTCTTACGAACATGAGTGATGGAAAAGGTGTCCCAAAGTTAATGACTGTATTATTCATCCACAGTGTATCACAGGGTGCTTTGCATTATTATGGTTCATTTTCCTATGAACCCGTAACTTATCTTCCCAACTGGCATTTTTATTCTCAAAAGGACCTGTTCTGGAACTTGGAGTTCTTGATATTCCCTGCGATGTCCTGTGCCTCGTTCACAGTAAGCATGCAATAAACATTAGCAGTGGTTTAGATCCAGGGATATTTCAAATAAACATATTTTTTAAAATTTAAAATAACTCTGGACCTCTATATATCTTTGTGTCTTTTAAACACGTTGAGCTTGTTGTAGGAATAATAAAAATTTGGCAGTTAATTTACTATAAGGGAGACATTTTAAATAGATGTAGTTATAAACTATTGCTTAAGCATTCTTTCTTCCTTCACTAAAGGTCACTGGTGTTTTCTTCAGGGAACATTCTTTTCTTACAGTCTCCTGAAATACAACATAGCCTTACTTTTATTTTTTATTCTCTGGTACCAAATATAATCTCCACATGTGCTCTATCTTGGTAGTTGCAATACTTCCTGCTTCAGTGAAATCCAGCTTCCAAATGAATTTCTGTTGGTTTAGAAAGTGATTTGAGGATTCTGCACTTGGCATTATTCTATTTCCTTGGCATCTCTCCATAGTCACCATTTAGAAAGCTCCTGGTCTGCAGGGTTTCTCTCCATCACACGCTCTGTGGAGATTAGAAAAGGATTGTATTACATTGGCTTGAAAATGTGATGGAAAATGAAATTTGCTTTCCCAAGAAACTTTTGAAACTCAAATCATTCTTTTAGAACCCCTAGAGAAGGGATAGTTCCCGGTGAGGCAAAATACCAGACTCGGGGTAAGTTCTGTATTTAGACTGCCACTAAGTAAATATTACAGTGTTTAAAATCACTCACGCAGTAACAGGTTCAGGGGTGCAGTTGGATCCAAGAAATAACTTCTAATGTTCTATAGCTCAGTACTGAAACTATGGTTGACAACCCTTTTTTAAAATTTTTACTTTTTATTTTTGTGCAGTGCTGGGGATTGAGCCCAGGTCCTCACACATGCTAAGCAAGCACTCTACTGTTGACCTACACTCCAGCACAACATTTAATTTTATATTTCAAAATAGCTAGTAGATAGGATTTTGAATGTTCTCCACACAGAGAAGCAATAAATGTTTGAGGTAATGGGTATACCAATTACCCTAATCCTATCATTATACATTGTGTACATATGTATTGAATTATCTCACTGTACCTTATAAAGATGTACAATAATTATTATGCATAAATTAAAACTTGTAAAAATAAAGCCATTTATAAGACAACATGATTATATATTTTTAAAATATGATGTAGCCGGGCATGGTGGCGCACCCTTGTAATCCCAGCATTGGGAAGGCTGAGACCGGAGGATCATGGTTCGCGGACAGCCTCAGCTACTTAGTGTGGCCCTCTGCAACTCAGTGAGACCTTGTTTCAAAATAAAGAATAAAAAATAGGGCTGGGGGGATGTAGCTCGGAGGTAGAATGCCCCTGGATTCCATTCCCAGACCCACAAAACATAATAAGAAGAAAACGAAATAAAACGTGGATGTAAATGTTTAGTACATATAACGCAAGACTGAATTAAGATCTTAAGAACAATTTTTTGTTGGGAGGGGAGATTGAACCCAGAGACATTCCATCTCCAAGCTAAACCCCCAGCCTCAAGCTGGGCGTGGTGGCGCACGCTTGTAATCCTCGCACTTGGGAGGCTGAGACAGGAGGATCACACAGGTTCAAAGCCAGCCTCAGCTACTTAGTGAGGCTCTCAGTAACTTAGTGAAACCCTGTTTCAAAATAAAGAATAAAAGCCGGGCATGGTGGCACACGCTTGTAATTCCAGCATTTTGGAGGATGAGACAGGAGGACCGCAGTTTGCGGACAGCCTCAGCTACTACTTAGGGCCTTTGCACCTCAGTGAGACCCTGTTTCAAAATAAAGAATAAAAAATAAGACTATGGCATAGCTCAGAGGTAGAATGCCCCTGGGTTCCATCTTTAGTACTACAATAATAAAAAAAAGAACAATTCTAAGCAATGAAATGCTTATGGTGCATGTAAAATAATATCCTATTGTTTACAATTAAAGCCATATTAAAATTAAATAAACATAAGAAAGTCCTAACAAGGTCTGTTTTTTATTTTTATGTATTTGTGAAAATACCAATTCTTATAAAAATTATTTGGAGCTGGGCATGGTGGTGCTTGCTTGTAATCCCAGTACTTGGGAGGCTGAGACAGAAGGATTGAAGTTCGAAGACAGCCTCAGCTACTTAGTGAGGACCTTTGCAACTCAGTGAGACCCTGTTTCAAAATAAAGAATAAGCCAAGAAGCCTGGCGTGGTGGCGCACACTTGTAATCCCAGCATTTGGGAGGCGGAGACCAGAGGATTGCTGTTCGCAGACAGCCTTAGCTACTTAGTGAAGCCCTCTGCAACTCAGTGAGATCCGGTTTCAAAATAAAGAATAAAAAATAGGGCAGGGGGTGTAGCTCGAAGGTAGAATGCCCCTGTGTTACATCCCCAGCCCCCCCACACACACACACAAAAAGAATAAACTGAGCTTGGTGGCGCATACTTGTAATCCCAGCGCTTGGGAAACTGAGATAGGAGGATTGCACAAATTCAAAGCCAGCCTCAGTTACTTAGTGAGGCTCTCAGCAACTTAGTGAGAGACCCTGTTTCCAAATAAAATATAAGTTAGGTCTGGGAGTATAACATAGAGGTAGAAAATCCCCTGGGTTCCACCCCCAGTACCACAAAAAAAAAAAAAAAAAAAAAAAAAAAAGAATAAAAAATTAGGGCTGGGGGTGTAGCTCAGTGGTAGAATGCCCCTGGGTTCCATCCCTAGTACTGCCAAAAAAAAAAAAAAAAAAGAGAGAGAGAGAGATAAAAAGAAAATTGGCTGGGGGTGTAGCTCAGAGGCATAGTGTCTCTGGGTTCAATCCTCAGTGCCCCCCACAAATAAATAAAAATAAATAAATTAATTGGACCCTGTTTCCAAATAAATAAAATTGGAGCCAGGTGTGGTGGCGCATGCTTGTAATCCCAGCATTTTGGAGGCTGAGACAGAGGATTGCCGTTTGCAGACAGCCTCGCCTACTACTTAGTGAGACCCTGTTTCAATTATAAAAAGACTAAGTACCACAAAAAATAAAAAAATTAAAAAGACTAAAAAATAGGACTGGGGGTATAACTTGGTGGTAGAATGCGTTTGTTTCCATCCTCAGTACTGGAAAAAAAAAAAAAAAAGGGCTCAGGGTGTAGCTTGGAGGTAGAATGCCTCTGACTGGGCTCCATCCCCTGTACAAGGTGGGAAGGTGGGGGGTGGTTGGGGGTTGGGATGTAGCTCTGTGATAGAGTACTTGCTTAGCATTTGTGAAGATCTGAAATTAGCTGTACTGTACTGAAAACAAATAAACAAACCAACCAACCAAAACTTGGAGAGGTATTATGGTTTGCCAGTGCCTTAAGCAAGTACCTTGCCTGCATACCAGGTTTTATTTATATAAATGTAAATGTTCAATGGCCTTGAAAACAGAACACCAAATCATTTGTAGTGCTCACATCAGCAGAAAGACTTGGACTGGGAGATGGGGGGCATTAATGATGGAAAGGTATTTTTACATTTTACTCTTTCACCCCAATCATCTATACCCAAAATGCAGCCATTTATTACATGCACAGTCATTTAAAAGAATGAAACAGATGGAGGCAATAAAATGTCTCACCTTTTCTTTTGGTGTCCCAGCTTAATATTGAAGTGTGCATGTTTAATAAATGTTAACTGGGCAGTCTAGAGGGCAGCTGAAATCATCCTCTAAGTGGAATGTGCTAACTTTACTTTCTCTTCCATCCAATACTACAGTTAAGCTGCTGCCCACCGTGAGTCTTTCAGATCTATGTCTAGTCATCACTAACATCCTCTGAGCTCTCTCCCCGTCTACCAGGTATTAGTACATCCATGTGTGTACAAGGTAGATGCTATCACTTTTGCCTTTTCATAGTTAAAGAAATAGGCCAGAGAAGTTAGTCTTGCCCAAGCTGGGTCACACAGCTAGCAAGTGTTGGAACTGGGCTGCATGACTTCAGATTCTACAGGGGAAAGAGGAAGGAGTGGGACTATTTTGTGGTTTAGGATTTTCACTGTATTTCATAGTTGGCATAACCACTTTTGTCTAATTGGGAGGTGACTAAAGGCATCTGGGTCGGGTTGATGTGTTGGTTGAAAATTACTATTATTATAAGGATGATTATTATAGTATTTAGTAATTATGCAGTGCTTTATACTTCAAAGAACTGTGTTTTATAATCCTTTATTAGCGATGTCTCACAACATCTCTACGGTATAAAGATGCATTTATCATGCATATTTTGCAGGAAGAAAAGCCAAGGCAGAGGATGATCAGCTGGCGTTTTGATTAAAAGAGAGTGAGGGTGGAAAGCAACCCCTTAAGTCCCTGATACTCACCTGACAGCTCAATCTGCACTATACAAGTTTAATTACTTTAAGCTTTTAAAAGTTGTTAATTCTAATACCTCTTTTATTTTATTTTATTTATTTATTTTGCAGTATTGGGGATGGAAACCAGGGACTTTCTACCTTCAAGCGACACCCTCAGCCCTATTTTTTATTTTTTTATTTTGAAACAGGGTCTCACTGAGTTGCAAAAGGCCTCACTAAGTAACTGAGGCTGTCTGAGAACCGCGATCCTTCTGTCTCAGCCTCCTGAATGCTGGGATTACAAGCGTGCGCCACCATGCCTGGCTCTAATACTTCTTGATTTTTTTTTTTTTTTTTTTTTTTTGCGGGACTGGGAATGGAACCCAGGGCCATTCTACCTCTGAGTGACACTTCCAGCCCTATCTTTTATTCTTTATCTTGAAACAGGGTCTCACTGAGTTGCAAAGGACCTCACTAAGTATTAGCTGAAGCTGTCCTTGAACCGTGATCTTCCTGTCTCAGCCTCCTAAATGCTGGGATTACAAGCATGTGTCACCATGCTAGGCTCTTGATATTTAATTACAAATTAACTATAACTTATGCTAGGAAATTAATGACCATTCCCTTTTAGGTCTTCTACTTTTCAGCTTTTACTGTATTTGTGTAAATATGACATGTTTGATTAAATTCAGCCTTGCTCTCTCTTGTTTGTTAACACCAGCACAATTTGACTACAGATACTGGTTTCCAGTGTCAAATATTACATTGCTTCAGTGTCTTCCATTGTCCGTGAAAGATGCCTCTGTTCATCCCATGTGTAACTTTCAATAGAAATAAACTTCATGGGCTGGGGGTGTTGGTGCATGCCTGTAATCCCAGTAGTTTGGAGGGTGAGACAGGAGAATCACAGATTCGAGGACAGTCTCAGCAGGTAGAGAGACTCATCAACCTAGAGAGACTCTGTTTCAAAATAAAAAAATAAATCAGGCTGGGGGTGGCATTCGGAGGTAGAATGCCCCTGGGTTCATACACACACAAAAGAAGAAAAGAAGAAAGAGGAGGAGGAGGAGGAGGAGGAGGAAGAGGAGGAGGAGGAGGAGGAGGAGGAGGAGGAGGAGGAGGAGGAGGAGAAGGAAGAGGAGGAAGAGGAGGAGGAGGAACTTCATGAGCTGGGGGTGCTAGCCTATGCCTGTAATCCCAGTACTTGGGAGGCTGATGAGAGTCTCACTAGTTGCTGAAGCTGTCTTCAAACCCACAATCCTCCTATGTCAGTCTCCCAAGTACTGGGATTACAACCTCCCAAATTCTGGAATTGTGGATGTGAGGACAGCTCAGCATGTAGTGAGACTTTCATCAACCTAGTAAGACCCTGTTCTAAAATAAAAATAAGAGCTGGGCATGGTGGTGCATGGCTGTAATCCCAGTAGCTGGGAGCTGTGACAGGAGGATCCAAAGTTTGAGGACCTCTGCAATCTGTGAGGCTCTCAGCAATTTGGCGAGATACTCTGTCCTCCTCCTCCTCCTCCTCCTCCTCCTCCTCCTCCTCCTCCTCCTCCTCCTTCTTCTTCTTCGTCTTCGTCTTCGTCTTCGTGTGTGTGGTACTGGGGGTGGAACCCAGGGGCTTTTCTACCTCTGGGCCCAGACCTATTTTATACTTTATTTGGAAACAGGGTCTCACTAAGTTGCTGAGAGCCTCACTCAGTAGCTGAGGCTGGCTTCAAACCTGTGCGATTTGTTTTAGCCTCCTAAGCTCTGGGATTACAAACCTGCACTACCTTGCCCAGGTTCTAAATAAAAAATAAAATAAAATAAAAAATAGGGTTGGGGGTACAGCTTGGAGGTAGAAGGCTCCTTGGGTTTCACCCCCAGCCCCCCCACAAATAAATAAATAAATAAGAATAAAATAGGGCTGAGCAGAGCGTGGTGGCACACATTTGTAATCCTAGCGCTTGTGAGGCTGAGACAGGAGGATCGCCTGGGTTGGAAGCTAGCCTCTGTTACTTAGTGAGGCTCTCAGCAACTTAGTTAGACCCTGTTTCCAAATAAAGCATAAAATAGGTCTGGGAGTATGGCCCAGAGGTAGAAAAGCTCCTGGGTTCCACCCTCAGTACCACAAGAAAATAAATAAGTAAACAAACAAACAAATAAATAAAATAAAATAGGTTGGAGTGTAGCTTGGAGGTAAAATGCCCCTCGGTTCTACTGCCAGGACCACAAAACAAACAAACAAAAAACAAACAAAACAAAAAAACCTTGATGGAAGAATTAAATAGAAATTACAGAAAGTTTTAGATGTATGACAGTTTGTACACTTCAAAAATGAAGATTATAAACATGTAAGTATGACCCGAGGTGGGAGGGGGAGGGAGATGAGAAGAGAAGGATCTGTGTGGGTTATTACAGCTCCCATAAAAGGCCTGGAGGAGATAGACGCCTTCTATAAATCTAGTGTCTCTTGGGCGGGAGGCAGTCATGGCTATGGCACACGGGAAAGGCTCAATAAATATTAGTTTAGTGGTTAAGAGTGAGTCTGGAGACAGATTGTCTGCATTCTAATCCTGGTTCCAGCACTTGTTAGCTACCTTAACTAGCTGTGCTTGCGTTTCTCCAACCCAAACCAAGGAGGGAGCAGGGGGTCACACCTCATAGTGTCGCTTATCACTAAATTTATTGAAATCTTTGCTATTGTCTTTTCTATTCCAGGGTTTGGCAAATATCAGCTACAATTGTATATGCTGTTCTCTCTCTCTCTCTCTCTCTTTCTTTCTTTCTTTCTTTTTCTTTTTTTTTTTTTTTTTTTTGCCATACTGGGGATGGGACCCAGGGGCATTCTACCTCCAAGCTCCACCCCCAGCCCTATTTTTTATTCTTTATTTTGAAACAGGTCTCACTAAATTGCAGAGGGCCTAAGTAGCTGAGGCTGGCTGCGAACTGCAATCCTCCTGTCTCAGCCTCCTGAATGCTGGGATTACAAGTGTGTGCTACCATGCCCGGTTTGCTTGCTTGCCTGCTTGCTTGCTTCCTTCTTTTCTTTCTTTCTTTCTTTCTTTCTTTCTTTCTTTCTTTCTTTCTTTTTTTTTTTTTGTGTGTGTAGTACTGGGCATGGAACTCATGGGCATTCCATCTCTGAGCTACATCCCCAGCCCTATTTTTAATGCTTTATTTTGAAACAGGGTCTCGCTGAGTTGCAAAGGGCCTCACTAAGTAGAAGCTGAGAACTGCGATCTTCCTGTCTCAGGCTCCCAAATGCTGGGATTACAAGTGTGCGCCACTGTGCCTGGCTCTTTCTTTCTTTCTTTCTTTCTTTCTTTCTTTCTTTCTTTCTTTCTTTCTTTCTTAATTATACTGGGGATTGAACTCAGGGGCATTCTACATCTGAGCTATACCCCCAGCCCTATTTTATTTTTAAAATTTGAAGCAGGGTCTAGCTAAAGTCGGGCTCATGGTTCACGGCCAGCCTTAGCTACTTAGTGAGGCCCTTTGCAACTCAGTGAGACCCTGTTTCAAAATAAAGAATAAAAAAATAGGGCTGGGGATGGAGCTTGAAGGTAGAATGCCTCTGGGTTCCATCCCCAGTACTGCAAATAAATAAATAAATAAATAAGGGAGAGGAGTGGGGAGGAAGAGCCTATTACCCCAGTGACTGGGGAAGCTGAGGCTAGAGAATTGAAAGTTCAGGGCCAGGCTCTGCAAATTAGGAAGATACTGTTTCAAAATAAAATTCAAAAAATAATAGAAAGGGCAGGGGCTGTAGCTCAGTGGAAGAGCACCTCTGGCTTCAATCCCCAGGGCTAAAAACCACAAAACAAACCAGCAAACAAAATCTAAAAAAAAAAAAAAAAAAGGAAAACAAAGATGACAATCTTAAGAAACTCACAGATCTGGGGAGATTGCCAGGCAACAATGTCACAGAAGAGAGTGAAAAATGCAAAATGCCACAGTAAAGCCTGGGAACTAAGACTCCAGCTGGTGGTAAAGGATAGGATCTAGGCTAAAGCAAACAAACAAACAACAACAACAAGAACCACCATTATTTCAATACTTGGCTAAGGGTGGACATACAAGCAGATGTCTTTTTGTTTAGCAAAATCGCCTTAATAGATTGTGGGGGCAGGAGCTGTGCATAGACTGGGCCACTGCCTTGCATGGTTCCAGGAGGCATGGGGTTTGTACAATGGCACCCCCTTGAGCAAAGTTCTTGTTGTACTCCCTCTGAATGGTACCCCCTGGAATTGTGCGACCCGGCTGACCCTGGTGATTGTGTGGATAAAGGTGGCCTGGAGCCTGAGAGGAGGATTGAGAGCTAAATCCTTCTACATGATAAAATAACAGGAATTTTAAGTCTTCCCTGGTGGGTGGAGCCAGAAGGGTGGAGGGGTAACTGAAATGAAGAGAAGAAAAGGGTTTGGAGAAAGGTATCTTTAGGATTAGGATGGGCCAACAATTTGAGGACAACCCAGAATCTATTAATTCAGTGGGAGTTTCACAAAATTTTTTATTTATTCACTTATTTGCTTATTTATTTACTGGGTGTTAGGGATCAATCCAGTGCACTGCACATGCTAAGAACACACCCTATCACTGAGCTATACCCTAGTCTCTACTTGTAATTTTTACATATGAATGTACTCATTTACTTAGTGGAATTGAAGATTGAACCCTGGGTGTTCTACCTCTGAGCTACACCCCCCAGTGCTATTATTTATTTATTTATTTTTGGGGGGCACTAAAATAAACCCAGGTGCATTCTATCTCTGAGACACACCCTTAGACCTATTTATTTTATTTTGAAACAGGGTCTCAGTTGCTAAGGCTGGTATCTTATTGGGGACTGAGACAGGAGGATGCAATCCTTTTGTCTCAGTCTCCCAGATACTGGGGATTACAGGTGTTATTTCGAAAGAGGATCTCATTAAGTTTAAGTTGCTGAGGGTCCAGCTAAGTTGCAGAGGCTGGACTTGAAGCTTTCTTTTAGCCTCCTAAGTACTATGATTACAGATGTGAATTAGCAGGCCCAGCTTCCCTGTAATCCCCCCCCCCTCCCCGTACTGGGAATTGAATTCAGGATCCTTGCACCCCCGAGCTATACCCCCAGACCTATTTTATTTTGAAATAGGGTCTCACTAAGTTGTGGAGGGCCTCACTAAGTAGCTGAGGCTGGTTGTGAATCTGTGATCCTTCGTTCTCAGCCTCCCAAGTACTGGGATTACAAGTATGTGCAACCAAGCCCAGCTTCCTGTAATTTTCCAAAGAGATGCATAAAATTCTGTTATCTTCTTTTTCCTCCAGGAGACACTGGTGAATGAGGTCAAGCAGCTTTTGGGGGAGGGGGTGCCCTTCTACGGATTCAGGAGATAAACAGCAAAGACTTTAATGCCGGAGCTCAGAAAGCAACACATGCCTAAACATACAATACCATAATAACGTGTCTTTTTAATGTTTTGCTTCAAAAAGCTGAAAGTACTTACATTTTATTTCCTCATTTGTTCTGACATTCCAGTGTGGGAGGGGCAGATTTATGATAACATTATTTATAGAAGGAGAAATTGAAAATAGAGATTAAATCGCTTACTCAATATTGCATAGCTGGGGTGGTGGAGCCCACAATGGAATTTGGTTCTCCAAGGCTCCAGCCACAAAGTAGAAAGAGCTTGAGTTCTGGAATTAGAAGGATCTTTGTTTGAACAGTCCTGTTTTCTGCCCCTTAACAAGAATGTAGCCCTAAGTCAAGTACTTTACCTAAGTCTCAGTTATTTTCATCTGTAAAATTAAGACCATAAAACCTCATAGTAGTATAGTGAAGATTAATTTAGAAAAGACATGTAAAGCCTTGGCCCAGAGCAGTTTTCAAGTTCTGTTCCATCCTCAACCCACTATTATTTGGTTAAATTTCAGTGCAATTTTTTAAACATTTTTTATTGGTGCATTATATTCATACATCATATTGGGGTAAAAAACTTGTGTGTACATCAGTGCAAATTTAAAGTAATCAAAAAGAATCCTCTGGCTGGGTGTGGTGGTACTCGTTGCCTGTAATGCTAGTGCTTGGGAGGCTGAGATAGGAGGGTGGCAGTTTCAGGGCCAGCCTCAGTACTTAGTGAAACCCTGTTTCACACTAGAAAGGACTGGGGTGTAGATTGGTAGAATGCCTCTGAGTTCAACCCCATTCCCTTCCAAAAAACCCCCTCCATTAGTATGTTATTCTTTTCCTTAGCCATATCTCTCACAGAGAGCAAGACATAAATTAAAAATGCTCGATTATTAATTAATTAATGGAAAAATGAGAGTTTAAATACAGATACTTCTCTTGGGGATAATTAGAAAAAAGAGGAATATTTGGAAGATAAGCTATTTGAGTGCAGTGTTCTCCAACTTGTTTGTATGGGGAGGGGGTGGGAGAGGCTGTTAAAACAGATTACTGAGTCTTATCCAAGAGTTTCTGCTTCACAAGGTTCGGGTGCGGCTAGTAATTTGCATCTGTAACAAGTTCCCAGGTGCTGCCCACAAAGCTGCTAGCCCAGGGACTACCTTGTGAAGCCCTAGCATGGTTAAGGATGGGGCCCAGCAATTTGTTTAACAAGCCCTTCAGGTGATTCTGATGCACACTCTTAAGTTAGAGAACTGCTGGCAGTAAAAAGCCTTTGAGAGACAGACTCACTTTCAAATCTTGGCTCCACCACTTACTGCTTAGATAACCAGGTTAAATGACCAGTGTCTAGCTTCCCTGCACCCTGCAGTCTGTGATTCAGGATTCCTCTCGCTATTTTGCTAGGCGGTGGGAAGACGACCACCTTAGGAAGTCTTGCCAAGGGCGGGCTGTTTTTCACTTTACACTCGGAGGCATGAGAGGCGGCTTGAATTTGGGTTTATGGAAATATTTATAAACACTTGCGAAATCACAACAAAATAAGATAATGCTTTAGGTAAAATGCACAGCAGTGACAATGTCTACACCTTAAGTTTTTAGTATTAAGGGGTTCTTAAGTATTTCCATTTTCCTTGACTTTCTTAGTGGGAAGTTTTAAGAGTCTTCCCCTTGGTATGTTTTGGGATATTCTGCATGTGTAGAGATTTTTTTTTTTTTTTTAAGTTCCTCTTTAGCCTGGCCCCAGATACAAAATCTGCCTCCAACATTTGAAGCTGTTCTGATTTTGTGGCAACACTGACATCTGATTCTGTGGGTCTTCATACTGTCTCTGCTCAGAGTTTCACAAGTATCCACGCCTTTTTTGTTTTAATTGACAAATACCGGTGAGTTATACAAATTATTAATGTTTTAGTTGTTGCTGGATACTCTGAAACATTGATCATGCATTATCATTTTGAGTTTCTACCCACGCACCACCACCGCCACAAACAACAATAACAACAACAACAACAACGAGGAAACTCAGGTTTAGAAAGGTAAAGTAACTTGCTAGGGTGAAAAGAGTAAACTGCTGGGACCAGGCGTAAGATTCTAGAGTCTCCCCCGCTCCTGGTTTTCGCTGAACTTGCAAGTGATGATGTAATACAGGAATAAATAATTTGGCTCCTCTCCTTAAAGCATTAACAAATCTTGTTAGGCGCAGAAGAGAATACACGCACGAGTTGCAGTGAAATCAAGAATCATGGTATATTGAGTTTGGTGTCTTTGACCGGTTTCTTCAGCTGCCATTAGAGAACAGCACCCGCTTCCAGGGGCTTGTGGATGATTAAAAGGGTTAATGTACCCGAAACGCTTAATACAGTGCCTACCACGTAGTAAGTATCCCACAAATGTTAATTGCCATTCTTTTAAAGGGAGAGAGATCGGCTGTTACGCCGGAGAGGGTCGGAAGGCGGGGTTCTTGCAACAAAACTCCCCGAGCCTCGGCTTCCCGGTCTGTAAACCTGAGCGGCTGGGGCGGAGCCCGCGGGCAGCGCTTCCAGGCGGCGGAGCGAGCTGCAGCGCGGGGCGCCCTCGGGCCGCGGGGCCCAAAGGGTTAGCCGGGAGCCGGGGCGGGAGAGCGGCGGCGAGCGCGGGCAGCGCCGCCCCCGAGCACTTCCGGTGCCAGCGCAGGGCCCGCCCCGCTCCCCCGGAAGTGCTTTCCTAGGTTCGGGCCGGAGAGAGGCCTTGCAGGCACAGCGGCTGAGGCTCGCTCGGCTCGGCGCAGGGGCTCCGGCCCGGCTCGGAGTTTGGAGGTCCGCGCCAGCCGCCCTCCCCGCGCCCGGGCGGACGGTGAGTGACGGGGAGAGCCGGGACGGCGGCGGGCCTGCGTGGGGGCTGGCGCTCCCGGCCCCTGCCCGCCGCGGGCTCGGCTGTCGGAGCCCGGGAAGGGGCTGCGCTCCGCCGCGGGGTTCGCCCCGCACGGCCCGGGGCGGGCAGGAGCGGGCCGCGGGGCGGGCGGGCGGGCGTCCCCGAGCTGTTGTTTCTGCAGGGATGGGCCGGGCTTCGGCCCGTGCGACCCCCCTCATTTCTGCTTCCCCAAGTCTTCTCTCCGCCTCCCCACTTTGATTTGCGGTGTCGAGCCGGGCGCCGGGAATCTGGACACCAGACTCCATCTGGGCTCCAGTGCCCGCCCGACTTTGGTCTCCTCTGGGTCTGTCCCCGGGCTCAGTCATTATCCTGGGTCCCAGGGGTGTCGTCGCCTCGGCTCCAGGGTGGGGCGCTGCCCCGGGGGATGCCCGGGATCTTCTGCGAGGCCCTCCATCCCCACCCGCTTTCAAAGTAGCGGTGGATGGATTTGGACCGCGCTCGGAACTGGGGCTGGATACGTGGGTCATCCAGGCACCAGCTCGTCCCGAGTGGTCTCCACTCCCTTGGAAGCTTGCTGAAGCTGTTGCTGAAGTCGCTTCAACAAAACAAAGCAACGACAGAAATAGCTTACTTGGGGAAAATCGGTAGCTCAGATAAATCCTCTTATTTTCTTGCTGACGTAAGAAAATGATGCTGTTCTCTGATCGGTTCTCCTCATTCCTGTGGCTACCGAAGTTACAGTTGTATGATGACTTCAGTCAAGTTATTGAATCTAGAGGGTTGGGGAATTATGATAACTCTTCTCCCAAAGTTTGTTTACTTTCATATTTGGAGCTGTCATTTCTCCTTAACTTTTAAGGAGCAGTTGTTTTGGGTTTTTCCTAAGATGCGTGTGTGGGGGATTCCCTTGTACTGTAAGAGCGGTTGCTGCAATGCAGAGGTTCCCACAGGTGGGCAGAGGTGTTTTGTTTGTTTAAACTTGTATCCTGAAGTGTTCACTTCGGGTAAATTGATAATTTACTAGAGGGGAAAGTTATGTAGGCAGATACTTTTAGTAAACAGATTGTGAGTAATAAGCTGTTGGTAAAAGATTTGTAGGAAGTAGGTCTTTTTCAGATTTAATGGTGATTTTTTATGATCATAAGGGAATGTATTTACTTTAAATTATGACTGGGTAGAAGACCATTGTTTTTTCATTGTAAGGTATATATAAACCATCTTTATGAAACCAGGGACATTATACGAACTTCTCATTTCATGCTTGTGTTAAGATTTACACTGTAGTTTTTTTTTGAATACTTAGGTCATTCTTCCATCACTGGAAGGGGAAGTAATTTAATGAATTAGAGAAAATAGACTAAAGTAACAAGTCCAATGAGCTCTCCTATGCAAAGGAAAAATTATTTCAAGGTCGTTGATTTTGAATAGGTAAAGGGGGTGATTTATTTATTTATTTATTTATTTTTGGCAGTCCTGGGGATGGAACCCAGAGGCATTCTACCTTGGAGTTACACCCCCAGCCCTATTTTTTTTTCTTTCTTTCTTTTTCTTTTTCTTTTTTTTTTTTTTTTTGTCTGTGTGTGTATGTGTGGTACTGGGGGTGGAACCCAGGGGCTTTACCTTCAGGCGATACACCCAGACTTATTTTTTTATACTTTATTTGGGAACAGGGTCTCACTAAGTTGCTGAGAGCCTCACTAAGTAGCTGAGGCTGGCTTTGAACCTGTGGATCCTTTTGTCTTAGCCTCCCAAGTGCTGGGATTACAAGCATGAGCTTGGCTTACTGTAAATGGGGGTGATTTTTAAAGTCTCTGGGAAAAAAAATTATGGAGGGAATATTAGTAGCACAACTTCTAGACTTAGTACCTGTAGATTCTTATATACTTGTAGTATTTAATTGTTTAGAGCATAAGGTTGGAATATTAGAATTGAGAGAACCTGAAAAAGGATTCCAAGCCAGACTTGGTGGTGGATGCTTGTAATTCCAGTACTTGGGAGGCTGATACAGGAGGATCCAGGTTTGTGGCCAGCCTCAGCGACTTAGTGAGGCTCCCCCACAACTTAGTGAGACCCTGTTTCACAATAAAGAATAAAAAAATAGGACTGGAGAGTGTAGCTCTTAGGTAGAATGCCCCTGGGCTCAATCACCAGTACTGCACATGCAAAAAAAAATTTCAAGTTAGATTTGCTTGTGGGTCTGTACTATAGGAATGATAATGTATTTTGAAGGGAATTGTTACTGAAGTGGTCAGATCAGAAAAAGGAAATGGAAAGTTGGATGCTTTCAGGCATTATAAATTTTATTGCATTACTCAAGTTAGTTCAGTTATACTGAATGTTTGAATGTTAGGAAACCATGTAGGAACAAATATAAAGATATAGCCATAACAACTCATATTTATATTTTGGCAGTATGCTTATGTGTCTGAAGTCATGAAAAACTGAGTTTTATAGTTTAGATATACTAAACTTTTTTGAATTGGGATTTAACATTGGAAGTAGGTGTTGAGTGCTTCATGAAAAGTACTATGCCAGGCATTAAGGATACAAATATTTAAGTCTTTGGTCCCTAGGAATTTGAATCTAGCAGGGGATGTAAGATATTCGCACAAAAATTTATAGCATGAAGAAAAATACATGTAAGGGGGTGGATCCCTGGTGAAGTAGCCTTGGGGACTGTATCTGTCTCTGAATGCCTCCCTCCCTTTCTCTCTCCCCCCCTCTCGCTCCCTCCCTCCCTCTCTCTCCCTTGCCCTCTCTCCCTCCCTCCCTCCCTCCCACTAGGAGTTGAACGCTGATTTTCCTCCTCCCCCAAGCCCTAAGCCCCTGCTGCTATGAGCCAGCTGATCATGGGCTGACCTCTGAAACTTCTGATACTTCTAATGCCATGAGCTAATAAATGGTTCTTCTTCTAAAAAAAAATTATGTACATACTTAATCACAAGGGTGATTTGATCTAAAGTTTAAACATAGAGTGTACAAAAGGATTCACTTAAGTAATGATGGGAAGTAGTGGAGTAATATAGTAATACTTATAAGGATAGTTCCATTGCTATTATTTATTGATCTGTTACTGACTAGGCTCTATGCTGGTTACTTTAGGTATGTTTTCTAGGCTTTACAACAACATTTATACATCTTTCTTAATAACAAGGACTCTGAGTCTCAAATATGTTAAGTAACTTGCCAAGGCTAGATGGCTAGTGGGTAGCAGCTTCAATTTGCATTCAGATATATCTGGTGCTAAAGTACTATGTAATGCTACCTCCCAATAAAATGCAAACCTAAGGCCGGGCGTGGTGGCACACGCTTGTAATCCCAGCGCTTGGGAGGCTGAGACAGGAGGATCACACCGGTTCGAAGCCAGCCTCAGCTACTTAGTGAGGCTCTCAGCAACTTAGTGAGACCCTGTTTCCAAATAAAGTATAAAAAAGGTCTGGGAGTATAGCCCGGAGGTAGAAAGCCTCTGGGTTCCACCCCCCCACCCCCCCCCCCCCCCCCCGTACCACCACCAAAAAAAAAAAGCAAACCTAAGTTTGTTGTTACAGAGACTACAACTTTGTGTGTATGTGTGTGTGTGTGTGTGTGTGTGTGTGTAATTTAGAGCATTGTACCTCTGAGCTACACCCCTAGCCCTTTTTATTTTGTTATTTGAAAACAAGGTCTCACTAAGTTACTGACATCCTCACTAAGTTGCTGAAGCTGGCTGGCAACCTGTGATCCTCTTGTCTCAGCTCCCAAGTACTGGGGTTACAACCATGTGCCAACACGCCTGGCTGAAATTTGACATTTGGGAGGTAATGAGAAGTGACTAAGGTCTAAGAGTGTAGTGTGCAGAATGATTTGTTCTTTCAAGATACTTTGAATATAGTATTGTAAATACTATAAGGGCAATAGCTGAGAGAGAGCTGCAGGACCCGGCAGTGGATTTTTGTAGGTGAATAGAGGGAGGGATTGATGGAGAAGGTTTGGAAAAGATGGAAGTTGAAAGTTACACTTTTTAAATGTGGGCAAAGTTGACAGGTGGTGCTGTCACTAGAAATAGGGGCAAGAAGTCGCATAATGAGGTCAGTTTTGGATGTGTTGATTTTTTTTTATATATATTTTGGAAACATTGGAAATGCCCAGAGGCTTTTGGAAATGTGGATTTGCAGGTTAGGAGAGAAGTTAGGTGCTCTCACCCCCACTCTCCATATATATAAAAAAGTTTTTTTTTGGTTGTACTGAAGATTGGTCCCAAGGGCATTCTACCTTCAAGCAACATCCCCAGATCTTATTTTTTTTTTTTTTTTAATATTGAAACAGGGTCTCACTAAGTGCTGAGGGCCTTGCTAAGTTGCTGAGACTGACATCAAACCTGTAGTCCTCCCATCTACTGGGGTTACAGGCATGCTCTACCACACTCAGATAGGTTAGGCATATATTAAACATGGGTTTAGGAAAGAATAACAATTAGATAATACAAACAAAATCTGTGTAAGGAGATGACTATAAATTTTAGATTAACTCGTCTATGGGCTTAAATATTTATATGTATTTTCTTTTTTTTTTGTGGTACTGCAAATGGAACCCAGGAATCTTCTACCTCTGGGCTACACCCTTAGACCTATTTTATATTTTTATTTGGATACAGGGTGTCACTGAGTTGTTGAAAGCCTTACTAAACTGTGAAGGTTGGCGCCTCCTGTCTCAGCCTCCCAGGTAACTGGGATTACAAGCATGTACCACCAGGACGACTGGCCTACATGTGTCCCTCCCTCCCTCTCTCCCTCCTTTCTTCTTTCTTTCCCTCTTTCTTTCTCTCTCTCCCTTTCTTTCCCTCCCTTTCTTTCCTTCCTTCCTTCCTTCCTTCCTTCCTTTCTTTCCAGGTCTAGGGATGGAACCCAGGAGCATTCAAGACCTCTGAGCTTTCTTTTTTCCATGAACCACGATCCTCCTGTCTCAGAATGCTGGGATTACAAGGGTGTGCCACCACGCCCAGCTTCCTACATTATATTTCTTTGTGCAGCAAGTTTTTGTGTAAATATCTTACATCCCCAACTAGACTGTAGAGGGTAAAGAAAAACAAAAACAAAACAAAACAAACCCTGTATTTTAGATGACATCTGTTAAAAACAGAGGGAAAAGACACTAAGACTATTTTATGCATTGGGTAAGGAATTTGACAGTCTGTGCAGCTTCCTCACACAGATTCAGATGGAGTAGAATGAATTTGATCATTAAAAATCCAGTTAAGCCGGGCGTGGTGGCGCACGCTTGTAATCCCCGCGCTTGGGAGGCAGAGACAGGAGGATCGCGCAGGTTCGAAGCCAGCCGCGCGCGCTGGCTTAGGAGACCCTGTTTCCAAATAAAAATGTAAAAATAGGTCTGGGAGTGTAGCCCGGAGGTAGGAGGGCTTCCAGGAACCACAGTACCACCACCACCAAAAAAAAAAAAAAAAAAAAATCCAGTTAAGAAATAAATATTTTTTGCCTTTACTAGCAAGAGTATTCTGCTATCATTACTGTGTTTCTCATTTGATCTAGGTTATCAGAGATTTTTGTTACTTAAAAGCTATGTTTGGTTGTTTCTTTTGGACGTTAGCTTGGTAAGTGATATGTGATGATTTGAAAGTAAATCTCTGATAAAGGATTCCATTTATTTATATGTATGATTTTGGCTTCAATACCAAGAACCTCTGAATATTCTAAGATAATACTGTGCCTGTTTTTACAGCTGGTCGTTAATATTTCCTTTTATAGAAAATGGTATTTAATTACATATTTTTCTTCCAATTCTCTTTTATAAATACTTTTGATTATCATGAGTATTTTTTCCTCTAATTATCCTAAAGAGATAGAATAAGATGCTCTTACTTATATATAATGATGCACATAGGAAAATTACATACTTTATTTTGGAAACTGTCTAAAAACTACAAATTTCCAGAATTTTATGTTTTCTGTTTAGATATTAAAATGGGGGAATATGTATATTAATACATAAAAGATTGTAATAGTTTGAAGAATGAGGCTTAGAGATGGTAACTTTTTTTTTTGGGTCATACTGGGGGTTGAACCAGTGGGCATTCTACCTCTGAGCTACACCCCCAGCCCTATTTTTTACTATTTATTTTGAAACAGTCTCACTAAGTTACAGAGGGCCTCACTGAGTAGCTAAGGCTGGCTGAGAACACACGATGTTCCCTCATTCAGGTTCCTAAGGATTGGGATTACAAGCTTGTGCCACTCACCGTGCTCTGCTAGCTAGAGATACAACTTTCTACACACAAGTTTATTATTCATTGTATTTTTTGTGGTACCGGGAATGGAATCCAGGGATATTCTACCTTCGAGCTATACCCTCAGCCCTATTTTATTCTTTTTTAAAAATTTTATTTATTTATTAATTAACTTTTTTGTGGTATTAGGGATTGAACCCAGGAACATTCTACCTTTAAACTATACACCCCCAGTTCTATTTTTTATTTTTATTTTTGCAGTACTAGGTATTGAACCCAGGGACATTCTACCTCCAGGCTACATTTTTTATTCTTTATTTTGAAATAAGGCCTCACTAAGTTGCTGAGGCTGGCTTTGAACCTACGATTCTGCTGTCTCAGCCTCCCCAATACTGGGATTGCAAGTGTGTGCCACCAAGCCCAGATAAGTTTATTATTTTTAGACTGAGTTACTGTGGAAGTACTTATTTCCTTCTTAAGAATTAATACGGCTGGGCGTGGTGGTGCACACTTATAATTCCAGTACTTGGGAGGCTGAGACAGGAGGATCACACAAGTTCAAAGCCAGCCTCAGCTATTTAGTGAGGCTCTCGACAAATTAGTGAGACCCTGATTCCAAATAAAATATAAAATAGGTCTGGGAGTGTAGACTGGAGGTAGAAGACCCCTGGGTTCCATCCCCAATATCACACACACAAAAAAGAAAAAAATTAATACATACATTTTGTTTTTTAGGAACATGTTTTCACTATATCAGTGGCACTTGGAAATGTCCAAGAGTGCTGTGTTGGTGTTGTTAGCAGCAGGGGTTTGTGTGTGTGCTTTGTCTGGGTGGTTGGCTTAGTTTTAGTGAGCCTGGTATTAAAGAGGCAAAGGTCAGGAGTTCCATTTAGCACCAGTCTGAATGATGGCCAGGGAGCTACCTCTTACTCCTGCCAGCTGTCTTGGAAATTCCTCAGTTGTCAATGGTCACAAAGGTGACTGGATAAATGTAGATATTTGTACGATTGAAAGAATATTGGGAAACTTAGCCTAATGGTTAGGAACTCTGACTCTGAAACTAGACAGACTGATCTTAAAATTCTTGATCTGTGACCTTGGGAGAGTCCCTAAACCTCTTCAGGCCTCCATTGCATTTCTTCATTATTAGTTAGGTTAATATTTTTTAATACTGGGCATTGGACCCAGGATAGTTCTGCCTCTTGAGCTATATCCTCACCCCTTTTATTTTTTATTTTGAAACAGAGTCTCACTGAGTATGAGCCTTACCTTAGCTTCCCGGATAGCAGGGATTATAGGCACCACTGTGCCCACCTTGGAAAGTTAGCATTTGGTTTGGGCATGTCCTATATTGCTGATTTCCTTTTTCTTTTTTTTTTTTTTTTAATACTGGGGATGGCCCGGGCTACACTCCTAGACCTATTTTATCTTTTGTTTGGAAACAGGGTCTCACTAAGTTGCTGAGAGCCTCACTAAGTAGCTGAGACTGGCTTCGAACCTGTGCGATCCTCCTGTCTCAGCCTCCCAAGTTCTGGGATTACAGGCGTGTGCCACTATGCCCAGCTTTATTCTTTATTTTGAAACAGGATCTCACTGAGTTGCAGGGTCTCAACAAGTGGCTGACGCTGTCCTCGAACCATGATCCTTCTGTCTCAGCCTCCCAAGTACTGTGATTACAGGCATGCACCACCATGCCTGCCTGCTCCTTCTTCCTTCCTTCCTTCCTTCCTTCCTTCCTTCCTTCCTTCCTTCCTTCCTTCCTTCCTTCCTTCCTTCCAGTGGTACTGGGGTTCCTGGAAACCCTTCTGCCTCCTGGCTACACTCCCAGACCTACTTTATACTTTTTTAAAATTTGGAAACAGGGTCTCTTAAGCCAGCATGGTTGACTTCGAACCTGCGCGATCCTCCTGTCTTCGCCTCCCAAGGGGGGGATTACAAGCGTTCCCCACCATGCCCGGCTGCTGTTTCCTTTCTTAATAGGAGATAGTTACTTAGACCTGTGATTCCTGAATGCTGGACTGTGGAATAGTCTTAGTCTGTGGTAAAATTTTCACTTGCCTGAGTGTGATAAAGCTAAATCTGTTAAATTTAAATATAATTTTTTTCTAAGATTATCTTTTATCACTTTTGGTGGGAGCATTTTTTAATGAAATAGTGGTGATGGTATGGTAGATTTCAAAAGTTTTTTGCAGCTGGGTGTGGTGACACATGGCTTGTAATCCCAGCATTCTGGAGGCTGAGACAGGAGGATCGTGGTTAGCAGACAACCTCAGCTACTTAGGCCCTTTGCAACTCAGTGAAACCCTGCTTCAAAATAAAGAATAAAAATAGGGCTGGGGGTATAGCTTGGAGGTAGAATGCCCCTGGTTTCCATCCCCAGCACCACACACATAAAAAGTTTTTGGTAAAATAAAAGTTGACAACTGTGTGCTGGTCCCTCTTCTCCCCCTTTTTAAGACTATAGTTCTGTGAACTCTGATAATCTTGGCTTAAATAGTACCTGAGAGAGGGATTGGGGAAGAGTACTCATCAAATTTTTTTTTTTTTTTTTTTTTTTTGGTGGTACTGGGAGTGGAACCCAGGGGCTCTCTACCTCTGGAGTAGAGTACCTTTCTACCTCCGGGACTACCTTTCTATACTCCCAGACCTATTTTATGTTTTATTTGGAAACAGGGTCTTACTAAGTAGCTGGTGTTGGCTTTGAACCTGTGAGATCCTCCTGTCTCATCCTCCAAGTACTGGGATTACAAGCAGGTGCCACCACGCCCTGTTAGGTAATTTTAAAAATGGGAGTGATAGAAAAATAAATATGTATTTGCATGCCCGAAGCAAAGTTTTTAGGTTAAGTTGAAGTATCTTGAGGTCTCTGTCATTAACTTTTAAAGAAAACTGGAGGTTTGCTGCTTTAGATATTAAAGGTGATATTGAGTTTTAGATATTAAAGGTGATACTGAGTTTAGATATTAAAGGTTTAGAGTTTTATGTATAATTTCTTTTTCTCTTTTTCTTTTCTTTTTTCTTTCTCTCTTCTTTTTTCTTTTCTACTGGTGATGAACCCAAGGACATTCTACCTCTGGGCTGTACCCCTAACCCTTCTTTTAAAATTTTTATTTTGAAACAGGGTCTTTCTAGGTTGATGAGAGTCTCACTACTTGCTGATGCTGTCCTTGAACCTGTGATCTTGTCTCAGCCTCTTAAGTACTGGGATTATAGGCATGTGCCACCATGCCTGGCTGTGTGTAATTGTTTCTGACAAAAATAGTATAATTCACTTATGTTAACAATGCTTAGACTTTTCTACCAAGTACACTGTCAGAAATGAGTTAGGTGCCCTCAGAGGTCTAGGAATATATATCCCAAAGTATGCCTGCAGTAAGTTGAAAAGTCCTTGAGGTCTATGGAGTTTTATTTTTAAAATTTATAGGGATTTTTGTAGTTTGCTATCTTTTATGTATGCAAACAGTATTTTCAAATGCTGTTAACTGCCAGGCATGGTGGTGCATGCTTGTTATCCCAGCATTTGGGATGTGCAGAGACTGGAGGATCATGGTTCTCTGCTACTTATTGAGGCCCTTTGCAACTCAGTGATACCTTGTTTCAAAAATAAAGAATAAAAAATTAGGGCTGGGGGTGTAGCTCAGAGGTAGAATGCCCCTGGGTTCCATCCCCAGTACTGTTAAAAATACTGTTAACTAAAATTGATGCCCCAAAAAGGAGTGGTATGTTTATCCTGTGAATGATAGGGCTTATATTACAGCTTAGTAGTACTATACTAATTTATTTTTGACCTCCCTTTCCTTTCTTTATCCTCTCTCTCTCTTTCTCCTCTCAAATCTGCTGGAGTCAAAGGTCAGAGTTGTCTGTCAGTTTCTGACCTCAATCTAGAAGTGTGACTCTTAAGATCTCTCTCTCTCTCTCCTCTCCCCTCCCTCCCTCCTTCCCTCCCTCCCTCCCTCCCTCCCTCCCTCTCTCTCTCTCTCTCTCTCTCTCTCTTTTTTTTTTTTTGCCATACTGGGGATGGAACCCAGGGGCATTCTATCTCCATGCTACACCCCCAGCCCTATTTTTTATTCTTTATTTTGAAACAGGGTCTCACTGAGTTGCAGAGGGCCTCACTAAGTAGCTGGATTGTGAACTGCAACCCTTGTATCTCAGCCTTCCAAATGCTGGGATTACAAGCATATGTCACCATGCCTTTGCTTGGTTTTCTTATTTTGAAACAAGTTATTACTTAAGTTGTAAGTTGTGGAGGGTCTCAGTTGTTGAGGCTGACTGAGATCCTCTGTCACAGCTTCCCCAAGTATTGGCATTACAGGTAAGCACCACCATGTCTGGCAAGGAGCTCTAATTTCTATTCTATTATTTTCCTTTTTGTGGAACTGGGGATTGAACCTGTAGACATTCTACCTTCTAGCTTCACCCCCAACCTTTTTTTTTTTTTTTTAAACAGGGTCTCACTAAATTGTGGAGGACTTCACTAAGTAGCTGAGGCTGGCTGTAAATCTGCCATCCTCCTGTCTCAGCCTCCCAAGTGCTGGGATTACAAGCCTGTACCAC
This sequence comes from Muscardinus avellanarius, assembly GCF_963383645.1. Classification (NCBI taxonomy): domain Eukaryota; kingdom Metazoa; phylum Chordata; class Mammalia; order Rodentia; family Gliridae; genus Muscardinus; species Muscardinus avellanarius. The sequence continues at coordinate 51,825,889 of NC_137797.1, read as the reverse complement.
CATGCTTGTCTAGGAGCTGTACTTTCTTTTTTTAATTTATTTTTTTGGCGGTACTGGAAATGGGTTCCATCCCCAGTATCATCTCCCCCACCCCAGAGTAAAATAAAAAGAAATAAAACAGAGTCTCACTAAGTTGTAGAGGGCCTCACTAAATAGCTGAGGCTGGCTGTGAACCTGGATCCTCCTGTCATAGCCTCCCAAGTTCTGGGGTTATAACTGTGCACCACCACTCCCATCTTATTTTTATTTTATTTTTTTAAAAAAATTTTGGTGGTACTGGGGTAGAACCCAGAGGCTTTCTACCTCCACGCTATACTCCCAGACCTGTTTTATATTTTATGTGAAAACAGAGTCTCACTAAGTTGCTGAGAGCCTCACTAAGTAGCTGAGGCTGGCTTGGAACCTGTGTGATCCTCCTGTCTCAGCCTTCAAAGCGTGGGGATTACAAGAGTGTGCCACTATGCCCGGCTTATTTTTATTTTTAAATAGGGTTACTATACAGTAAGATACTATGCACTGGCCTCTAACCTGCCATCCTGTCTCAGTCTCCTAAGTATCGAGATTTATAGATGTACGCTCCCATGCTTGGATATTTGGAAACTTTTTGTTTGTGGTAAAATGTCTTAATTTCACTGTGAAAATGGTTTTTTGGAATGTGTATTCTAGATTAGCAGTTATTATAATTTTTTTTTGCTCAATATAGATTTATTACATTCTTTTCTGTTCCAACTTCTGTAATTGTCTTTTTTGGGGGTGGGTAATGGGAATGGAACCCAGGGCATTCTTCCTCCAAGCTATACCCCCAGCCCTATTTTTGATTCTTTATTTTGAAATGGGGTCTCACTAAGTTGCAGAGGGCCTCACTAAGTAGCTGAGGCTGTCCACGAACCTCGATCCTCCTGTTTCAGCCTCCCAAATGCTGGGATTACAAGTGCACCACCACACTCAGCCTAATGGTCATTTCTTTATAGATAATCTGTCTTTGCTCTCATTTTCTGTCTTTGTCTATCTCTGTCTGCATTGTTGGGGATTGAATCCAGGGCTTCACGTATACTAGGCATGTGCTCTGCACTAAGTTACATCTCTAACCCAGTCTGTTGTTTTTTTTTGGGGGGGGGTTACTGGGAATGGAACCCAGGGCATTCTACCTTTGTGCTACACCCCCAGCCCTATTTTTCTTTTTCTTTTTTTTGCGGGTCTGGGGATGGAACCCAGGGGCATTCGATCTCTGAGCTACATCCCCTGCCCTATTTTTTATTCTTTATTTTGAAACAGGGTCTCACTGAGTTGCGGAGGGCCTCACTAAGTAGCTGAGGCTGTCTGTGAACTGTGATCCTCCTGTCTCCACCTACCAAATGCTGGGATTACAAGTGTGGACACCATGCCCGGCTTAATTTGTTGTTTCTTTTCTTTCTTTTCTTTTCTTTTCTTTTCTTTTCTTTTTTTTTTTTTTTTTGAGGGTCTGGGGATAGAGCCCAGAGGCATTTGACCTCCAAGCTACATCCCCTGGCCTATTTTTTATTCTTTATTTTGAAGCAGGGTCTCACTAAGTTGTGGAGGGCCTCACTAAGTAGCTGAGGGTGTCTGTGAACCATGATCTTCCAGTCTCAGCCTCCCAAATGCTGGGATTACAAGTGTGCATCACCACACCCGGTTTTATTTTTTAATTTTGAAACAGGGTCCTGCTAAGTTGCTGAGGGCGTTGCTAAGTTGATGAGGCTGGCCTCAAACCTGCAATCCTCCTACCAAGTACTGAGATTACAGGTGAGCCTCACTGTGCCTGGCTCTACAGTTGCTGTTTGTTTGTTTGTTTGTTTATTTATTTATTTATTTATTGCAGTACTGGGGATTGAACCCAGGGGCATTCTAGCTCCAAGCTATACCCCCTGCCCTATTTTTTCCCTCCCTCCCTCCCTCCCTCCCTCCCTCCCTCCCTTCTTTCTTTCTTTCTTTCTTTCTTTCTTTCTTTCTTTCTTTCTTTCATGGGTCTGGGGCATGGAACCCAGGGGCATTTGACCTCTGAACTACACCCCCTACTCCCGGTTTTTCTTCTTTACTTTGAAACAGGGTCTCACTAAGTTGCGGAGGGCCTTATTAAGTAGCTCAGGCTGTCTGGGAACTGTGATCCTCGGGTCTCAGCCTCCCAAATGCTGGGATGACAAACGTGCGCCACCATGCCCAGCTTTATTCTTTATTTTAAAACAGGGTCTCAACTAAGTTGCAGAGTGCCTCTCTAACTGAGGCTGGCCAGGAACCTGTAATCCTCCAGTCTCAGCCTTCTAAATACTGGGATTACAAGTGTGGGCTACCATGCAGGGCTTTTAAAATTGCTAGATTGTACATTTAGTACATTGTCTTTATCTTGTTTACTGTTACATTGTCATTATCTTATACTGTGAGTAAATAAATAACATAAGCTTGAGCTGCTATCTGAAATAAGTTACTTTTTTTTTTTTCTCCCCCAGTACTGAGGGTTGAACCCAGGGGCATTTTACTTCTGAGTTACACCCCTAGCCATATTTTTTATTCTTTATTTTGAAACAGGGGCTCACTAAGAGACCCAAGTTTGGAGGGCCTCACTAAATGCCGAGGCTGGCCCCGAACCTGTGGTCCTCCAGTTTCAGCCTCCCAAGTGTGGGGATTACAAGCATGTGCTACCACTGACTGTTTAAGGTAATAATTCTACTGTAACTTATATATATATATATATATATATGATATAGAAATAATGTAATATATGTGTGTGTATATGTTTGGGAAACCCTGTTGCCAAATGAAGAAAAAAGTGTAGGGGGTGTATCTCAGTGGTAAAACATTTGCATATATGTGTACACACACACACACACACACACACACACACACACACAGGTTTTTTTGTGTGGTACTGGGGGTTAAACACACGGATAGTCTACCTCTGAGCTATACCCTCAGCCCATTTTTTATTTTTTGTTTTCAAACAGGGACTCACTAAGTTGCTGAGGCTTGTCTTTTTTTTTTTTTTTTTACGGTACTGAGGATGGAACCCAGGGGCATTCTACCTCCAAGCTACACCCCTGCCCTATTTTTTTTTTTTTTTTTTTGGTGGTTCTGGGGTTCCTGGAAGCCCTTCTACCTCCAGGCTACACTACCAGACCTATTTTTATATATTTTTTATTTTGGAAACAGGGTCTCTTAAGCCAGCAAGGCTGGCTTCGAACCTGTGCGATCCTCCTGTCTCTGCCTCCCAAGTGCCACCACGCCCGGCCCTATTTTTTATTCTTTAGTTTGAAACAGTGTCTCACTGAGTTGCAAAGAGTCTCACTAAGTAGTTGCTGAGGCTGTCCTCGAACCTTGATCCTCCTGTCTCAGCCTCCCAAATGCTAGGATTACAAGGGAGCGCCACCATGCCAGGCTTGCTGAGGCTAGTCTTAAACCGCCTCCCAAGTACTGGAATTGCAGGCATGTACCACCATGCTCACCATATATAATTTCTTATAATTGTTGAGAGCTTAAGGCTCATGTGGAAAGGGGTTTCTGCTATTTTATATAACTTTAGCTAAGATGTTTCAGATCAAAAGTTGGTAGGTGCCCAGCGTGGTGGCACATGCTTGTAACAATCCGAGCTTTCAGGAGGCTGAGACCAGAGAGAATCGTGGTTCTCGGACAGCCTCAGCTACTTAGTGAGGCCCTCTGCAATTCAGCGAGAGACCCTGTTTCAAAATAAAGAAAAACAAAATAGGGTAAGGGGTGTAGCTCAGAGGTTGAATGCCTCTGGATTCCATCCCCAGACCCACAATAAATAAATAAATAAATAAATAAATAAATAAATGTTGGTAGGTTTGCACATAAGAAAGTCTAAGTACAGCAGGTGGTAAAATTAGTGAACCAGTTTTTCTGGTACCAGTTTAATTCTCTCTTTTTAAATGTTTTACTTATTAAATAAGCCTTTAAGATTTGACTCATCAGGGGAGATGACTTAAGGTTTTCCTGAAGTCAACTTTTGCATTGGTACAAGGTTGTAGTGTTGGTTAAAGCAACTTTTTGATCTGATGAATTAATAGAATTTGGGCCCTATCCAAATTTTCTCCTTTTTCTTCTTTAACTCCCGTTCTCAGTTGAAAGCTGGAGGGACCTGGGCTTAGTTGGAACATGAATTCTGTCAGGCATGGTGGCACATGTCTGTAATCTGAGCTACTCTGGAGGCTGAGGCAGGAAGATTTCAAATTTGAGGCTTGCTTGAGCAATTTAGGGAAACCCTGTCGCCAAATGAGAAAAAAGAAGTGTTGGGGGTGTATCTCAGTGGTAGAACACTTGTCTAGTATGCATGAGGCCTTGGATTCTATTTCTAATGCTGGAGGGAAAAATAGAATAGCAAACCATCCATTGACTGATCTAGTAAGTAGTTATTGAGCATCGTGGTATCAAGAATCATGCTAGGCATTGAGGTAAAATAGTGACTTAAGCCAGTCAGGGTGGTACATGCTTGTTATTTCAGTACTTGGGAGGCCGAGACAGGAGGATCCCAGGCACATGGCCAGCCTCAAAAACTTAGTAACGCCATTTGCACTTTAGTGAGGCTCTGTTTCAAAATAGGGCTGGGGAGTATCTCAGAGGTAGAGTGCCTGGGATTGTGTGTGTGTGTGTGTGTGTGTGTGTGGTACTGGGGATGGAATCCTTCTACCTCCGGGGTAAACTCCCAGACCTATTTTATATTTTATTTGGAAACAGGGTCTCTTAAGCCATTGAGGCTGGCTTTCCTGTCTCCGCCTCCCAAGCTTGGGGATTACAAGCGTGCTCCACCACGCCCAGGATTGATTGGGATTCTGACCCTAGTAACTAAAGTAGCATGCATGCGCGCGCACACACACACACACACACACACACACACACACACACACACCTCCTTTCTCTCTCTCTCTCTCTCTCTCTCTTTCACATACACACACAAAAAAGTGAATTAAAATGTGTGATTAATTGCTTTCATGAAACATAGACCAAAAGTGATAGGCTATTATATATATCCTTTGTCTATAGTAGTCATTTACATATTTAAATTGAATATGTATATAATAACATTTATACCTGTTAAAATTATTTTCTCTAATAGAAGAAAGCTTAGAGCCCCTCGCTCAATGGATTATGTAATTATAGGTTTTAAAATTAAAAACTTAGTTAAGCATGTTCTGAAAATTGATACTTTCGTTTAAAAGGAAGCCTTTTATTAAAGGCTGACATAAATAAATAATGTTTAAAGACTGCCATTTGCTTGTGAGTAGTTGGTAGTAATATAGAAGCTTCATGTTAGTTACATGGCTATTTTACATTCTCATATATCCCACCCCCTCAAAATAAAGTTGAATATTATACATGTTAATGTGTGTAGTTTTTTTTTTTTGTGTGTGTGTGTGTGTGTGTGGTACTGGGGATGGAATTCAAGGACATTCTACCTCTTTGCTACACCTCCAGCCCTATTTTTTATTCTTTATTCTTTATTTTGAAACAGGGTCTCACTGAGTTGCAAAGGGCCTCACTAGGTAGTAGTAGCTGAGGCTGTCCTGGAACTGCAGTCCTCCTGTCTCCGTCTCCCAAATGCTGGGATTACAAGCGTGTGCCACCATGCCTGGCAATGTATGTGGTTTTTAACTTTTTATTTAAAGATCCCAGAAAAATGTATGAGTAGTAAGTCTCATATCCTTCACTCAGTTTTTTGTTGTTGTTTGTTTTTGTGGTACTGGGGATGAAACCCAGGAGCCTTCTACCTCCGGGCCACACTCCCAGACCTATTTTATATTTTTCTTTGGAAACAGGGTCTTACTAAGGTGCTGAGAGCCTCACTAAGTAGCTAAGTCTGGCTTCGAACTGTGTGATCCTCTGGTCTCAGCCTCCCAAGCACTGGGATTACAAGTGCGCACCACCACGCCCGGCCTTCACTCAGTTTTTCCAGTGGTGACATCTTACATATCTGTCACTTAATGAAAACAAGGAAGTTAATATTGGTATATTACTACATTACAGGGTCTGTAATGTACAGACAGACCCTACAGGTTAACTACATTACAGGTAGTATATAGAATTTATTTTTGTGATATTGAGGATTCAGCCCAGGGGCAGTCTATCTCCAAACTATGCTTGAAGCCCTTTTTAAATGTTAAGTTTTAAAACAGGGTCTTGTTAGGTTGTTGAGAGTCTCCCTCTGTTGCTGAGGCTATCCTCAAACCTACAATCTTCCTGTCTCCGCTTTTCAGGTACTGTGATTACAGGTGTGTACTATCACACCTGGTAAGTTTACTTTTCTTTTCTTTTTTTTTTTTTGTGGTACTGTGGATTGAACCCAGAGGTATTCTATGTCTGAGCTACACTCCCAGCCCTGTTTTATTTTATTTTATTTTTTGTGGTACTGGGGATGGAACCCAGGGGCCTTCTACCTCTGGGCTATACTCCCAGACCTATTTTTTAATATTTTTTATTTGGAAACAGGGTCTCTTAAGCCAGCAAACCTGCGTGATCCTCCTGTCTCAGCCTCCCAAGAGCCGGGATTATAAGCCTGTGCTTTTATTTTGAAGCAGGGTCTCATTGAGTTGCAAAGGGCCTCACTAAGTACCTGAGGCTGTTCACTACTCGAGATCTGTAAGTCTCAGCCTCCCAAATGCTGGGATCACAAATGTGCGCCATAAGACCTCATTTTAAATTTTTCATTTTGAAACAGGATCTCACTAAGTTGCTGACAGTCTCACTAATTTATTTTTATTTTGAAACAGGCTCTTGCTAGGTTGCTGAGAGTCTCACTACTTGCTGAGGCTGACCTTGAATCTTATTATCCCCCCCTTTTATTTTTTGCAGCACTGGGAATTAAACCCAGAGCCTTGTGCATGCTAACTAGGCAGGTGCTCTACCACTGAACTATGCTCCCCACTCAGTATTTAGGTACTAAGTATTTTCTGTGTCTCCTTTCATCATATCTAGTTTTTGGTATTATAAGAAATGTTTCAGTGGTAGACCTCTTGTCTGTCATGTGCAAGGCCCTATATTGCAGTCAATCAACCAGTCCATCAGTAAAAGAGAAAGGAAGGGAGAAAAAATCTTGCAGAAAGCACTTTTGTCTTTGAGCATATAGTTTTTTTCAGATTTTTGGTTATTTGCCAGGCTTTTTTTTTTTTTTTTTTGAGTCAGTGGATATGAAAGCTTTGTTTTTAGTCTTTGAAACATTTGGTTAAATTGCTTCTCAAAAGAATGCTATTACTAGTACTGTTTCACTGTATCTTTGTTAAATTGGATTTTAGTGTTACATTTCCTCCAAAACTTAATGGGTGAAAAAGGTACTTCAGTGTTCTAATTTTAGAGTGTGTTTCTTTATGTAATAGTTTTTCCATGAAGAGGAAAAATGCTCCTAATGGCATGAACTTTTAAAAATTCATTGCTTTTAAGAATTCATACAGACGTGACATTTTAAACATGTGATATTGCTTTTCAGTAATTTGGAAAAGCATTTTTAATATCTGTGCCAGTGCTTAGTAATTCTGAGCTAGAGGTTGAATTGCTAGAACCTTCTCTTCAGTTTACAGGTTTGTTAACTACCAAGTGATTTTCAGTTTCTACAATCCTCCTCTTTGGTCTTTGTTGTTATCTATCTCCCAGCTATTCTCAATCTGAAGCCTTGACCTTGCCTCCTGACTGTCCGTTGTTCGCCGAGCTATTGCTTCTTCCCCTGGTACCATGCCAGCACCCGAATTCATTTTTCCTGTTTTTGTCAGCTTCAACAGCCTGGTGGTACACACTTGTAATGGAGGCTGAGACAGGAGGATTGTGCAGATTCGAAGCCAGCTTCAGCTACTTGGGCTCTTAGCAACTTAGTGAGACCCTGTTTCCAAATAAAATACAAAATAGGTCTGGGAGTGTAGCCTGGAGGTAGAAGGCCTCTGGGTTCCACCTCCAGTAACGCACACGCACGTACACAAAAAGCCCTGTGTGGTGGCGCATGCTTGTAATCCCTGCGCTTGGGAGGCTGAGATAGGAGGATTGTATAGGTTCGAACTACCCTGTTTCTAAATAAAATATAAAATAGGTTTGGGAGTATAGCCTGAAGGTAGAAAGCCTCTGGGTTCCACTCCCAGTACCACCAAAAAAAAAAAAAAAAAAGTTGGGTCAAGCTGGCATGTTAATGCATTATTGTAATCTTATCCTTACAGTTCGGTACAACTCTGGGAGACTTCACTTTTTTTGATGGCCGCCAAAGAAGTTATATGACTTATAATTGTACAAAGCAGGTTTTTAAATGTACACGGATACAAAAATATCCAAATGACAAGGAAATTCTCTATTTTTCACTTTTCTGTATGTTTTTGGGAGTCAGCAGTATTCTTTGAGTAACAATCGGGGTAATAAGAAAGGACAACAAAACCCTTATTAAAACACTTTATGTATGTATGTGTGTGTAATCAAAGGGATTGGCCTTTAGATTAGAGTTCTAGATTGTCTTTATTTTTTTGTGGTACCTGGGCGTGGAACCCAGGGGCATTCTATCTCAGAGCTATACCACCAGCCATATTTTTTAATTCTTTATTTTGAAACAGGGTCTCACTGAGTTGCAAAGGGCCTCACTAAGCAGCTGAGGCTGTCTGTGAGCCCAGGTCCTCCTGTCGCAGCTTCCCAAATGCTGGGATTGATTACAAGTGTGTGCCATTGCGCCACCGCGCCACCACGCCCGGTTTAATAGTTTTTTTTTTTTTAATAGAAGAGACAGTTTGAAGGTGCTTAGGTTGCAAAATCCCTCTACTTTTTAAAATTTGTTTGAAATGGGATCTTGCTGTGCTGAGCAGGCTGGCCATGAACTCCTGGGCTTAAGTGATTCTTCTGCCTCAGCCCCTAGAGTAGCTAGGACTACAGTCCACACACTATGTCCAACTCTTCTACAGCTGTATGCCTCCACCCTTTTTATTCATGGTACTGGGGATTGAACCCAGGGGCATTCTACTTCCAAGCCACACCTCCAACCCCATTTTATTTAATTTTTTTTTGAAACAGGATATCACCAGGTTGATGAAAGTCTCACTACTTGTTGAAGCTATCCTTAAACCTGTCATCTTCTTGTCTTAGCCTCCACACCCGGCTTCCCCCATTCTTTTTTTTTTTTTTTTAATTTGTGGTCCAGGGGATGGAACCCAGGGACATTCTTTCTCCAAGCGACACCCCCAGCCCTATTTTTATTCTTGATTTTGAAACACAGTCTCATTGAGTTGCAAAGGGCCTCATTATGTAGTTGAAGCTGGCAGAGAACCTAGATCTTCCTTTCTCAGCCTCCCAAATGCTGGGATTACAAGCATGTGCCACCATGCCCTGCTGCTGTTGCTGCTGCTGCTGCTCCTGCTCTTCCTTTCTACTCTTTTTTTGTTTCCTCCTCCTCCTCCTCCTCCTCCTCCTCCTCCTCCTCCTCCTCCTCCTCCTCCTTCTTCTTCTCCCCCCCCCCCCTTTATGGTACTGGGGATGGACTTTTACTTCCAGGCTACAAACCCAGACCTGTTCTTTTATTTGGAAACAGGGTCTCCTCTGTTTCCTCCCCTGCTGAGAGGCTCACTAAGTTGCTGAGGTTGGTGGGAAACCTGCGATCCTACCTCAGCTTCCCAAGTACTGAGGTTACAAGTGTGCACCACCACACCTGGCTTCTCTCATTCTTTAAAAAATGTTTTAAAAATACCTTATTTCATAATGACTTTAAAAAATAATTTCTACCTGAGTATGGTGGCACATGTTTGTAATCCCAGTACTTGGGAGGCTGAGACAGGAGGATTGCAGGTTCAAGAACAGCCTCAGCTACTTAGTGAGGCTTTTTACAATTTAGTGAGACCCTGTTTCAAAATAATAAAAAATAGGGCTGGAGGTGTAGCTCAGTGGTAGAGCGCCCCTGAATTAAGTCCCCAGTATTGCAAAAATAAAAAAAAATAAAAATAATCCTGAGCATTTCACAGAAACCACTTCTTTCTGGTCATAATTTATCAGTTTACATGGTCTCAAATTACATAGTTATAATGACAAGTAGAGTTGGCATAAACTGGTTTAGGGACAAACAGCTGGCTTTTATTAAGTATCCATTTAGTGAGAGCAGAAAGGTCAGGGCATACTAAGAGAGTAGTCCCACTTAAAAAATTCTACCATGTGTAAATGGACTCCAGTAGGCATCAGGGAGTGATTTTTGGAGGGATTAGACTTTGTCAGTTTGGTAAATTTATTTGTTTTTGTTTTTTGTTTTTTTGGTGGTATTAGGGGTGGAATCCAGAGGCTTTCTATCTCCGGGCTATACTCCCAGACCTATTTTATATTTTATTTGGAAACAGGGTCTCATTAAGTAGTTGAGGCTGGCTTTGAACCTGTGCGATCCTCCTGTCTCAGCCTCCCAAGTGCAGGATTACAAGCGTGTGCCACCACGCCCGGCTTGTCAGTTTGGTAAATTTATAAAGTAGGGTCTCTTAAGAGAATTTCTACTGAATTATTCTTATTTTTATTTTATTTATTTTTTAGTATTGGGGATTGAACCCAAGGACATTCTACTTCTGAGCTATACCATGAGCCCTATTTTATGTTTTTGTTTGAAACAGGGTCTCACTAGGTTGATGAGAGTCTCACTACTTGCAGAGGCTATCCTTGAACCTGTGATCCTCCTGTCTCAGCCTTCCAAGTACTGGGATTATAGGCATATACTTTCACACCTGGCTCTTATTTCCATTTTGTAGATGAGAAAACTGAGCCCTCAGCTAAGTAACCTTAAGGTCAAGTAGGTAATAATAAGAAATGTTGCCACCAGTATTTTTATATAAATCTATATAGGTTCTTTAAATATAGCAGCAAGCTAAGTGTGGTGGCACAAGTTTTTAATTGCAGTACTTGGGAGGCTGAGATAGGAGGATTGCAAGTTCGAAGCCAGCCTTGGCAACTTATTGAGTTGTTTATTTGTCTCCAAATAAACAAAGTCAGGCTAGGGATATAGCTTGGAGGTTTCCATCCCCAGTACCACAAAAGGAAAGAAAGAAAGAAAGAAAGAAAGAAAGAAAGAAAGAAAGAAAGAAAGAAAGAAAGAAAGAGAAAGAAAAGTCAGGCAGGGTGGCACATGCTTGTAATTCCGGCATTCAGGAGGCTGAGACAGGAGGATCGCAGATCATGGACAGTCTCAGCTACTTAGTGAGGCCCTTTGCAACTCAATGAGACCCTGTTTCAAAATAAATAATAAAAAGTAGGACTGGGGGTGTAGCTTGGAGATAGAATGCCCTTGGGTTCTGTCCCCAGAACTGCAAAGAAAAATAAAAATAAAAAATAGGGCTGGGGATGTAGCTCAGAGGTAGAATGCCCTTGGGTTCCATTCCCAGTACGAGGTGGGGTGGGGGGATCCATATTCAATAGGCCCCAGCCCTATATTTTATTCTTTATTTTTGAAAGAAGGTCTCACTGTGTTACAGAGGGCCTAAGTAGCAGAGGCTGGCTGCAAACCTGCAGATCCTCGAGTCTCAGCCTCCCAAGTACTGGAATTACAAGTGTGTGTCACCACACTCGTCTAAGAGAAAAATTTTATATTTGCTTTATGTAAGTGAGTGCTGTTGTTTGGACCTTGCGGTGCTCTGTACTGCTGGGATAATTGTGAAGTAAAATAATATAAAGGGGGAAAATGGAGTGGAGAACACAGATATAATCATTGCTCTTTCTCTTGTTAAATTTTCTTAACATTTTGAGATTTGATTAGTCATCTTTATCTATTTGTTATTTCATAATAATAAATCTTAGGAGCATAAGTTGAACTACTAGGATTTAAGAAATAGGTATATATATATATATTTGTAATTCATAGGTTTATTTTTTTCCCTCTTCACCTAGCTTATACCAACCTTTTTTCCTGATAAAGTTAAGTATTTTGTTATTTAGAGCCTAATATGCTTTTTTAATTTACTTTTTTTTCTTCTAATGCTGGGGAGCAGGCCCAGGGTCTTATGCATGCTAGGTAAATGCCACACTATTGAGCTACATCTCTAGTCCTAGTTTGCATTTTGCTTTTCTAAAACTTTTTTTTTTTTCCCTGTGGGTCTGGGGATGGAACCCAGGGGCATTCAACCTCCGAGCTATACCCCCTGCCCTATTTTTTATTCTTTATTTTGAAATCAGGTCTCACTGAGTTGCAGAGGGCCTCACTAAGTAGCTGAGGTTGTCCGCAATCCTCTGGTCTCAGCCTCCTGAATGCTGGGATTGCAAGCGTGCGCCACCATGCCCGGCTTTTTCTAAAAATTTAGAGAAGCTAGGCATGGTAGTGCCCACCTATAATTCTAGTATTTGAGATGCTGAGACAGGATTGAAGATTTAGGAGACAAGCCTCAGAAAAATGAGACTCTTGTGAGACCCTGTTTCAAAATAAAAAATAAAAGAGATGGGGGTGTAGCTCAGCAGTGAAATACCCCCTGGGTTCAATCCCCAGTATATAAAAAAATTTAATCCGGCTATTTTATTGTATGATGCTGTATTTCAGACACTATTATAAAATCACTGGATAATTTTTGAATCTTTTTTTTTTTTGCTTTCGCCACATTGGGGATTGAACCCAGGGGCATTCTACCTCCGAGCTATATCCCCTGCCCTTTTTTTTTTTTTTTTGTGGTACTGGGGGTAGAACCCAGGGGCTTTTCTACCTCTGGGCTATACTCCCAGACCTGTTTTATATTTTATTTGGAAACAGGGTCTCACTAAGTTGCTGAGAGCCTCACTAAGTAGCTGAGGCTGGCTTCGAACCTGTGCGATCCTCCTATCTCAGCCTCCTAAGCACTGGGATTAAAAGCGTGCAACATCATCCCCGGCTCCCTGCCCTATTTTTTATTCTTTATTTTGAAACATGGTCTCACTAAGTTGCGGAGGGCTTCACTGAGTAGCTGAGGCTGCCTGCAAACCACGATCCTCTGGTCTTAGCCTCCCGAATTCTGGGATTACAAGCGTGCACCACCACGCCCGGCCCCAGCCCTATTTTTTATTTTTATTTTGAAACAGGGTCTCACTGAGTTGCAAAGGGCCTCACTAAGTAGCTGAGACTGTCCTCGAACCGTGATCCTCCTGTCTCAGCCTCCCAAATGCTGAAATTAAAAACCTGCACTAATATGTTGGCTAGCATTATCTTAAAACTGTTAATAGCTGGGTGTGGTGGAGCACGCTTGTAATCCCTGATCTTGGGAGGTGGAGACAGAAAGATCTTGCAGGTTAGAAGCCAGCCTCACTGGTTTAAGAGACCCTGTTTCCAAATAAAATATAAAAGTAGGTCTGGGAGTGTATCCTGGAGGTAGAAGGGTTCCATCCCCAGTACTAACAAAACAAAACAAAAACTGTTAACAAAGTAATGTCTATTAAAAAGGGAACATAGAGTGCATTCCATACAATGGATACTATGCAGTTCTTTTTAAAAAGATGAATTTGGTTATAAAAGTTAGAAAACTTGCTGTGAACAGCACCTGTCTCAGGAAAGGAGACCAGAGGTAAGAAAACAGAGGAACCAAAACCAAAAACAAAAACAAAAAAACCCACACAGAGGAAGGAAAAGAGACTTGCTTTTCATAATAAACCCATTTGTATCACTAAATCTTAGGTCATATGCATGTATTTTGTTAAAAATGTATAATTTACAAAGTTGGTTTAAAAAAAAAAAGCATTTGACCATTCTCTGGATCTAATGTATAAATAGTTCTTCTGCCTTCCCTGTAGAAAATGTTGATTAGGACGGAAAATCTAGGCTCCTAGAGATTAATGATAACTCAGGATGAAAGACCTTTTTCTCTTTAGTTAGAAATAAAACTATGGCAATTTTGCATTCATCAAGAGAAAATATATTAGATGAAGAATGTATCTGTCCCAAAGTAACCTTTATTACAGAAATAAGACTGATTGCAATATAATTTTGTCAGTACTCTAATAAACCATGCTTCACCAAAAAAGAAAAACCATCTGTCGAAATTTCTGGTTAAGAGTCTAGATCTCAAATGTCTACATGGACCAAAAATATTTTGTAAAGACTCTAAATGCCAAAATCATTTGATTCTAAAAGCAGTTAAAAACAAATACTTGGGCAATAAATTTCAAATATCAAAACTTCAAACTTTTTTTTCTTCATCATGGGAATTGAACCTGGGGCCTGGGGCATGCTAGAAAATTGCTCTACCATGGAACTATATATCCTTAGCCGAAACTTTCAAGATAATTTTCCATCAGAATATTTCTCTTTAGTTCTTAAATTCCAAATAATATTGAATACAATATTCACTTTATTCATCATTAAAAGCCAAGAAACTAAAAAAAAAAAAAAATTTTTTTTTGGGGGGTGGTACTGGGGATGAAACCCGGGGGCCTTCTATCTTTGGGCTACACTCCCAGACCTAATTTATATTTTATTTGGAAATAAGGTCTCACTAAGTAGCTGAGGGTGGCTTTGAACCTGAGCGGTTCTCCTGTCTCAGCCTCCCAAATCCTGGGATTAGAAGAGTGTGCCACCATGCCCGTCTCCCCCCAAAAATAATTAAAGAATTTTTCGTGTCAATTTTTATTACTAGACAAAGAGAACAATTAGTTTTATTTAAGAAAACAATTATTTTATTAATTAATAATAACAGCTAATATTATTCTGGTCCTCTCTTCTTTCTCTAATCCAATTTTGTTACAATCTTACTATTTAATTACAAAATTACAAAACAAATTCTTTCCTTCCCTAGTCTTCCCCACCCATGGTACTGGGGATTGAAACCAGGGGTGTTCTACATCAGAGCTATATAACCCAACCCTATTTTATTTGTTATTGTGAAACAGGATCTAGCTAACTTAATACACATGCATATGACCTAAAATTTAGTAATTTGACCTATGCGATGCAAAAGGGTTTATTATGAAAAGCAAGTCTCTTTTCCTTCCTCTGTTTTTGTTTTGGTTTTTTTTTTTTGTTTTTTGGGGTTCCTCTGTTTTTTTGCTTCTGGTCTCCTTTCCTGAGATAGGTGCTCAGGTAACTTTTCTTTTTCTCATAGTAACTTTTCTTCTTACATTTACAACCAAATTCATCTTTTTAAAGAACTGCATGGTATCCATTGCATGGAATGTACTCTGTGTTATTTATTTATTTATTTTGTGGGTCTGAGGATGGAATCCAGAGGCATTCTACTTTCGAGCTACGCCCCCTGCCTTATTTTTTATTTTTTATTTGAAACGGTCTCACTAAGTTGCAGAGGGCCTCACTAAGTAGCTGAGGTTGCCCGCGAACTGTGATCCTCCTGTCTCAGCCTCCCAAATGCTGGGATTACAAGCATGCGCCACCACGCCTGGCTTTTTATGTTCCCTTTTTAATAGGCATTACTTTATTAACAGTTTTTTGCTTTTAAGATAATGCTAGCCAAGTATGGTAGTGCATGTTTGTAATCCCAGCATTGGGAGGCTGAGACTGTCGCGGTTCACAGAAAGCCTCAGTTATTTAGTGAGATCCTCCCCAACTTAGTGAGAGCCTGTTTCAAAATAAAGAATAAAAAATAGGGCTGGGAGTGTAGCTGTGAGGTAGAATGCCCCTGAGTTCAGTCCCCAATACTGCTCCCCCCAAAAAAAGATAATGCTGTAATGAGAACTACGTATGCATTTCCTACCTATACAAATATGTTGATGCTTTAAAATTTTAGAAATAGAATTTTTGTGTCAATGTATACACATTAGAATTTTTTTTTTTTTTTTTTTTTTTTTTTGGTGTTTGGTGGTACTGGGGTTCCTGGAAACCCTTCTACCTCTGGGCTACATTCCCAGACCTATTTCATACTTTTAAAATTGGAAACAGGTTCTCTTAAGGCAGCTGACGCTGGCTTCAAACCTGCGTGATCCTCCTGTCTCTGCCTCCCAAGCGCGGGGATTACAAGCGTGTGCCACCACACCCAGCTACACATTAGAATTTTGATTAATATTTCCTAGTTATTCTTTGTTCCTTCTCCTTCCTTCCTTCCTTCCTTCCTTCCTTCCTTCCTTCCTTCCTTCCTTCCTATACTGGGGATGGAACCCAGGGGTATTCTACCTCCAAGCATTATCCCCATCCCCATTTTTTATTCTTTATTTTGAAACTGGGTCTAAGTTGTAGAGGGCCTTACTAAGTAGCTGAGGCTGGCCGTCAACCTGTGATCCTCCTGTCTCAGCCTCCCAAGTACTGGGATTACAAACGTGCGCCACCATGCCTAGCTGGTATAATTTCTGAAGTTAGAATGTTAATTTAGCTGAGAGTTCTACCTCTGAGCATTCTACCTACCTCGGAGTATTCTACCTCCAAGTTATACTCCCAGCCCTATTTTTTATTTTTTATTTTGAAACAGAGTCTCACTAAGTAGCAGAGGGCCTCACTAAGTGGCTGAGGCTGGCCAAGAACCTCCATCCTCTGGTCTCCGCCTCCCGAATGCTGGGATTACAAGCGTGTGCCACCACGCTCATTATATTCGAATTATTTTATAATATTGATGAAAATATATTTATTCCGCTGGTTGTAGGAACTAGTTATATCCAAAGTCTAGGACCTCAATTGTGACTTCCATTATCCAGGGTGTGGGAATGGAATGGAGGCTAGATACAGTGGAGCCTGAGGAGCAGAATGCCTGCAGATGGAAATGAATGCGTGAGGGATAAAGGAGTGCGATGGTAATGGAATGAGTGGAAGGCTGTTCTTCACTTTTTGTTTGTTGCTGTGCTGGAACAGGCTAAAGGCAGTAGGCTCAATGGTACTAATTCCAACAAAGGGATATGAATACGTGGAATATAGGTAAGTTGAGGTGAATTAGGTCTTGAAGGAGAGGTGATGGGGATTGAAAAGTGAAAGGGGCTGTAACTGTCAGCACAATTTATAGAATCTGAGAAAAGGGAAATAAAATGGAAAAAAAGATTTCAAGGTACAAGAGAACCATCTGAGATTAAGCATTTAGTTTTTTTTTAATCCCTTAGTTTTTTTTTTTTTTTTTTTGCAGGCAAGTAGATGAGCAGTTTTTTAAATTTTTTGCGGTACTGGGGATGGAACCCAGTCTTTCTTTCTTTCTTTCTTTCTTTCTTTCTTTCTTTCTTTCTTTCTTTCATTCTTCTTCCTATTTTTTATTTATTTTGTGGTACTGGGGGTGGAACCCAGGGACTTTTCTACCTCTGGGCTATACTCTCAGACCTATTTTATACTTTATTTGGAAACAGGGTCTAAGTTACTGAGAGCCTCATTAAGTAGTTGAGGCTGGCTTTGAACCTGTGCGATCCTCCTGTCTCAGCCTCCCAACCACTGGGATTACAAGCGTGCGCCACCATGCCCAGCTTTCTATTCTTTGAAACAGGCTCACTGAGTTGCAAAGGGCCTCACTAAGTAGGTCAGGCTGTCCTTGAACCGGCTAATACTCGTGTCCTAGCCTCCCAAGTACTGGGATTACATGCTTGCACTACCACGCCCGGCTAAGGTGAGCAGTTTTGAGGGCATTTTAAGGATTATTTTGAGGAAGAAGAGAGTAACATTTTGGAATCCTATGGATTTTTATAGGGTGGCTTAGCCAGTCTTTTCCTGAAGTGTAAACATACACAAAAGCTCCAATTAGAGAGTGTTCTGTCTGTTATAACACCATTAGTTTAATGCTGTTCAGTGCTGGTCTCACTTGAGGGGGTAGCAATAATTCCCTTTCTGTTTGGTTCCATGGTAGAGGAAAACAGTTGACTATATAGCCGCTGTCCTTCAGATGGGTTGAGATTTCTCAGTCTATTTATGAGCATCAACAAACACTGTGTGCATACTTCTGCTGTGGGTTGAATGCATCTATTTTCCTTTAATTTAGGTTAAAACTAGTAATGGAATTCCTGAGGTTTTGAGAGGAATAGTTTTGGCAAACTTAGTTTTAAAACTAAAGGCAAATTAAGATACCAAGCAAAACAGAGGGATACTATTACTTTAGAAAGGGCTCTTAAAACTTTGCTGACATTTGCAAAGCCAATGTCTTATATTTATATAAGCTTTAGATAGGAACTACTCTTTTTCTAAAATTGTTGGTTTAAAAATAATTATTACATTTGTGTGTTTTCAAAGTTGCTTCTAACACACTTTGGGTGGGTATGCTTGAGCTCAGCATTTTCAGCAAAATATTCAAACATTTGGGCCTCAGCCTTTTTGATCTTATTTTGTCGCAGACCATTTAAAATAATTAAGATGGATTGTAGAAGTCAGGAGTTTGATAAGCTTTCACTGAAATCTAACATGTGTTTGTATGGTGCCGGGGATTGAGCCAGGACATTCTCTCTGCTGGACACACCCGGCTTTACTTTGTTTTGTCTTGAAATACAGTGTCTCGCTAGGCTATGAGGATCTTGCTACCTCCTGAGCTGTCCTCAGACCTGCCATCCTTCTTCCTCAGCCTCTCCAGTACCGGGATTACACCTGGCTAGTATGATTTTAAACATTGCTTGGAGTGGGTCTTTGAACCTTTTAATACATGCTTCTATGCTCAACCCTTGATGTTCTTATTTTTTATTTTGAAACAGGATCTCAGTAAGTTGCTGAGGCTGGACTCAAACCTGTGCTCCTCCAGTTTCAGCCTCCCAAGGACAAGTATGATTATAAGTGTGTATCACCACACCCTGCCCAGTGTTTGTTAAGTGTACTTTTTTGTTGCCTTTAGGAGATAATAGCTGCACATATACAAGATTATGCTAATTGAAATGTTTTTCCCTGCCTAAATCTATTTAATTCTGCTTTATCTGCATTCTGTTAGTGTTTATTGATTTTTTTTTTTTTTTTTTTTTTTTAGGGGAGAGTACTAGGGATTGAATCCAGGGGCATTCTACCTCCCAAGCTATACTTAACAGCCCTAGTTTTTATTCTTTAGTTTTTTTTTGTTGTTGTTTTTGTTTTTGTTTTTGCAGAACTGGGGATTGAACCCAGGGGTAGTCTATCTCTGAGTTATATCCCCAGCCCTATTTTTTTTTTTAAGGTACTGAGAATGGAACCCAGGAGCATTCTACCTCCAATCTACACCTCCAGCCCTATTTTTTATGTTTTTTTTTTTTGTGTGTGTGTGGTACTGGGGGTGGAACCCCCAGGGGCTTTTCTACCTCTGGGCTGTACTCCCAGACCTATTTTATACTTTATTTGGAAACGGTCTCACTAAGTTGCTGAGAGCCTCACTAAGTAACTTAGCCTGGCTTCGAACCTGTGCAATCCTCCGGTCTCAGCCTCCCAAGCACTGGGATTACAAGTGTGCGCCACCACGCCCGGCTTAGCCCTATTTTTTATTCTTTTTATTTATTTATTTTGCGGTACTGGGGATGGAACTCAGGGGCATTCGACCTCCGGACTACACACCCTGCCCTATTTTTTAATTTTTTATTTTGAAACCGGGTCTCACTGAGTTTCAAAGGGCGTCACTAAGTAGCCGAGGCTGTCCATGAACTGTGTTCCTTTGGTCTCAGCCTCCTGAATGCTGGGATTACAAGCGTGCGCCACCACGGCCGGCTTATTCTTTATTTTGAAGCAAAGGGCCTCACCGAGTACCTGAGGCTGTCTTTGAACCTGCGATTCTCCTCTCAGTCTCCCAAATGCTAGGATTACAAGCGTGTGCCATCATGCCTGGCTATCCCAGCCTTATTTTTTATTCTTTATTTTGAAATAAGGTCTCACTAAGTTGTGGAGGGCCTCACTAAATAGCTGAGGGTGGCTATGAACCTGCGATCCTTCTGTCTAAGCCTTCCAAATACAGGGATTACTAGAGTGCACCACCACACCCAGCTCAGATATTGAATTTTTTTTTTGTGTGTGTGTGGGTCTAGGGATGGAACCCAGAGGCATTCAACCTCCGAGCTACAGCCCCTGCCCTATTTTTTATTCTTTATTTTGAAACCAAGTCTCACTGACTTGCAAAGGGCCTCATTAAGTAGCTGAGGCTGTCCGCGAACTGCGATCCTCCGATCTCAGGCTCCCAAATGCTGGGATTACAAGTGTGTGCCACCACGCCCGGCTTCAGATATTGAATTTAATCCATCAATTCATGAGTTTTTTTTGAATGCCTACTGTGTTAAATCTATCTGTATATTTTGTTTTGTTCTTAGGCTTTTTTTTATACTTTAAAATTTCTTCAGGGCAAGAAGTATATTTTTTATATTCTTTAACAATTATCCATAATTCAGTATATACTCTATTGTAATGAGTAGAAACCTAGAGTTTATTTACCCATTTGTGCTAGGGGCTAAGGATACAAAGTTCAATAATGTAAGCATTTTGCCTTCAAGATCTGTAGATTTTGATAGGAGATTCAGAAAATAAATCAATTCCAGTACCAAGTGTCATTGATAACTTGAAAAGACAGTTTTTTGTGTGTGGTACTGGCGATTGAATCCAGGAGCCTTATACTTCTGAGCTATACCCCCAGCTCTATTTTATTTTTATTTTGAAACAGGGTCTTACTACTTGTTGAAGCTGTCCTTGAACCTGAGATCCTCCTCTGTGAGCCTCCCAAATACTAGGATTATAGGTGTGTGCCACTAAACCTGGCAGAAAAAAAAAATTTTTTTTGGTGTGAGGATTGAACTCAGAGTCATTCTATCGCCAAGCTATACTCCAAGAGCTTTCTTTCTCCTCCCTCCCTCCCTCCCTCCCTCCCTCCCTCCCTCCCTCCCTCCCTTCCTTCCTTCCTTCCTGTTTTGTTTTTGTGGTACTGGGGATTGAACCCAGGGCCATTCTACCTCCAAGCTACACCCCTAGCCCTACTTTTATCCTTTGTTTTGAAATAGTGTCTCACTAAGTTGCAGAGGGTCACTAACTGAGGCGGCCGTGAACCTGCTATCCTCCTATCTCAGCCTCCCAAGTACTGGGATTACAAGTGTGTGCCACCACGCTCAGCTCAGATCTTTCTTTGTATTTCATTTTGAAATAAGGTCTCACTAAATTGCTGAGGGTCTTAAAAAGTTGTTTACGCTGGCCTTGAATTTGTGATCCTCCTGTCCCATCTTCCCAAGTAATAGGATTACAGGAGTTCACCACCACACTTGCTTTGAAATTCTGTCTGTCTGTCTGTCTGTCTGTCTGTCTGTCTGTCTGTCTGTCTATCTATCTATCTATCTATCTATCATTTATTTTGTGGCACTGGGATGGAACCTAGGGGCATTCTACCTCCAAGCGACATCACCAGCCCTATTTTTTTATTCTCAGCCTCCCAAGTACTGGGATTACAAACATGCTTCACCATGCTTGGCTCTTGAAATTATTTTTGAGAGAGCCAGAACTCTTTCTCTGATATAGAAAATTTTATTTTGAAGAATAGTTGGAGCTAGGTATAGGGACACATGCCTATAGCCCTGGTACTTTGAAGGCTGAGACATAAGAGGATCTCAGGTTCAAAGCCAGAGTCAGTAGTTTAATAAGACCCTCAGCAATTTAGTGAGACGCTGTTCCAAAATAAAATATTAAAAGGCTTGGGGATGTAGCTTGGAGATAGAATGCCACTGAGTTCAATCCCCAGAGATAAAAGTGAAAGAATAGCTGGGCATCTTGGCACACATCTGTAATGCCAGCCACTTGGAAAGCTGAGGCAAGAGGATTGCAAATTTGAGGTCAACCTGGGGAATTTAGTGAAATCTTGTTTAAAAAAAAAAAAAGAAGGGCTGGGATGTAGCTTAGTAAGAGTGCTTGTTAGCATGTACAAGGCTCTGGATTCAATCCCTAGGAAAACACCACACACACACACACACACACACACACACACACACACACACACACTGTTTTTAGAATGTCTAATCTGTTGTCTCAGATTTTCCTTCTATCAGTCCTTCAGTATATGCATTGCATCTGTTTTACACCTAAGGAAATTATCCCAGAGAGGTGATAAAATTTGCTAATTCACTTAGCTAAAAAGTTGTAGAGCTGGAATTCAAATTCAGTGTTTTTTTTTTTTTTCCACTGTGTGTGTGTGTTTGTGTATAGGGGGATGCTGGAGACTGAGCCAATTTACAAGCTACACTCCTAGTCCTGTTTTATCTTAATTTTTTTTGTGAAACAGGGCTTCTCTGCTGGGTATGGCATCACATGCCTGCAATCCCAGTACACGTGAGGCTAAAACAGATGGATCGCAGGTTTGAGGCCCAGCTTCAGCAATTTAGTGAGACCCTGTTTAAAACCAAAAAATAAAAGGGGCTGGAGGTATAGCAGCAGAGGTAGAACACCGCTAGATTCAATATCTAGTATAAAAAAATAAGTAAATAAAAATAAATGAAACAGGGTTTCTCAGTTTGAGCACCGTTGAAGTTTTGAACTGGATACTTTATTGTGGGAGTCTGTTTTATGCTTTGTAGAATATTCAAGAGTAATCTTGGCTCTAGTGTAGACTAGAGTAAGGCAAGAAAACACTTTAAGAATCTTGAAGTGTCTTGTTAAAGTAAAAACATCAGTATGGTTTTGGTTTGGTATAAACCAAAGCACTCATGTATAATAATAATATATAACTCTACTCTGGCTTACAGAGTATGCCAGTAAAAAACTGTATGAACAGTTTTTAGTGAAAAACATTATTAAGAAGTGCTAAAGTTTGTGGCTTTTTACATAACACAACTTTTGGTTAAGGAAAATATTAGCTGCCTTAACTTTTTCCTACAAAAATAGTTATGTTTAAAGTTAAAATCTATTTTTTATGAGAAACTGCATTTATATATGAGAATGTAATTGGATCTAAGTGGTTAAAATTAATAACAATAGATAACAGAAAAATTCTGTGTGCCACATACTGTTCTAAGTTACACACTTTACAACTCTAGTCTGATGTAGGTATCATTTATTATCTCAGATTTATGAATGAGGAAATTAGGAAGCTAAGATATGATATTAAATAAATAAGTGCTATTTATAAAATAGAAGATAAAATGTTCTAGAGTGAATTAGTTCAAACTATAATTATTTATTCATAAATAACTTTAAAAAATTTTTATTGGTGCATTGTAGTCATACATGTTAATGGAGTAAAGATGGTGGAGGTATACATGCACACATCACTCAGCCCTTACCCAGTTCCCATCCCATTCCCTCCCCCTCCCTCCTTTTCATGTTTTGCTTAGTGATTAACTATGAATATGTTTGTGAATGTCCATCATGTACAACAAATTTTTTTTTTTTGGAACTGGAGGTTGAACCCAGGGGCATTTTACCTCCCAACTACTCCCCCAGCTTATTTTTTATTCTTATTTATTTATTTTTCAGTATTGGGGATGGAACCCAGAGATACACCCTCAGCCCAATTTTTTATTCTTTATTTTGAAATAGGGTCTCGCTGAGTTTGCAAAGGGCCTCACTAAGTAGCTGAGGCTGTCCATGAACCGCGATCCTCCGGTCTCAGCCTCCCAAATGCTGGGATTACAAGTGTGCGCCATCATGCCTGGCTATTCTTAATTTTATTTTGAAACAGGGTCTCACTAAGTTGTGGAGGGCCTCACTAAGTAAATGAGGCTGGCCATGAACCTGTCCGTGATCCTCCTGTCTTAGCCTCCCAAGTACTGAGATTACAATAAACGTGGCTTCAACAATTTTTTTTTTTTAAATGGTAAAACTAAGGATTGAACTCAGGGGCATTCTAACTCCAAGCTACACCCCCATTTTGAAACAGGGTCTTGCTAGGTTAATGAGCATCTCACTACTTGCTGAAGCTGTCCTCAAACCTTTAATCTTCCTGTCTCAGTCTCCCAAGTACTGGGATTATACATGTATACCACCATGCCCGGCCATACAACAGATTTTTATTTAAACTTTGGGCACTGTTGTTTGTACTGGGGACACAGCATTGAACAAACACAAACTCTTGTTCTCATGGTTAGATTGGTTGTTAGAAAGAGACAGTAAATATATAATTTGCAGGTAATAGTGATACAAAGATCTATAAAGGGGCTGGGTTGTAGAGTGAGCTTAGTGCTATTACATGTAGGATGTTGTCTGGGGGGCGGACCTATAACAAAACACCTTATGCTGGGTAATTTACAAATAGGAGGGATTTATTTCTCAGTTTGGAGTCTGGGAATTCCAAGGTGAGGAGTCAGGAGGTTTGTGAAGTGTGGGGAGTCTCATCTCTGCTTCATAGCTGGTGTCTCTAGCTGCACTCTCTGATGGCAGAAGGGCCACTCAGTTCCTTCAACCTCTTTTAAGAGTATACTGATTGCATCATGAGGGCAGGCACTCTGCTGCTGCTGATGAAGATGCTGTGGGGTGGGTACTGGAGATTTAACCCTAGAGCATTCTGTCTCCGAGATATACCCTCAGCCCCCTCCCTCCCTCCCTTCCTTCCTTCGCGGGTCTGGGGGTGGAACCCAGGGGCATTTGACCTCCGAGCTACACCTCCTGCCCTATTTTTTATTCTTTATTTTGAAACCAGGTCTCACTGAGTTGCAGAGGGCCTCACTAAGTAGCTGAGTGTGTCCGTGAACCGGGATTCTCTGGTCTCAGCCTCCTGAATGCTGGGATTACAAGCATGCGCCACCATGCCTGGCTATTTTATTCTTTATTTTGAAACGGGATCTTACTAAGTAGCTGAGAATGGCTTCAATTCTTTGATCCTCCTGTTTCAATCTGACAAGTACTGGGATTACAAGTGTGCACCACCACGCCTGATTCAAACTTTTATGATAAGACCCGACCTCTTTTTTTTTTTTTTTTTTTTTTTTGCGGGTCTAGGGGTGGAACCCAGGGGCATTCAACCTCCAAGCGATATCCCCTGCCCTATTTTTTATTCTTTAATTTGAAACAGGGCCTCACTAAGTTGTAGCGGCTCTCACTAAGTATCTGAGCTGCCTGTGAACTGCGATCCTCCATCTCCGCCTCCCAAATCTGGGATTACAAGCATGCGCCACCACGCCTGGGTCAGGACCTCACCTCTTAATCCTGCCACATTGAGTCTTAGGTTCCAACATAAATTTGAGGGTAGAAGGGATGCCAGCATTCAAACCTTAGCAGATAGTAAAATAAAATACTTTTTTCAGAGGTTGCTGGAAGAATGGGAGAATGAGCTATATGGGTATTTGGGAGAGACTAGCATTTCAAATACAGATGTTCTCAACTTAGGATGGATAAACTCATCTTAAATTGAAAATATAAATAAGAAATGCATTTAATATAAGCAACATAGCACACCTGAATTGTCAGTTGTGTACCCTCGTGATGCCGTGGCTGACTGGGACCTGTGGCTCAACCTGTACTGCACAGGACAAGAAAAGATCAAAATTTAAAATTTGCTGGGTACAGTGGTGCATGGCTGCAATCCCAGTGCTTGAGACTTGAGACAGGAGGATCACAGGTACAAGGCCAGTGTGTGTGGTAACTTAGCAAGTCCGTGTTTCAAAATAAATAATAGGTCTGGGGGTGTAGCTCAGTGGTAGAATGTCCCTGGATTCAATCTCTGATAACACACACCCTCTCTCTCTCTTTCTCACACACACACACACACACACACACACACACACACACACACTCTCTCTCTCTCTCTCTCTCTCTCTCTCTCGCGCGCGCGCGCTCTCTCTCACTCTCACTCTCTATGATTTCTATGGAATGTTTATGACTTTTGTACTGTCGTAAAGTTTGAAAAATTGGAACCATCTGTAGAGAGAAAAGTAAATGCAAAAACTCTAGCTGAATTAATTTGTTTCTTACTGTATTTAAGGAACCACAAGGAGTAAAAAAAAGTCTAGAGGTGTCCTGGGATAGGGGATTATATTTTAGGCCATTGTAGGAACTTTCTCTTTTATTTACAAGAGAGAGCCATTGGAAATTTCTGAGCAGAATAAGCTTGCTTTTTTTTCAGAAAGTAAATATAATCAGTGGTAAAATTGTCTTGACAGTGTAACTGTTAACATTTTCTGAGGAAAAAAGCTAATGTCACCAATATTTATCATCAAGCTTTTTTGTGTGTGGTAATGGGGATGGAACCCAGGAGCATTCTATCTCCAAACACCCCCAGCCCTATTCTTTATTCTTTATTTTGAAACAGGGTCTCACTGAGTTGCAAATGGCCTCACTAAGTAGGTGAGGCTGTCCGTGAACCTTGATCCTCCTGTCTGAGCCTCCCAAATGCTGGGATTACAAGTGTGCACCACCACTCCGGGCTTGTCAAGCTTTGTTTATTCAGATTTTTTTGATGTGCACATTAACTTTTTTCAGAGAAACTTGATCTTCTGTGTTTTTTATGTGAAATTTATCAGCTAACGTGATATTTTTATCTATTTATCTATTTATTTTTGGTGGTACTGGGGGTGGAACCCAGAGGCTTCTCTACCTCTGGGCTACACTCCCAGACCTATTTTATACTTTATTTGGAAACAGGGTCTCACCACTAAGTTGCTGAGAGCCTCACTAAGTAGCTGAGGCTGGCTTCAAACCTGTGCGATGCTCCTGTCTCAGCCTCCCAAGCACTGGGATTACAAACGTGTGCCACCATGCCTGGCCTAAAGTGATTTTTTAAAATGTAAAGTGTGTCTGTAGCACTATACTAGGTATTTTGAGGATTACAAAGAAAACAGAAGAAAATTACAGCCAGTTGAAAAGGAAAGACAAATGTACCAGCAGTGATTTTATTTTGAGCATCTACTCTTTGCAAGGAACTGTCAGGATAGAAGTATTCGGCACACTTACTGGCCTCAGACTGCTTATGGTCTATTAAAGGATAAGACAAGAACATAGAACTCCACATGTTTTGAGATGCATTGGATGTTATTCTCCTCCCTAGAGACCCACCCAGGAGGAGAAGTTGAGAACCCGGGAGAGGTTTAGCCTGTGCAGGTCTCTTGAGAGCTGATGTAGTTCAGAGGTGGAAGAGGATGAACAGAGCTTATTCTGGGAATGGGTGACACTGAGAGCCAGGCACATAAAGTCAGATTTACTTGTAACAGTGGGCAAACTACCCTTGAGCAGAGACTGTGTAAGATTATAACGGAATAAAACACCATTATTTATTGAGTTCCTACTATGTACCAGTCCATTTATTAGACACCCAATTTTTTTTTTTTTGACACTGGGAATAGAACCTATGGAGATTCTGCCTTCGAGCTACACCCCATGCTCTATTTTTTTATTCTTTATTTTTAAACAGGGTCTAAGTTGTAGAGGGCTTCATTAAGTAGCTAAAGCTGGCCACGAACCTGCAATCTCTCTGGCTCAGCTTTCCAAGTACTGGGATTACAAGTGTGCACCACCATGCCGAATTTACACCTAATGTTTGTAATAATAATTTTATGAGGTTTTATTGTCCCTCATTATTATTATTATTATTATTATTATTATTATTATTATTATTAATGTTGTTTTGTGCTGAGAATCAAATCCAGAGCCTTGTACATACCAGGCAAGCACTCTACCACAGAGCTATATGCTCTCCCTTATTATTAACCCAGTTTATTTTATTTTTTGGTGGTACTGGGGTTCCTGGAAACCCTTCTACCTCCGGGCTATACTCCCAGACCTATTTTATATTTTTATTTGGAAACAGGGTCTCTTAAGCCAGCGCGGCTGGCTTCGAATCTGCACGATCTTCCTGTCTCCGCCTCCCAAGTGTGAGGATTGCAAGTGTGCGCCACCACGCCTGGCCCCAGTTTTTCTTTTAAATGCATAACTGAAAGAAGCATTTGGAAGGCAGAGACAGGAGATTTGTGGTTCGAGGACAGCCTCAGCTACTCAGTGAGGCCCTTTGCAACTCAGTGAGACCCTGTTTTCAAAATAAAGAATAAAAATAGGGATGAGGGTGTACATGAGAGGTAGAATGCCCCTGGGTTCCATCCCTAGTACTGGGGCGGGGAGTATGTTTGAGGTATCTAGAAGTTATGTTACTTTGGTAGGATTATATAGTTTGTAATTGATGAGCCATTATTTGAATAATTTGATTCTAGATATTATAGAAATGGTATTTTATTTTTATTTTTTATTTTTTGGTGGTACTGGGGATGGAATCCAGAGGCCTTCTACCTCCGGGCTACACTCCCAGACCTATTTTATGTTTTATTTGGAAACAGGGTCTCTTAAGCCACCTGAGGCTGGCTTTGAACCTGTGTGATCCTCCTGTCTCAGCCTCCCAAGCGCGGGGATTACAAGCGTGCGCCACCACGCCCCGCTTGGAAATGGTATTTTATACTGGTAAGATTGGGTCTAGATTATAAAAGTTTCTGAAAAGCTGGAAGAATAGACAACTTTAATGGTTTTTGGTCGTGGGTAACCATTAAAGGTTGTTGACAAGAGAGTAATCTAGTAAGGGTAACTTTGCAAATATTATTCTGGCAATGACCTTCACACAGGTCAGCATAGAGGCCAGGCAGGAGGACTTAATGAGTCTGAACTAGCATGCTGAGTAGGAGTGAAGAAATGAGGCTGGATGGGAACATTTTTTGGGAATGTGTTTCTCCTGATTATAAGAAAATATAATGTATAAAGTACCAAAAAATATACAAAGATGATACCTTTATTTTTCGTTGTGTAGAAATGACCATTGTGAATATAGTAGGCCATTCTCTTTCAGGTTTATCCTAAC
This sequence comes from Muscardinus avellanarius, assembly GCF_963383645.1. Classification (NCBI taxonomy): domain Eukaryota; kingdom Metazoa; phylum Chordata; class Mammalia; order Rodentia; family Gliridae; genus Muscardinus; species Muscardinus avellanarius. The sequence continues at coordinate 51,797,399 of NC_137797.1, read as the reverse complement.
TCATGTCCTCTCTTCTTCCCCTCCAGTTTTGGACAAAGAATCTGTAAGGCCACATGTCTCCTCATAGAGGGGAGGGTGACTTTTTTTTCTCTTTTCTTTTCCTTTCCTCTCCTTTTCCTTTCCCCTTCTTTCCTCCTTCCTTTCATTCATCCTTCTCTCTCTTCTTTGTGATATTGGGGATTGAACCTAGGATCATCCTACCTCTGAGCTATAACCCCCGGCCTTCCTTATTTATTTACTTCTTTGTGTGTACTAGGGATTGAACCCAGGGTATTCTACCACTGGGCTCATCCCCAACCCTTTTAATTTTTTATCTTGAAACAGAGTCTCACTAAGTTGCTGAGGCTGGTCTCAAACCTGTGATCCTTCTGTCTCATCCTCCCAAGTACTGGGATTACAAGCGTGTACCACCATGCCTGGCTCCCCACTTTTTATATTTATATATTGTACCAAGGATTGAACCCAGGGTCATTCTATCTCTAAGCTACATCTCCAGCTCTATTTTAATTTTAATTTTAATTTTAAAACAGGATTTTGCTAAGTTGATGAGTGTCTCACTACTTGCTGAGGCTGTCCTTGAACCTACTCTCCTCCTGTCTCAGCCTCCAAAGTACTGGAATTGTGAGCATATGCCACCATGCCTGGCTGGGGTGAAATTTTTAAAGAAGCAGCATTATAATAAAATGATTTTATTTTACATACATTAGGGACATAACAGGTGTTTCTGGAATTAAGTTGGTAAATATTGGAATTCAGTGAATAGAGAAGTATGAATCAAAGATAACTGCTAGATTTTGAGAGTGTGTGAATGGTTGTAAAGCAGAATTTGGCTGACTTTTTTTTTTTTTTTTTTGGTGGTACTGGGGATGGAACCCAGGGGCCTTCTACCTCCAGGCTACACTTCCAGACCTATTTTATATTTTATTTGGAAACAGGGTCTCTTAAACCAGCTGAGGCTGGCTTCGAACCTGCATGATCCTCCTGTCTCAGCCTCCCAAGCGCAAGGATTACAAGTGAGCGCCACCACGCCCGACTTTGGCTGACTTTTGATGTTAAAGTTGTCAGTGGGGTGAGGACAGGGTGATCTAGAGGAGAAAAATGGATTTTAAGTATTGAACTTGATTTGCTAGTACAATATTCTAGGTTGAAATGTGGAGCTTAATAAAAAATTTGGAGCCAGGCATGGGAGCATACACTTGTAATCCCAACATTTGGGAGGCTGAGATAGGATAATCGCGGTTCGCAGACAGCCTCAGCTACTTAGTTGAGGTCCTTTGCAACTTAGTGAGAACCTGTTTCAAAAAATAAAGAATAAAAAATAGGGCTGGGGGTGTGGCTCCGAGGTAGAATGCCCACCCCTTGTACCTCACAAAGAAAAAGAAAAAAAAAAAAGAATTTGGGGTCATCAAGGAAGCTAGAAAATGTGGAGAAAGAATTACATTTAGAAATAGCCACAATTAACCCAGGTATGGTGGTGCACACTTGTAATCCCAGCATTAGGGAGGCTGTCAGACCAGAGGATCGCAGTTCACAGATAGCCTAAGCTACTTAGACCCTTCACAACTTAGTGAGACCCTGTTTCAAAATAAAGAATAAAAAATCGGGCAGGGGGTGTAGCTCAGAGGTCGGATTCCTCTGGGTTCCATCCCCAGTACTGCTCCTCCCAACAAAACAAAACAAAACCAACCAAAAAACACAGAATGTCTAAATAGAACATATGTATGTGCTTTGGATGCATATTTTCAGGCAGAATTAAGGTGGTCCTAATTTATAAGGAGCTTTTTCCATTGAGAACACAATTTTTAGGAATTGTAGTTCTTTAAAAAAAAGCATTAAGTTGCTATATATGATTATAGCCTCAACCTTGCCATCTTTTGTAATAATAAGGTAAGATGTAAATAAATGAAACACACAGTATAGTTGTGAGGCCACAAAACTATGATATACGTGAAGCACAGTACTTTCACCTGCCACCCACCATTTATAACGGTGATCCTGTGGTGCAAAAAGGCCTTCATGACTCCCAACCAACCAGTCATTTTGGAATATACCATATTTAAGTGGAGAACTGATGCAGGAGTAATTGGTTCTAGCAAAAGTTGTGTTAAAAGATAATTTGATATCTCTTGCTGTTAGCTGCTCCTGAAAGTGCCTGGGTCTGGCATCTGAAATACTTAGTAGGAGTTAATATAGTTCTTTTGCATTATATTAGGAGTTTTAAGCTTATTTTGAGCAACATTCAGTTTAGCACAACAAAGTGGTAAATGTAACTAACTGTAGCAATGTGTTGTTGCCCCATTTTGAGATTTTTTTGGTTGTAAATAGCAGAATTCAAACATATCAGAATTCTTTTTTTGTGTGTATGTGGTACTGGGGATGGAACACGGGCATTCTACCTCTGAGCTACACCCCCATCCCTATTTTTTATTCTTTAATTTTTGAAAAACAGTCTCACTGAGTTGCAAAGGGCCTCACTAAGTAGCCGAGGCTGTCTGTGAACCCAGATCCTCCTGTGTCAGCCTCTCAAATGTTGGGATTACAAGCATGCACCACAGTGCCTGTCTCATATCAGAATTCTTGAACTCTGGGGAGTATGAGTGGCTATGTGGAAAAAAGTAATGACTTGAAATGGGTACATAAACTGAAATAAATCCTGAGCTTAATTAGTTTGATGTTGGGATTTCATTATCATATTGTTCATTAAAACACCATTCTAGCCAGGCGTGGTGGCGCACACTTGTAATCCCCACATTTGGGAGGCATAGACAGGAACATCACGCAGGTTCAAAGCCAGCCTTACTGGTTTAAGAGACCCTGTTTCTAAATTAAAAAAAAAATATATATATATATATATAAATATAATAGGTCTAGAGTGGAACCCCAGTACCACCAAAAACAAATAAACAAACACACCATTCTATTGTTAATATATTTACCAGGCTACATGCATTCTTTAATTTACAGCATCATTGTAGGCACTTCTAAATACATGTATGAACCAACTATGATGGAGGAATGCTCATCTGGTTTGTATTAAAGGGAGGTTGTTAGGATGGACTTTGCTGGATATAGCTTGTCCAATTGATATAGTAGTTATTTTAAGAAACCTCATATAAAACACAATTTACTGTTTGTCTTGGTTATTGGCTATTCATTCTGTACATATTTATACACACATTTTAAGGTGTTGATTATTAAGAGAATAAGAGACATCTCTGTTCTGATGGAGGCTTTGTTCCAGTGAGTGAGACGGGCAACAAGCAAATTAATATGTACAGTCTGGTAATGATAAATAGGAAGGGAATGAAAGCCGTGTGGTTCGAAGCATGTAGCTCATTATAGTGATCCTTCTTCAGTTTTCAGGCGAATTTATGTTCTGTCTCAAGTCTTGTTTTGGTGTTGCTGTTATTAAGAGGAAACCTAATGCAATAAAACCAGCCTATAGTGTTTTCTCCAAGGAGTCCCTTAATAGTTTTGCTGCATAAAAAATGACCATAAATTCAATGGCTTAAAACAATATCCATTAGCCAGGAGTATTGGCCCACATCTGTAGTTCTAGTACTTGGGAAGCTAAGATAGGGGGATCACAGATTGGAGGCCAGCCTCAGCAGCCTAGTGAGGTTCCTCAGCAACTTAGCAAGGTCCTGTTTCAAAAATAAAAAATTAAATAGGTCTGGGGGTGTACCTTGGAGGTAGAATTTTGAGTACCTTTGAGTACCTCCAGTACTCAAACCAAACCAAACAAAAAAATTCATTTATTTCCTGACAGCTCTGTATGTCAACAGTCAAATATAATGTGGTTAGGTTCTTGCTCAGGCTGAAATCAAGATGGCAGGTGAGCTGATCCTCCTACCCCCCCTTCAGAAACTTTGAGGGGGAATCCACTTGCAGGCTCATTTAATTTATTAGCAGAACTCAGTTCCTTGAAACCACAGGACTTTGGTCCCTGTTCTCTTGCTGGCTATCACCTGGGAGCTACTCTCATTTTGTGAGTGTTCCTGTATTCTTTGTCCCATGGCCTCTTCATTTTCAAAGCCAGTTATGAAAGTTATCCCTCATTGTCTAATCTTTCACCCATCAGTCTTCAACTTCTCTTTCTCTAACTAACTTCTAGATACAGATTTTTTTTTTTTTTTTTTTTTTTTTAGGTCTGGGGATGGAACCCAGAGGCATTCAACCTCTGAGCTACACCCCCTGCCCTATTTTATTCTTTATTTTGAAACTGGGTCTCACTGAGTTGCAGAGGGCCTCACTAAGTAGCTGAGGCTGTTCGTGAACTGCGATCCTCAGGTCTCAGCCTCCCAAATGCTGGGATTACAAGCGTGCGCCACCACGCCCGGCCTAGATAAAGATTTGAAGAGTTTATATATTGAGTTTACCAACCTGGGTTCCCCCCACCTTTTTTCTTTTGTGATACTGGGAATTGAACCCAGGAATTCATACCTCTTATCAAGTGCCCTGCTGCTGTTCTCTACTCCCAGACTGTATAATTCTTCCCCTTTTTATAGTACTGGAGATTGAACCCAGGGATGTTCTACCACTGAGCTACACCCACAGCCTTTTTAATTTTGAGACTGTCTTGCTAAATTGCAAAGGCTGGTCTCAGACTTGAAATTCTCCTGTTTAAGCCTCCCGACTTGCTGGAATTACAGGCATGTGCCACCACACCTGACTATAATCCTTTCTTAAAGTCGACCTGGTCACAGGAATGAAATTCCATTATATTCATGGTCCTTGGGATTTTGAAGGTTGAATACAGGGAACAGGGTATGGGTCTTAGCATTCTGCTTACTATAGACAGTACCCATTGCATGGCTGTAAGTAGGTGATGAGTTGTTTTCTTTGTGAAGAGAAGCACTCCACAGGCTACAAATGGCAAGAGACTGAGCTGCCTTGACAGTAACAGAATTTGCTTTGGGCTGCTGAGAGGCAGGGCAGAACTGAAAGGAACTGATGCAGCAGTAGGGCGGTGCCTTTCCATGTACCTGCTCAGTACTCTAATGAGACAGTGGAGAAAACCAGGCTACATGAGAGGTTCTCATGCCCTGCATCATTCCTGGAGCTCTGAGATCAGCGATTTCATAGAAATTAGAAGGTCACCAAATGTTTGTGAAAACCTTGTCAAAAATAACTTGACAATATAGGGAAGAATTTAGCTCTAGGCTTTTATTTAACTCCAATGGTTTATATATCTGCCTTTAGAATAGTACTACACTGTTTCAATTATTGTAGCTTTATATGGTTTGAAATCAGAAAATATATATCTTCTAGCTTTGTTCTTTTTCAAGATCGTTTTGGGTACCTAGAGTCCATATTCCATATTAGGATAGATTTTTTTCTGAAAAATAAATATATAAATATATGAGTTTCACCTAAAAAATAGAAAAAAAATATTCTCTGGTAAGAAAGAAAGCAAAAAGAAATATTGAAATGTTATCTTTAAGTCATCAAAAGCTTGGTATCAGACAAATGAAACTGTTATGTGAGATTATCATTTTTAATTTTAGATAAATTGCCATAATACTAGATGTCAACTACTAAGCCAAGCATGGGAGGGAGGGATAGGGAGAGAATGGGGTAGGGATTGGGTGGGGGCTGACTGGGAAAAGTGTGCATGTATGTCTACAAAAGTATGTATCCTACTCTGATGTATGAATACAGTGCACCAATAAAAAAAAAAAAAGAAAGTCAAGAAATTAGAAGGTCAAGTGTTTCTTCCTCTCTTAAATGAGAATTACATTAATTAAATGAGAAGGTATTCTTACAGATTTTTTTTTTTTTAATTTTTGGAGGTACTGGAGGTGTAACCCAGGGATGTTCAACCTCTGAGCTGCAGTCCTAGCCCTATTTTTTCTATTCTTTATTTTGAAACAGGGTTTCACTAAGTTGCAGAGGGCCTCAGTAAGTAGCTAAGGCTGTCCATGAAAGGCAATCCTCCTGTCTCAGCCTCCCAAATGCTGGGATTACAAGCATGCACCACCACACCCAGCTTCTTACAGATATTTTAAATAATAAAGTTTTTAAGGAATTTAAAGCATAGAACTAGGGAATGAAAACAAATAATTTAGTAAGACTAAACAAAGTATAAAGTGTAGAACAAAATAACCCAGTTTACTCTGTTAGCAGTTACATTTTGTTGTAAAACACACAATAATCCTTCCTTATACATGGGGCGGGGGGGTGGGGGGGAGATGTTCCAAGAACCCTTGTGGATGTGTGAAACAGTATACTACTGGACCTTATATATTTTGTGTTTTTCCTATATTTACAAGGAAGATCGATTTATTTATTTATTTATTTATTTATTTATTTATTTATTTATTTTTGTGGTACTGGCATGGAACCCAGGGGCATTTTATCTCCAAGCTACACCCCCCAGCCCAATTTTTAATTCTTTATTAGCTAAGGCTGTCCATGAACTGCAATCCTCCTGTCTCAGCCCTCCAAATGCTAGGATTACAAGCATGTGCCACCACTCCCGGCTCAGGAATAATTTATAAATTAGGTTAACTAGAAGATTAACAACAATAATAACAAAATAGAATAGTTATAAAATATAGTGTGATAAAATAAGTGAATCTACACTCACATAGCTTAATATATATCGCATATTATAACATGGTATCATAACTACTGTCCCAAAATATCTTACTGAATTGTACTTATCCTTGTGATGATACCAAATGATGTATGCCTACATGAAAAGATTTTGGTGTAGCATTGGGCTTAAACACAAGCACTGTGATACTCTAACAGTTGTCTTCAGGCTACATTGGACTAAAGGATGGTTCAGGTCCTGGGCAGGATTGAGCAGAATGGCAACAGTATTTCATCAGGTTATGCAGAATGGTGTGCATTTTAAAGCTTTGTTTATATCTGGAATTTACTATTTAATACTTTTGGATCTTAATTGACACCAAATCCATGGATAAGGGGCCACCTTTTTTTTTTTTTTTTCCTTTCTCTGATAGATTCTTAAAATGTCCTTTTTGGCCAGGCGTGGTGGTGCACACTTGTAATCCCAGCGTTTGGGAGGCTGAGACCAGACAAATGTGGTTTGTGGACAGCCTCAGCTACCTAGTGAGGCCCTCTGCAACTCAGTGAGACCGTTTCAAAATAAAGAATAAGCTAGGTGTGGTGGCGCATGCTTGTAATCCCTGCGCTTGGGAGGCTGAGACAGGAAGGAGGATTGCGCACGTTTGAAGCCAGCCCCAGCTACTTAGTGAGACCCTGTTTCCAAATAAAATATAAAATGGGTCTGGGAGTATAGCCTGGAGGTAGAAAACCTCTGGGTTCCACCCCAGTACAACCAAACCAAACAAACAAATAAATAGCAGGGTGTAGCCTGGAGGTAGAATGCCTCTGGGTTCCATCCCCAGACCCTCCCACAAAAAAGTTTTTTTTGTTTAATGTAAACATAATTATAACTTAGAAAAAAATGGAAATGGACAAATAGCCAGGTGTGGTGGTGTATGCATGTAATCCCAGTAATTTGGGAGGCTGAGACAAGAGGACCACAGGTTCAAGGCCACCCTCAGCTACTTAGTGAGGCCCTCCACAATTTTTTTTTTTTTGGGGGGGGGTCTGGGGATGGAACCCAGGGCATTTGACCTCCAAGCTACACTCCCTGCCCTATTTTTTATTCTTTATTTTGAAGCAGGGTCTCACTAAGTAGCTGGGGCTGTCCGTGAACCATGATCCTCTGGTCTCAGCCTTTTGAATGCTGGGATTACAAGTGTGTGCCACCACGCCTGGCAGCCCTCCACAATTTAACGGGACCCTGTTTCAAAATAAAGAAAAAGCTGGTCATGGTGGTGCACGCTTGTAATTAATTAATTAGGGCTGGGGGTGTAGCTCAGAGGTAGAATGCCCCTGGGTTCAATCCCCAGTATTGCTAACACACACACACACACACCGATTCTCTCTCTCTCTTGTACTCTTCTTTCTTCAAAGTAGAAGCAGAGAGTTTGGTGGAAATAAGTAGGATTTTTAGTTTCAGTTCCTTGCTTTTTAAGTTTCTCATTTATTTATTTGGGAGTAGAAACCTTCTAATTCTTAATGTTTTAGCTTCCTGTTCCTGAAAATTTCCAAATACCATGTGGTATCTATATTACCAAATGAGAAAGCAGAAGCAAAGGGAGTGTCAGCTGCCTTTTGTAGTGGACAGTTTTGGGCTTGATGTTTTGGGAATATAGTTCTGTGAAACATTTCTCTGTTTTTTAGTGGTGGAAAAATAGTGTTCATTGTATAGTAACCCTAGAATACTAATTCCATAAAAATAAAGGGTATTCATAGCATGAATGAATATGTTTAATGATAGGGTTAAATGATAAGTGCTGAGATTGTCCTCATTACTAATTTTTTTATCTATTATATCAACATCAGCAAACAATGTATCCCATAAATTTTTATTTGTGTTTTTAAATATATAGGTGGTCTTAGTTACATCTAAACAATAATACCACTTAGAACACTTGTAGTAAAGCATAAACATTCTGTTAGACATGGAGTTGTGTTTCTGCCAATAACTCAGCTTTTTGAGGACAGATAGCATCCCATTTCCAATTTGAGGCTGGGTACAAAAATGTCCTAGGGCAGAGACTAGGCATGGTAAATTGCACCAACAAAAACCTTTTGTGTATTTATAGTGGGGGAAAGACTTCATTGAGTTTGCATAGAAGAATGTGATATAAACTCATTTTTTTTTTTTTTTTTTGGTGGTACTGGGGGTGGAACCCAGAGGCTTTCTACCTCCACGCTATACTCCCAGACCTATTTTATATTTTATTTGAAAATAGAGTCTCACTAAGTTGCTGAGAGCCTCACTAAGTAGCTGAGACTGGCTTTGAACCTGTGCGATCCTCCTGTCTCAGCCTCCCAAGCCCGGGGATTACAAGCGTGCGCCACCACGCCCGGCAACTCATAATGTTTTATTTTGACAATAGGTGGTACCTCATATTTTATCTCGCTTTTCTTCCCCTATCCCCCTTCTTCCTTCCTTTCTTCTTTCCTTCCTCTTCTCCCTCTTTCCCTCTCTCCTTCCCTCCCTTTCCCCCCGGCCTTGGATTAGGTATTGAGTCCGGGGTGCTTTACCACTGAGCCGTATCCTCATCCCTTTTTAGAGCTGCATCCTCATTTTTTTTAGTTTTTATTTTCAGACATGGTCTTGCTAAGTTGTCCAGGATGGCCTTGAACTTGTGATTTTCTTGCCTTAGTCTCTCAAGTGGCTAGCTTATAGGTGTGTGCCACTGTCTGGCTTTTGATGATTATTCTGTATGATTAATTTTAGTGCAGAATTTCAAGAATATTTCTGCGCTTGAATCTCCTCCCCCTATTTTCATTTTGATTAATTAGAATTGTTCCTTTCTAGTTTTAGAAGTGTTTAATTAATTTTCTTATTTTTAATTTCATGTTTTCTTTAATGTTTTTATATTCACATAAAATTTTCTCCTAGTGTTTTAAAATTATGAGACAATAAAGTTGTCTTCAGATGTCTTTTATTTTCACCCTAACATTGTTTAAATTGGCTAGTAAAACATGCTTATTTTGCGTAAATTTCTCTTCATGCAGAAGAGTCACATCTAGAATTAATACTTGTGGGAATTATTTCAAATTTCAGTTTATTGTCTTAATGCTAATAAGAGTTCCCAGTGTCTGCTAGGGTACTTTTTGTTGTTTTGTCCAGTATCCCCAAAGGGTATATTTGATTTTTTTTGTTTTAATTGGCTTCTATGACATTTGAATTGGTTTGATCCCAGATTCCTTATAATTTTATAATCAACTTTCTTTTCTTTTCTTTTCGGGTTTTTTTTTTTTTTTTTTTTGGTGGTACTGGGGAGTAGAACCCAGAGGCAGCCTTACTTTCGCGCTACACCCCCAGCCCTATTCTATAGTTATTTTGAAACAGGGTCTCACTTAAGTTGTGGAGGGCCTCACAAATTGCTGAGGTTGACTAGGAACCTGTGATCCTTCTGTCTCAGCCTCCTAAGTACTGGGGTTACAAGCATGCACCACCACACCTGGCAATAATCTTTCTAGTTCATCTAGAAAAATTAATGATATTAATAATCTAAATGTACTTGTTTTAAATAGAAGGCTGATTAATAACTGTCAATACTATACTTAGCTATTGGATAAACTTTGTGGTGGCAGCAATACAAATTGTATGTGTAAAGCTGGGTGTGGTAGTGCACACTAGTAATCCCAGTGGTTGGGAGGGTGAGACAGGAGGATTGCACAGGTTCAAAGCCAGCCTCAGCTACTTAGTGAGGCTCTTAGCAACTTAGTGAGACCCTGTTTCCAAATAAAATATAAAATAGAGCTGGGTGTATAGCCCAGAGGTAGAAGGCCCCTGCTTTCCACTCCCCCAGTACCACCAAAAAAAAATTGTATGTGTAGTACATAAATTATGATTGGTAAGTCATGGAAGTTTGTGTAGCATCTTTTCATAGTTATCACTAAATGTAACTAAAGTGGCATCAAGAGTGTGTGTTTTAATTTTTATTTTTTTGTCGTACTGGGGATGGAACCCAGGGGCATTCTACCTTGGAGCTATACCCCTAGCCCTAATTTTTTATTTTTTATTTTGATACAGGGTCTCACTGAGTTGCAAAGGACCTCACTAAGTAGCTGAGGCTGCCCGTGAACTGCATTACTCCTGCCTCAGCCTCCCAAATGCTGGGTTACAAGCACACACCACCACGCCCGGTTTAGAGTATATTTTCATTGCTGAAACATACTAATAACTTAATACTCAATATTCAATAGTGTGTGTGTGTGTGTGTGTGTGTGTGTGTGTGTGTGTGTGTGTATGTATACATGTACTGGCACATTTTCAGAGAATTAAAAATAGTAAAATTTAAGCCTGGCAGGTGCACGCTTGTAATCCTAGTACTTGAGAGGCAGAGATAGGAGGATCGCAGGTTCAAGGGGTCATATAGCTCAGAGGTAGAATGCCCCTGGGTTCAATCCCCAGTACTGCAAACAAACAAGCAAACGAACAAACAAACAAACAAGTGGAGTGTGATGGCGTACGCTTGTAATCCCAGAGTTTGGGGAGGTTGAGACAGGAGGATCGAGGTTAGCGGACAGCCTCAGCTACTTAGTGAGGCCCTTGGCAACTCAGTGAGACCCTGTTTCAAAATAAAGAATAAAAAATAGGGTTGGGGGTATAGCTCGGAGGTAGAATGCCCCTGTGTTCCACCCTCAGTATCATGAAAAATAAACAAACCTAAAATCTTGAATGGTCATGGCAGCACATTAATGAATGCTATTCATTACTGATTTTCTGAATGGGATCTGAATCTGAAGTTCTAGTTTGATCTTGCTATCCATCATAATTCTTTTCAGGCTGATAGATTCAGATGATGTAATATTAAATGTTAAGTCAGACACGATCAGAATGTTATATATGAAAAGTCACAATACATATCCAAAGGTAAGTAGAAATAATTATAATCCACAGCTATATGACTTCTTAGGGGAGTGATTAAAAGCATGGATTCTGGTGTCAGAGGCTATTCAGGTTTGAAGCCTGTCTCTTCCACATACTTACCTAGCCATGTAACTTAGGTAAGAGATTGTCTTCATGCCTCAGTATCTTCATCTATATGGCATAATATGGGTACCTATGTCATGAAGAGGATTAAATTATAAAGTGCTTAGAACAGTTTTTGGTCCACACTACAGAAAGTTGGTTCAGTCCATACAAGATAAATGGCAGTTTGCACAGCAATTCGTGCTTTTTTCTCCTTGGTTATTGCCAGAACCACAGGAAGTTCTTGTTGCAGCCTTCCTCAGATGCTCACCAGTTTCTCAGCCACTGCCATCATCTCCACCACCCTCCTACCACCTGTGCTCCTACTTCTGCTTGTACGACTGCTGCTTTTGTTTTCTACTTTATCATCATAAAAGTCTCAGCTAAATTAAAGTACTTTCTGCATTTGTCTCTATTTACTTTTCCCTTTCTATGTAGTTTATCTTTGAGATTACTTTTTTTTTGGTTTTATGTACATTTCCCCCTAGCTTATCACTATGAAAATATTTAAATAGATAGCAAAATCTATTTTAATATGACTGTAGAGGGAATTAGTGGCATTGCTCAGTGGCCTATCTCTTCAAGTGCTTTTCTGCTTTGAGACTGAGTTCAGTGCCTACTCCTTTCAAGCCCTCTGATATCTTCCCCTTCTCTGAACTTATAATTTTATAGTTCTCAGTCATTCACTATTTTTTATTGTTCTTGAGTTGTTTTAATGTTCTAGACTTGGCAATTCGACCATACAGATACCTTCCTGCTCTGCTAAATACAAACTCCTTGAATGCAGTAGTCTTGTCTCTTAGGCATTTCTGTGTCATGGCCCCTTACATAGTGGGCACTCAGTATACATATTTGGGATTTTCTTTGGTTGCTGTATCTCTGACTTTATTTTCTGACTATCTGTGTATATAATGTAAATAATATAACAATGGGCTTTGTTGACATAAGTCTTTGTGATAGTTCATTTATAAATTTGTTTGCATGGCCAGTATGTGAAATTGAGCAACTACATGTGGTAGATCAACAGAGTCCTTTAGTATTGCTATACAAGCAAATGAAGAAGAAAAAAATCTGAGTCAGGTGTGGTGGCACATGCTTATAATCACAGTACTTGGGAAGCAGTGACAGGAGGATCACAACTTAGTGAGACCCTGTTTCAAAATAAAGAATAAAAAATAGAACTGGGAGTGTATCTTGGACGTAGAGTACCCCTGGGTTCATTCTCTAGCACTGCAAAACAAACAAACATTTATCTCTATATGACAAAAGATGCATTAATTTTTAAGAAATTCAGTAGATGCTGATGTAGTTTATGGTTTCAGTCTTGTACTTTACAGCATTTTCTTTTTCTGGATTGAGGTTCTTGGTTTAGACTGTGTAGAAATATGTTAATTAGATTATATTTAGTTGGTAAATTCATGCCCACAAAAATGTAGCTTTAAAAAGTTGCAAGTTGCTACATTTCTTGCAGATAAGAGTTTTTCCTGTTTTCTTTTCCTATTTAGAATTCTGTATATTTTTCCATGAGGTAGTCTTTCAGTTTGTTCGTTTGAATCATTTAACATTCAATCTTAAAACTCAGCTCTACCATCACTGGTGCCTACAAATGGGTTATTCAAAATGTTAAAATTTGGATTTGATGCAAGAGTGCAGATGAATTGGACATAATAAAAGCTTTTATAAAATATATTGTTAGTGGAAAATAAATTGTTAAATGCTATATTTGAGGAGAGGGTTTAAGTAATTAGGCTTTAGAATTGGTATTTGCCCGAAATGCTTCTCTGTAGAATTGCATGTTGTACCAGTTAACGGATTGTTACCGCAGAACAGGCACTTAGTGACTGACTCCCGAATCATTCAACTTCTAAGAGTTTAACAGAAATCAGTCATAGTTGGGGAAGTTTATGTAGTCTTAATTTAGACGATTTTAGATCTTTGTAGTATTATGACAAAATCTGCTTTCTCTTTCTAAAATAATGATTTTTAAAAATAAAGTGATATTTGTACATGTGTAGTTTAAAAAGTCAAATTGTAGCCGGACATGGTGGCACAGTGCCCTTAATCTCAATACTTTGGAGGCAGAGACTGGAGGATAGATAGCAGGTTTGCAACCAGCCTCAGCTACTTAGTGAGGGACCCTATTTCCAAATAAAACTCCATTAAAAAAAAATAGCTCGGAGGTAGATGCCTATGTAGCGATTAGAGGTGGGACAAAATTCTTGTTTGGAGTTCATGGACTCAAGCAAGTTTCCCAGTATGCATTACCCAGTGATACATACTTATTACATGGCATGTTGATTGTTAAAAAAATCCTGTGCTCGAGCCAGGCGTGGTGGCGCATACTTGTAATCCCAGCGCTTAGGAGGCTGAGACAGGAGGATTGCACAGGTTCGAAGCCAGCCTTAGCTACTTAGTGAGGCTCTCAGCAATTTAGTGAGACGCTGTTTCCAAATAAAGTATAAAATAGGTCTGAAAGTATAGCTTGGAGATAGAAAGCCTCTGTGGTACCCTCAGTACCACAAAAAATAAAAAATAATAAAAAATAAAAATCCTGTTCTTTAGTTTCTATACCTATAAAATGGAGATAATAATTCTTGCCATATAATATTGTGAGATTAAATAAATACATCTAATGTGTTAGCCTGATGCCCTATATGTTGTCTTTTAGGGAGTCTGTCATCATTATGGGGATATTGCCTGCTATAATAACATTAGAATCTGGGAGTGAAAATCAAAGTCAAAGATGTTAAAGTATTTAGCACTTTGAAGCTCATTGTATATGAATGAGTTCTGGAATTTATCTCCCTGTATAATAATAGATAAGAAACTCAGAAGTAATATACCCAGTGGTACATACTTATCACATGACTTACTACATTACATGGCATGTTGATTGTTAAAAAATCCTGTAAGTCTCCTATTTTCCCATCTATAAAGTTGGTATAATATTAGTTGCTATGAAGTTTATTCTGATCATTAGTAAAGCAACATATGCAACCAAAAAAACTTATTTATTTTGTACTAGGGGTGGAACCTAGGGGCTTTTCTACTTCTGGGCTGTACTCCTAGAGCTATTTTTTAATATTATATTTGGAAACAGGGTCTCACTAAGTTGCTGAGAGCCTCACTAAGTAGCTGAGCCTGGCTTTGAACCTGTGTGACCCTCCTGTCTCAGCCTCCCAAGCGCTGGGATTACAGGCGTGTGCTACACCCCCGGCAAATTTTTTTTTTTTTTTATTAAAAACAGCTCATTAAATACTGGCTGCTCTTATTGTCACCGTTTTCCTTGTCTTATTTCCATGTGTATGGTGTGTGTGTGTGTGTGTGTGTGTGTGTGTGTGTGTGTGTGAGAGAGATAGAGATTAAAAAGTTATATTCTTTTTTAAATATACTGTTATTTATACTGACATAATTATATCATAGAGATTCAGTGTGATAGAAACACACATGCACACAGTTTTGGGTATGTTTCCCTCTGGATCCTGCTCCCTTCCTGCCCTTCCCCATTCATAATATTGAAATTGGTATTGATAACTTCACATTTGTATATAGGATTGTTTGAACTGTTTTCTTTTTTTTCTTCTTTTTTTTTTTTTTGCGGTTCTGGGGATGGTACTCAGGGTCATTATACCTCCAAGCTCCACCCCCAACCCTATTTTTTATTCTTTATTTTGTTACAGTGTCTCACTGAGTAGCAAAGGGCCTCACTAAGTAGTACCAGAGGCTGTCCTCGAACCATGGTCTTCCTGTCTCAAGCTCCCAAATGCTAGGATTACAAGCATGTGCTACCACACCCGGCTTTATTTATTTATTTATATATATTTGTGGTACTGGGGATTGAACCCTGGGGCTTTCTACTTTCGAGCTACACCCCTAGTCCTATTATTTTGTTCTTTATTTTGGAACAGGGTCTCACTAAGTTGCAGAGGACCTAAGTAGCTGAGGCTGGCCACAAATCAGATCCTCCTTTCTCAGCCTCCCAAGTCCTGGGATTACAAGTGTGTACCACCACGTCCAGCTTAGTGTTAAGGTTTTTTGTTTTTGGTTTTATTTTGGTACTGGGGGTGGAACCCAGGGGCTTCCTACCTCTGGGCTACACTCCCAGACCTATTTTATACTTTATTTGGAAACAGGGTCTCACCACTAAGTTGCTGAGAGCTTCACTAAGTAGCTGAGGCTGGCTTCGAACCTGTGCGATCCTCTTGTCTCAGCCTCCCAAGCGCGAGGATTACAAGCGTGCACCACCACGCCCGGCTAGTGCTAAGTTTTTAAAGTTCTTTATATAGTCTAGATATTCTTATCGAGGACTAGCTGGCAAAGCTTTTCTCCCATTCTCTAGACTTGTCATTTTAGACTCTTGGTTATTTACTTTGCTGCATAAGAATTTGCAAACCCATTTATTGACACCCCCCACCCCTGCTTCTCTCTTGCTCAGCCTCCCTCCCTCCCTCTTATGGTACTGGGGATTGAACCTGGGATAATTTTACTTCCCAACTACATGCCTAGCCCCGTTTTATTTTTATTGGAAAGTCTCTGGTCTAGTGTCTAGGTCTTTTGTCTATCTAGCACTGATTTTCTATAGGATAAAGGATTGAGGTCTAATTTCATTCTTCTATCTATAGATAACTAATTTCCCTGGTTCCATTTGTTGAAAAGACTGTCTTCAGCATGTTTTTGATTTCTTTGTCAAAAATTAACTGACTATAAATGTGAGATTTGTTTCTGTGTCTTCTATCCCATTCATCTACATGGCTGTTTTATTACCATAGCTCTGTAGTATAGTTTGAAATTAAGCACTGTGATGCTTCCAGCATAATTTTTATTGCTAAGGATTCTTAGCAATAAAATCTTTTCATGTGAGTTTTCATATGAGTTTTAGGATTTTTTTTTACTAGCTCTGTGATGAATAACATTTGTATTTTAATAGGGATTGCATTGAATCTGTATATTGCATTTGGTAGTATGGCCATTTTGACAATATTTATTCTGCCTATCTAAGAAATGGAAGATTTTTCCATCTTCCAAACTCATTCCTTCTTACTGGATTTTCTCTACAATCTTCATCCTATCAAACTAAAACCAGGGATGGCAGTGTTTTATTTGGTCTGGCAATTCCTCTTGCTTTATAATAACCACACTGAGGTTTCTTAGGCCTTTGCCAGATCCCACAGAGCTGTCACCTATGTCTCTCAGTTTTGTACGAAAGAAAGAAGCAGTTGCATGTGTCAGGTTTGTCACTGGTGCTGCAAACCTTCACACACACTCTCCCTGTTTTCCTTTGGGTTTCATGTACTTTTTGTTCCTGCCCTTATTTTGATAGATGTTTGTTTTAACTGTTCCTGTTGTTATTTCATAGCATAATTACTGTTCATAATAGAGTAGTAATTCAGAACTAGCCTTAGGTCCTTTTTAGTCCTACTTCTTCTAGGGTGCTCATAAAACACAAACATAGCTAGTTTTAAGGCTGACTTGGACATATCTTATTTTTAAGAGAAGAGATTTCATGTAAACCATATCCTTTTATTTCCCCTTATAAAAAGCTTCCACTGTATTTAGTATAAGGTAACCAAACACAAAGGAACTTTTTCCTAAGGGAATATGACATTCTTGTATAAAGTGGTTGAACTGTGAACAGAAAATTTATTAACGGGCATAAATTTTTTTTTTTTTTTGCTGAAGATTTAAAGAAGTTTATTAGAAAGATAGAAATAGAGAAAATAGAAATACAGCCCCATGCCAAAATGGCATGGGGTGGTGACTCGAAATGAATACACCCTAACAGGCATAAATTTAAATTCAACATTTTAGACATGTTATATATTCTGAGGGTATGATATAAGTAACAATCGGTTATTATTATTGTTGTTGTTGTTATTTGTGTGTGGCACTGGGGATTGAACCTAGGGGCATTCTAAAACCTGTGATCCTTCTGTGTCATCCTCTCAAGTTGCTGGGATTACAGGTTAAAGTATATTATAATTAATTAATCTATTTATTTATTTATTTTACTGGGGATTGAACCCAGGGTCATTCTACCTCTGAGCTACACCCCCAGCCCTATTTTTTATTCTTTATTTTGAAACAGAGTCCCACCGAGATTGCAGAGGGCCTTACTAAGTAGCTGAGGCTGGCTTTGAACCTGTGATCCTCCTGTCTCATCCACCTAAGAACTGAGAAGCGTGTGCCACCATGCCTGGCTTGCATTATACTTTTTCAATACACATATACCCATGCAAATTTTAATTTATAAATTAGGCACAGTTAGTGATTAACAACAATAATTAATAATACAATTATGACATGCTACAATAAAATTGCCCCATTACTATTTTTCTTTTTTCTTTCTTTCTTTCTTTCTTTCTTTCTTTCTTTCTTTCTTTCTTTCTTTCTTTCTTTCTTTCTTCTTTTTGCGATACTGGGGATGGAACCAAGGGGATTCTACCTCTGAGCTATACCCCCAGCCCTATTTTTTTTTTTTTTTTTGGTGGTACTGGGGTTCCTGGAAACCCTTCTACCTCCAGGCTACATTCCCAGACCTATTTTATATTTTTATTTGGAAACAGGGTCTCTTAAGCCAGGGAGGCTGGCTTCGAACATGTGCAATCCTCTTGTCTCAGCCTCCTAAGTGCGGGGATTACAAGAGTGTGCCACTACACCAGGCTTATTCTTTATTTTTGAAACAGGGTCTCACTGAGTTGCAAAGGGCCTCACTAAGTAGCTGAGACTGCCCAGAACAGTGATCCTCCAGTCTCAGCCTCCCGAATGCTGGGATTACAAGCGTGCACCACCATGCCCAGCTGCCTTGGAGTTATTATTAAGTAAAATGTAGGTTATTTGAACACAAGCACTGTGATATGATAGTTGGTCTGATGACTATGATGGCTACTAAGTGAACAATGAGCAAGTATATACATATGAATATGTTAGACAAAAGATGTCCGGGCAGGACAGAGCTTGATGTTGCAAGATCTCATCATGCTGCTTAGAATGGTGCATGATATAAAATTTTAAATTGTTGGGCTAGGGGTATAGTGCAGTGAGACCCTGGGTTAGGTTCCCATCAGCAGAACAAGCAAAAGACCTAATAAAATATCTGGAATTTCTTTTCTTTTTTTTCTTTTCTTTTCTTTTTTTTTTTTTTTTTTTGCAGGTCTGGGGGTGGAACCCAGGGGCATTCGACCTCTGAGCTACACCACCTGCCCTATTTTTTATTCTTTATTTTGAAACCGGGTCTCACTAGGTAGCTGCAGAGGGCCTCACTAGGTAGCTGAGGCTGTCCACGAACCGCGATCCTCTGGTCTCAGCCTCCCGAATGCTGGGATTACAAGCGTGAGCCACCACGCCTGGCTAGAATTTATTTCTGACCATAGTTGACCACAGATAACTCAAACCACAGAAAGTGAAAATGGATAAAGGAGATCTATATTACCTTCAACTCTATATGGTAACTTGTTCCTGAGACCTTCAAAAACCTGCAAACTCTCAGTTTCACTCCTCCCACAAATCTTGTGTCAAATTTATATTGACAATAAAGCCAGGCGTGGTGGTGTACTCTTGTAATCCAGCATATGGGAGGCTTAGGAGGATCGCAGTTCAAGGACAGCCTCAGGTACTTACTTAGTGAAGCCCTTTGCAACTCAATGAGACCCTGTTTCAATTTAATAAAGAATAAAAAATAGGGCTGTTTGGCAGTTTAGATGTTCTATTGAATTTTTTGTTAAAAGAGGAATATTGATGATCTTTTGGTACTTTTTAAATTTTTAGCCTTAATGAAGCGAGGTAGCTTCTTGGTCATAGACCATCAGTGAAACATTTCTACTGGGAAGAAAGCTGCTAAGAATACATACATACGTTGGTGTTGGGCATGATGGAATAATTCATTATCTTTCTTTTTCTTCCTTTTTTTTTGTGGTACTGGGGATGGAACCCAGGGGCATTCTACATCTGAGCTACACCTCCAGTCCTATTTTTTAAAATTCTTTATTCTGAAACAGGGTCTCACTGAGTTGCAAAGGGCCTCACTAAGTAGTAGCTGAGGATATCCACTGCAATTCTCCTGTCTCAGCCTCCCGAATGCTGGAATTACAAGCATGCACAACCTCACTTGGCTGGATAGAATAATTTCTGTTCCCCCAATAAAATCTTTTTTGCATATTTATTTTCTTCTGATCTGTTTTTTGCATATTTTTTGTTATCACTTTTCCTTGATAGTATTCCTTTTTTTTTTTTTTTTTTGCAGTACAGGGGCTTTCTATCTCCAAGCTATACCCCCAACCCTATTTTTTATTCTTTATTTTGAAACAGGGTCTCACTAAGTTGCAAAGGGCCTGTCTACGTTGCAAAGGGCCTCACTAGGTAGTGGCTGAGGCTGTCCTCGAACCGAAATCCTCCTGTCTCAGCCTCCCAAATGCTGGGTACAATTATGTGCCACCACGCCTGGCTGATAGTATTCCTTGGAAATACATCTAAAATTGACTAGGCAATAAGATTTCTAAGAATTTTCAGGATAAACCCAGAAGTTGAAATCAGGCAGTAATAATTTCAGGGGGTTTCTTTAAAGAGATTGAAACTAGTCTTTTTCTCTCCTGTGGGGTGGGGCAGATGAGAATGAAAGCTACCTTTACCTGGTGTGCCAGGAAGTATTCCTAGAGGTAGTAAAAGCCAATTTATATCATGTATTTTAGAAGGATATAGAACTTGTGGCTCCTCAGATTGTTGCAAGGCTTAGAGAATCAGATTCAGGACTGAGCAGCCAGAAAAAATGCCCAAAATCATATTGCACAACAATTCCCATGAGGATGCCAGTACCATCTAGAGACAGACAGCCGGACGCCACAGCCGGACGCCACAGCCGCCCCAGTGACACTGCTGGCTCTGATGCCTCTAAATGCTGCCACCTCTGCCCTGGCCTTGACCTTGCTGCAATCGCCCCATTAGTGTGAGAGCAATTTGTTTTTTCTGCTTTTGCTGCTCATTTGCTGCCCATTCCTACCTAGCAGGTGTCCTAAATGTGGTTGTCAAACCTTCTGAAATTATAAGTTGTGTGAAATTCTCAAAGTTAAGTTATGAATGTGTTTTACCTTCTGAAGTAAAATGGTGGGGAAAGTTGAAGTAGACAAAAAGAACGACAAGTTTACACTGTTCCTAATGTTTGGTCTTAACATTTATTGAGTCTTCACTACATGCCAGGCACCATGCTGAGTGTTTTACAGGCATTATCTGTCGTCTTCACAACAACCTTATTAGCTTCAATTTAGAGATGCAGAAATAGGCTGAAAGTAACCTGCGCAAGATGATTCTGTTAGTCACGGCAGTTAGGATGTGAATCAAAGCTGCAACTCCAAAGCCTGTACTCATAACCGTTGCATTAAATTGACTCTAATTTTTCCTACTTATTTAGCACAGAATTCTGTAAATTAATCTATTGACTGAGTTTAAGTTTATTAGGATCTTGTGCATGATGTGTGTGTGTTCAGATATTTTTAAAAAGTTTAAAATTTGTGGCTCTAGTTATGTTTTAAACAAATATCCATCCATCCTCCTTTCCTCCCTCCCCCTTCCTCTGCTTCCTCCCTCCCTCCCTTCTTCCTTTCTTTCTTTCATAGTACTGGAGGTCAAACCCAGAGCTTCATACATACTAGGTTCTCTTATCAGTGCACTATACCCCCAGCTCAGTTTTTTATTTCTTTTTCTCATTTTGTGAGTGCTTGGAAGTAAGTTACTAAGAGAAAGATGTGTAGACATGAAAAAAAGGAGAGAGTGACCAAGACTGAGGAACATACACACACTTAGCTTGAGAGAAGAGACAAAGGCATAGGAAAGGGAGAGGACACACATTACCTTATGAATAGATTTCTTTGTTTGTTTATTTGTACTGGGGATGGAACCCAGGGGCCTTCTCCCTCCAGGCTACACTCCCAGACCTCTTTTATATTTTATTTGGAAACAGGGTCTCAGTTGCTGAGAGCCTCACTAAGTAGCTAAGGCTGGCTTCGAATCCTCCTGTCTTAGCCTCCCAAGTACTGGGATTACAAGCATATGCCACCACACCCAGCTCAAGCTCTGTTTTATTTATTTATTTATTTATTTGTTTGTTTTTTATTTTTATTTATTTATTTATTTATTTGGTGGTACTGGGGTTCCTGGAAGCCCTTCTACCTCTGGGCTACACTCCCAGACCTATTTTTATATTTTTATTTAGAAACAGGGTCTCCTAAGCCAGTGCGCGCGGCTGGCTTTGAACCTGCGCGATCCTCCTGTCTCCGCCTCCCAAGCGCGGGGATTACAAGCGTGCGCCACCACGCCCGGCTTTATTTATTTATTTTTAATTAGCGGTACCAGGGATGGAACCAGGAGCATTCTACCTCCAAGCTACAGCCCCAGCCCTATTTTTTATTTTATTTATTTATTTTTTTTCGGTGATACTGGGGTTTCTGGAAACCCTTCTACCTCTGGGCTATACTATCAGAGCTATTTTTTATATTTTTATTTGGAAACAGGGTCTCAAGCCAGCTTGGCTGGCTTCAAAGCTCTATGATCCTCCTGTCTCCACCTCCCAAATGCGGGGACTACAAGTGTGCGCCACCACGCCCTGCGCTATTCTGTATTTTGAAATAGGGTCCCACTGAATTGCAAAGGGCCTCACCAAGTAGCTGAGGCTGTCCGCGAACTGCTGTCCTCTTATCTCAGCCTCTCAAATGTTGGGATTACAAGCCTGTACTACCACATCTGGCTTTTACTTTTTTATTTGAAACAGTCTCACTAAGTTGCTGAAGCTGGCCTTGAACCCATGATTCTCCTGTCTCAGCCTCCCAAAGTATTGGGATTACAAGTGTGTACCACCATATTCTGCTAAAAAAGACATTTGGTATTGTGGCCTCAAGTCCAGCTTAGTGGTGAATGCCTGTAATTCCAGTTTCAAGGGTGAGAGAGGAGGTTCACAGGTTCCAAGCCAGCTTCAGCAATATAACAAAACCTTCAGGAACTCGGTGAAGCCTTTCAAAAGGGCTAAAGGTGTATCTCAGAAGAAAAAGCCCTGGTTCAATTCCCAATACCAAATGCATGTGCACACACAGCGCTCACATGCACACATATACACACACTGCAGCCTAGAATGTGAATAACATGTTTATATACATTTTTTTGTGTGTGTGGCACTGGAGATTGAACCCACAGGCATTCTATCTCTGAGCTTCACTCCCAGCCCGACTTTTTTTTTTTTTTTAAATTTTTGAAATAGGGTCTCACTAGGTTGATGAGAGTCTTACTATTTGCTGAGTCTGCCCTTGAACCTGCAGTCCTCCTGTCTCAGCCTCTCAAGTACTAGAATTACAAACTAGGCCATCATGCCCGGATCCCAGACTTCTTCTAAACATATAGCAGAGAGCCTTCCCCTTTTATCTTCATGTCTAAAATACCAGAGGTTCCCCTTTGGAGGAGTGGAAAATGTCTTCAGTGAGTAGCCTGGCTTTACATTCTATTCCTATAGGGTAAATATGGGATCTGAGACTAATAGTCATTCTAAGTCACTGCAGATTGTATTGAAGGCAGATGAGGCTTTGAACCTTAGGTCCATCTCTGATTTGGACAAGTTATTTAATTACTGTGTACTTCGGTAAATCTTTCTCATAGGGGAGTTCTGAGAATTAAATGAGCTAGCACAAGTATCTGGCACATAGAAAATGCTCAGTAAAGGTAATTTTAACATCATTAGTCTTCTTTCAAATAGTTAAGTTTTTGCCAGGCGTGGTAGCACACGTTTGTAATCCCCATGCTTGGGAGGCTGAGACAGGAGGATCGCACAGGTTCGAAGCCAGCCTCAGCTACTTAGTGAGGCTTTCAGCAACTTAGTGAGACCCTGTTTCAAAAAAAAAAAAAAAAGGTATAGCCCGGAGGTAGAAAGCCCCCAGTACCACCACCCCCCAAAAAAAGTTAAGTTTTTTAAAGACTGAATTCTAGATGAGTGGGGATCTTTCTGTATAAAAATACTTAAGGGTTCTCTCCACCCTTTCCCTCAAAGAGTGTATGTGTGTGTGTGTGTGTGTATATATATATATATATATATATATATATATATATATATATATATATATATGTTTTTTTTACCGGTACTGGGGATGGAACCCAGGAAAATTCTACCTCCAAGCTATACCCTAGCCCTGCTTTTTTATTCTTTATTTGGAAACAGGATCTCACTAAGTTACAGAGGGCCTCAGTAAGTAGCTGAGGTTGGCTGAGAACCTGTGATTTTCCTGTCTCTGCCTCATAAGTACTGGGATTACAAGCTTTTGCCACCACACCCAGCAAAAAAAAATTTTTTTTCCTTGAGATTTACTCTTGGGACACATCAGAGTAATGCCTTTTTATTCCTTACATAAAGCTTCCTATTATGTTCCTAGCTGCCTCAACAAGTACCTTAAAAGAGCATATGTGTTTAAAAAAGAAAAGACCACTCAGCCAGCTCATATGACAATATTTGGCAAAATTGCATATCTAGCATTTCCTCTTCTAGGAATCTTTACCAAAGGTGCACTTGAGAAAACTACCAGATGACATACGTTTTTGCTGTGGTTCCATAGTTGGGACCATGCCATGGTCATTGTCTTTTAATTATGGTGTTTGCTTACTGGGGGGAAACTGTAATGATATGATTGACATTAACATTAATGGTGTTACAGTGAAAGAAAAGGTTTTTTTTTTTTTAGATTTTGTTATCTTAAAACACTATAAGGTTAAATATTTCATCAATTGAAATTAAGTAATTCACCCGTTCATTCATTCTTTTAATAAATATTTACTGACACTTAATGGCATGACAGACATTGTTTTAGATGCTTAAATAATATCAACCACTTAAACTGACAAAATCCCCTTCTTGAATTTTTATTGTAGATGTAATGGGTAAATGGACAATAAGCAATCAGTGAATAAACCATTTACTTAATTGTGCTTAAAATGTACAATTTTAGGGCTCTCTATTTATGTCTTTCTTATTTTGCTTGTTCCAGTCTTTTAAATTCCCAAGTTCACCTGGGCGAAAGCCATTGAGATCTGAGGCCTTTTGGTCCTGTGGAACATAGCCAATTTTATATTCCTCCTATAGCACTTTCAGCCCTGTTAATAGGTTTTTTATTAGGAGGTTGCTCAAGAAGGATTTTGACAACTTTCTCTGCTTATCGCAATTTTAGTAATTGTCCTTAAAGATTTTATTATACAAGAATTCCATTCTTAATAACTGTACCTTTATTTCAGAAATGGCCATTAAGAAGTAGATGTCTAGAGGCAAAGGTGATGAAACAGTCCATTTGTCATAAAGTAAGATGCAGCTGTGGATTTTCAACCATATTAGTAAGTATAACCAAAAAATTTTTTATTTTGTAATTATGTATTTTGAAAAACATTTAATAAAAATATGGTAGACATTAGAAAGGCATCATCTTGTAGTTCTGTTTTTACTTTTTGTGTGTGCACAGCACTGAGGATTGAACCTGGGGGCATTCTACTTCTGAGCTACACCCCCAGCTCTTTTTTATTCTTTAATTTGAAACAGGGTCTCACTAAGTTGCAGAGGGCCTCACTAAGTAGCTGAGGCTGGCCGTGAACCGCAATCCTGTCTCAACCTCCTAGGTACTGGGATTGTGTGGTGGCACAAGCCTAAAATCCAAGTATTTAGGAAGCTGAGGCAGGAGGATCACCGTTTTATGGCCAGCCTCAGTAATTTAGCAAGGCCTTCTGCTAAATTGGGGCATTCTTTTTGAGCTACACCCCCAGTTCTTTTTTTTAAATTTTATAATAAACAAATATATATATTTGTTTATTTTTTGGGGTATTGGGGATGGAACCCTCAGCCCTATTTTGTATCCTTTATTTTGAAACAGGGTCTTACTGAGTTCCAAAGGACCTCACTAAGTAGTAGCTGAGGCTGTTGACAAACTGCTATCTTTCCTGCCTCGGCTCCTGAATACTAGGATTACAAGCAAGTACCACCACACCCGGCTTCTTATTTTTTTATTTTTAAATCGAGTCTTGCTAAGTTGCTGAGGCTGGCCTTTAAACTGTGATCCTCCTGTCTCTCAGTCTTCTAGTACTGAGATTATAAATATATGCATCACCACACCCAATGTCTACCTATTTTTAAAACATAATTATGATCATAGTGTTATAAAGAGTATGATTCTTGCATATTTCTTTTTTCTTTTTTTGTGATCCTGGGGATGGAACCTAGGGACCTCTACCTCCGGGCTACACCCTGACCTATTTTATATATTTTTTGAAACAGGGTTTCATGCCGAGTTTCTTGCATATTTCTTAAGATTAGGTTTGTTTCTGTTGTAGCTGTCATATATTAAGTAGGCAAATATACATGCTGGTATTTAGAAAATGGCTAAAATATCAAAAACCATGTTGCATTAATCTATGTTCAAACTTTTACATAGGATGTTTTATTTTTCTTTATACGGATAGTTTGTAATAGTAAAAATTGTCCTATATGTTAGTGAGTTACATATGTACAAATTGAAACTGTAAATTGTGAACATTGGAAAGCCACATTGTGACATAAACATCTTGGTAATATATTAAAATGATTGTGGTGTATTCATTTGGAGTCACCCCCCCCATGCCATTTTGGCATGGGGCTGTATTTCTATTTTCTGTATTTCTATCTTTCTAATAAACTTCTTTAAATCTTCAAAAAAAAAATGATTGTAAATGGAGAGATTAGGTTTGTTTCAGATGTTTCTTGCAGGAATTAGAAATTCATCCTTCAGTATAGTTTTCTATTGGAGTGAAGAAAATATTCTGAAATTAAGTGGTGGTAATTGCTACAAAACTTTGTGAATATGTTGAAATTTTAGATGTGGTGGTGCATGCCTGTAATCCCAGTGTTTGGAGGGCTGAGACAGGAGGATTGCAGGTTTGTGGCCATCCTCAGCAACTTAGGCCCTTCGCAGTTTAGTGAGATCCTATTTCAAAATGAAAAATAAAATCAGGCTGGTGGTGTAGCTCAGAAGTAGAACATTCCTAGGTTCAATCACTAATACCCCTCCCCCCCAAAAAAAAGTAAAAGAAAAATCATATAAAGAATTTAATGATATGAGCCAGGCGTGGTGGCGCACGCTTTGTAATCCCAGCACTTGGGAGGTTGAGACAGGAGGATCACACAGGTTCAAAGCCAGCCTCAGCTACTGAGTGAGGCTCTCAGCAACTTAGTGAGACCCTGTTTCCAAATAAAGTATAAAACAGGTCTGGGAGTATAGCCCAGAGATAGAAAAGCCCCTGGGTTCCACCCCCAGTAACACACACACACACACACACACACACACACACACACACACAAATAAAAAATAAATAATAATAATAATAATAATAATAATAATAATAATAATATGTGAATCTTAGCTCTACCCCACAGACACCAGTACTGGGGATTGAACCCATGGACATTCAATCTCTGAGCTACAGCCCCAGCCCTATTTTTATTCTTTATTTTGAAACAGGGTCTCACTAAGTTGCAGAGGTCCTTACTAAGTTGCCGAGGCTGGCCATGAACCTGTGGCCTTGAACCTGTGGCCATGAACCTGCAGTCCTCTTCTTTTAGCCTCTCAAATGCTGGGATTACAAACGTATGCTACCACGCTCAGCTCTACCTTTTTTTTTTTTAAGCAAACTTTAGAATATCAAGTCTTAAACAGAGTAAAAAAAAAATCACTTGAGTTATAGATGTTTTAGAATATGAAGGTGTAAGCCAGGTGTGGTGGCACATGCCTATAATCCCTGTAATCTCAGTATTTAGGAGGCTGAGACAGAAGGATTGCAGGTTTGAGGACATGGTCAGCAGCAAAGTAAAGTCTTAGCAACCTAGCGAGACCTTTTTTCAAAAGAAAAAATAAAAAGAGCATGTACCTAGCAAATCATTTGATGTTGTTTATAAAATAACCATTTTGTAATAATAAAAATAATGGTATTTACAGTAAGTATTTTTATTTAAAAGTGCTCTTATTGGCTAAATGCTGTGGTACATGCTTATCTCAGCAATGAAGGAGGCTAAAGCAGGAGGATCACAAATTCAGAGCTATCCTGGGCAATTTAGTGAGACTATCTCAAAATTAAAAGTAAAAAGGGCTGGGGATTTAGTTCAGTTGGTTCAGTCCTCATGCTACAAAGTAAATACATATTTTTTTATTATTAGAGATCTACAGCCTCTTTAGTTTTGGCAGACATTTTCAAATGTCTTAATATACAAATGTACTATGTTAATGTTTTGTAATTTTATTTTTAAGAGGCTTTTGAAATTAACCTCACCTTTTTATCTGAAATTTTTTTAGGAACAAAATTGTATCTGTTCTTCTCAGAAGAGAACTCCACAAGGTAAGAAATTATTAACACAATACTTGACCAAATATAGTAGGCTTAATAGCTCTTGATTTTAAAATCTTATTTCTAAAATTATTTTATATCTTTTCTTGATGCTTACAGGATTTTCCTAATTATTATTAGCTGCTTAATTCCTCAGAATTTGCTAGCAAGAGACAGATCTTCTTGTTTGAAGTTTTGATTAAAAGAATATGATAAAAGTAGTCGCCACTGAAACTCAAATATTGCATACTCCTAACACTGTAAGAGTGGTTTTATCCCTTTTAGGAAAAATGTTATTTTCTTCCATTGGGGCCCACTCATCGATTACTCAGTGGACATTACCTAGATGACAGATGACTTTGGGGTGTCCAGGTCTCATAAAAGTTCTCTCTTAGTGGCTTTAAACTAAAGAAGAGTGCTTAAGTACATTCTTACCTATGGAAATTGTATAGCTCATATGTTTACTTTAGAAAGTAGAATTCTGCTGGGTATGGTGACACACACTTGTAATCTCAGTACTTGAGAAACCAAGAGGAGGATTGCAGATTTGGAGTCATCTTCACTAACTCAGCGAGGCCCTCAGCAACTTAGTGAGATCCTGTTTGCAAGTAAAATATAAAATAGTGCTGGGACCTATTTTAGGATAGAAGTAGAATGTCCCGGTTCAATACCTAGTACCAAAAAATAAACAATAAAAGGATTTTTCTCACTAGGTTGATTATAAAAGATTAGGTAAGCCAGGTGGCGTAGCGCACGCTTTAATCCCTGAGCTTGGGAGGCAGAGACAGGAGGATTGTGCAGGCTCGAAGCCAGCCTCGCTGGCTTAAGAGACCCTGTTTCCATATGAAAATATAAAATAGGTCTGGGAGTATAGCCTGGAGGTAGAAGGGTTCCACCCCCAGTACCACCAAAAAAAAAGGTAAGCATCTAATAAGTGTTTTTTTTAAATTCCTAAATGGTCACGTTTCTAGTAGCTTTTAAGTTATCATTAATTTATTTTTAAAATTTTTATTGGTGCATTGTAGTCATACATCTTAATGGTGTACAAGATGGTGGAGGCATACATGCACACATCACTCAATTAGCCCTTACCCAGTTCCCTCCCCATTCCCTCCACTTCCCTCCATCTCATGTTTGGCTTAATGGTTGACTTTGATATGTTTGTGAATGCACATCATGATATCATTAATTTATATAGTTGTATTTTTAGATTTGAGAAGAATGAAATGGTCAAGTGAATAGTGTGTGAATAGTGTCAAGTGAATAGTGTGCACGCGCACGCGCACACATATGGGTGCTGGGACTTAAACTCAGGGGCATTCTATCTCGGAGCTATACCCCCAGCCCCATTTTTTATTCTTTATTTATTTTGAAATAGGGTCTCACTGTGTTGCAAAGGGCCTCACTAAGTAGCAGAGGCTGTCCTCAAACCATAATCCTCCTGTCTCAGCCTCCCTAATGCTGGGATTACGAGCATGTGTCACCATGCCTGGTTTATGTGCCTGTAATTTAATTTAAACAAAAGGTAAGAAAATATGTTTCCCTAAACTATGCCTAATATAGCTTAAGAGCCCACAAAGCATTAAGTACTCTTCTTGACCGCAACAAACCTTAGAATAATGTGGTTGACAGATATACATTTCTTTTTCTTTTTTCCCCCAGCACTAGGTATTGAATCTAGGGCCTTGTGAGTGCTAGGCAAACATTCTACCACTGAACTATATCCCTAGCCTAATTTGACATGTGTAAAAAGGAGATATTATATAATAGGCCTTAATCAATTCTCAGACTAGATTCTGCCCTTCTCCCCAATATCCAACCATGTTGCTGAGTATTTCTCTAGTTTATTTTGTTGAACTGGTATATTATCTTTTAGATAGATTATGAAAATTAAGCTGTTAAATATAAAATTTCTAGTTGTATTTAAGGCATCTAAAGAGCATTTAGGAAAAGACTAATTTTATGCTTTCTTTATATTAGAATTAACATTAAAGAATGTGAGTTAGATGCTGTGGATGGTTAGAGGAAGAAGTAAAAACATCTATTAAGAAAGCTGCCTATGGTGGAGCCTAACAAAAACATGTATTTTTCTTCTAGAAACAAGGTCTCAGTATTAGCCTATAAAAGCTTAGTAGTTGTAATACCAGTGATATAAAATCTTCCCATTATCTGTCACTAATTAATTTTATTTGAACATTCTTTTTTATTTATTTTGCTACTTCCTTGAAGCAGAACATGTTCTGTGAAGCTACATTGCTGAGTCTAACATAGCATAAGAACCGAGGATGTGGTGGTGCACGCTTATGATCCCAGCATTTGGGAGGCTGAGGCAGGAGGATCTGGGTTTGTGGACAGTCTCAACTACTTATTGAGGCCCTTTGCAGCTCTGTGAAACCCTGTTTCAAAATAAGGATAAAAAATAGGCTTGGGGTTTTTCATGGAAGTAGAATGTCCCTGGGTTCCATCTCCAGTACTGGGGGTGGGGGTGGAGGATGACAACAACAATTGAGGAATTACCAATGCAGATGCAGTATTCTAAATGTGGGGTGCAGAAACATACTTTTGTTTGTATTTGTGCAATATCAGGAAAAGCAACTTCTCTTTGATCGCCTAACTAGAATTTGGCAGAGTTTAGAAGTTCCAAGTTCACGGTGATGGTAGGCCCCATGGTAGTGAAAAGGACACAGGTGGGACTCTTGTGAGATGGTAATGACTGCAATGATCAAATCTGAGAGGGGCTGTCATTGGTGGGAAAAGCTAAAGTTAAAAGTTAGGATCAGTTTCTTAGTGTGAGAGGAGGATCTTAGGGGCACTTACTTCTGAGGAGGCAGTAGGTAGAAATATGGAATTGACTCATTGTAGAGTGGAAAAATGGAAGTATCTTAGTCTGTGTTGCTATATGAAAATACTACATACTGGGTAATTCACAAAGATCAGAAATTTATTAAGTATCTTAGTCTATCTGTGTTGCTATAACAAAATACCATAAGGCTGGATAATTCACCAAAATCAGAAATTGATTGCTAACGGTTCTGGAGGCTGGGATATTCAAGATCATGGTGTTGGTGGGTATGGTTGTCTGAAAAGGTTTCATTGTCCATAGAGGAGGACCACTGTGTCTTGTGGTGGAAAGTGAAAGGGCTACATAAAGTCTCCTTGGTAAGAGCTTTACTCCCTTTCACAATGGAGGAGCCCTCATGACCTAATCTTTTTTCTTTTTGTTAAATTAAATTTGATAGGGGCACTTGATATGTTTCCCATCCATGCTGACTAGAATTTGCAATACTCCCGCCTCAACAGGAGAATTCATCTTTGTGGTGAGGAGCAGAATTATGGCCAAAAAGAGCATAAGAAGGATAGCAAAAACTAGAATAGAACTCTCCGGCCTCATCACCAAGTCATTGATCTAATTGCCCACCCTGGGAAGTAGTTCTATCACATAGGAAGGTCACACTAGAGACCATGACCCGCAGGTCAGCTCCACCCTGGGCTCAGCAATGAAGTCTGGCCTCTGGGGAGCACACCCAAACAGATTTGAAAGATTTGTGGTGAGCTTGGGGACATTGACCCTGCAAAGTCTTCTTGTCACTACTGCCCTTACTCCACTAATGTCCACTTCTGAGTTCATAAAGTAGCTAGGATTATAGGCATGTGCTACCATGCTCAGCCCTAATCTCTTTTAATACCATCACAGTGGCCATTATGTTTCAACACCTGATTTTGTGTGTGTGTGTGTGTGTGTGTGTGTGTGTGTGTGTGTGTGTGTGTGTGTGTTGGGGAGTATTGGAGATAGAACCCAGGGACATTCTACCTCTGAACTATACTATTATTTTATCTTGAAACAGCCTCACTAAGTTGATGAGGCTGGCCATGAACCTGCCACTCTACCAGTTAATACTTTGCTACATATAGAAGTATAGTATAATTACTAGGTTAGTCAAGAGAGAACTGTTTCTAACAAGAAAGAACTTCATGGCCTGAGAAATTAAAAAACACACATCTACAGACAGAAATATAAACAATGAATAATGTAGGTGGTAGTCACTTAACCTTAAGATTCACTATAGTGGTATTTATTATCTTAATGTAGATTTGATTCACCTTTGTTGAGAGAAAAGTATTTTATAAATATTTCCAATTTAGAGTGAATACTATAAAATTTAGATATTTGTAGTTTTTACTTTCCTTAAAAGATAGGTATCTAGTTTTCATAGATTAGAGATTTCATTCTTCATGGGAATGAAGTGAACAAATTGATTTCATATATTTCAGTGTATATTAATCCTATCTTCTTTTTTTTTTTTTTTTTTTTTGGTGGTACTGGGGGTGAAACCTAGGGGCTTTCTACCTCCAGGCTATACTCCCAGAACTATTTTATACTTTATGTGGAAACAGGGTCTCACTAAGTTGCTGAGAGCCTCACTAAGTAGCTGAGGCTGGCTTTGAACCTGTGCGATCCTCCTGTCTCAGCCTCCCAAGCTCTGGGATTACAAGCGTGTGCCACCACACCCAGCTGGAAAACCTTCAGATATGATAACTGTTTGGTTTCATTTGAGCCTATGAAAAGATTGTGAGAAAATTTCACATGTAAGTGGCGGAATAAAGGAATGTAGATCAACTGACAGATAATTTTTTTTAATTTTTATTTATTTTTTTTGTGGTACTGGGGGGTGGAACCCAGGGGCTTTTCTTCCTCTGGGCTATACTCCCAAATCTATTTTATACTTTATTTGGAAACAGGGTCTCACTGAGTTGCTGAGAGCTTCACTCAGTAGCTGAGGCTGGCTTCGAATTTGTGTGATCCTCCTTTCTCAGCCTCCCAAGCACTGGGAATACAAGTGTGTGCCACCACACCCACCTCCTGACAGATCATTTAAATATCCTATAGTACAGGACTTTGAACCTAATAGAGTTGGCTTTTTTTTTTTTTTTTTTGCATGATGTTGGGGATGGAATCCAGTGCCTAGTGCAAGTGCTCTACTATTGAGATACAACCCAGTATTTGATATTCAAAATATTTGATATTCAAAAATAGGATGAAATTAAAAAGAAACAGGACTTCGGACTCTTGATTTCTTAATGCATATTAAAGGCCTCAGGTGTTACTTTTCACTTTAAAGCTCAACTTTACTCACAAAAATGGGGAGTTGTATAGTTTTCTAAAAAATCCCAATTATTTTAGATAGAACCTTTTTGTTTCTGTCTAAAAATAACATGATTTGTGTTCCACACTTAGAATTCATAAGAGCTGGTTTGATTTTATTTTTTCAGCCACTTGTTTTTAGATTAAAACAAAACAAAGCAACAACAACAAAAAATACCAAAACCCAAACTCAGAATACGTTGGAACTCCACATAAATTGCTACCACAGAACAAAAGTGCTGATCAAGTTAAATCAACCCTGTACTGTGTATTGAAAGGGAAACCCCCCCCCCCCAATTTGAAGAACAAGCAGTTTTCCTGCCAAGAAGGACTGACTTTAAATGGACCAGCTGTCCACATTAGGAGCAGAGGGTTGCTAAGGTGACTGTGGCTGTTTGGAGAAGAATGCAGCTGAGAGGGCAAGTTCTTGATGTGTGAGATGAGGGGGAGAATGTGGTGTGATTGTGCATCATTCCTCTTGATCACAGACTCACCAAGTACTGTGTGGGCAGCATGTAGAACCTACAAGTCTGAGTGCCGAGCGTGTGTGTGTTCCAAATCTTTGTTTTCATGTGAGCTGAAGGCTTACAAAGTAGAAGGAAAATGTCTGCCTTCTTCCAAAATGTCAGTGTTTGAGTGAAGAGAGAGGAGTACTTTGATGCTGGATAAAGTGATAATGTGCTTATTTGGTTTGATGGACACATTTTTATTTTTTTATTTTTGCAGTACTGGGAATCGAACCCAAGGGCATTCTACCTCCAAGCTATACCTCTAGCCCTATTTTCCTTCCTCCTTCCTCCCTCCCTCTCTTCCTTTTTTCTTTCTTTCCATACTAGGGATGGAACCCAGGGGCATTCTACCTCTAAGCTAAACCCCAGTCCTATTTTTTATTCTTTATTTTGAAACAGGGTCTCATTAAGTTGTGGAGGGCCTCATAAGTTGCTGAGGCTGCCTGTGAACCTGCAATTCTCCAGTCTCAGCCTCCCACATACTGGGATTATAGATAAGTACCACCATGCCCAGCTTTATTTATTATTTATAAAAGGTATTTATCTTGAGATAAATGTTTTAATAAATCAATTATAAGTTTTTTGTATATATATTTCTTTGGCACCTTCACTTAAGAATTACATGGAAAGTCCTAAAAACTCTTATCTACTTGCTTCTTCTTCTTTTTTTTTTTTTTTTTGTAGGTCTTGGCATGGAACTCAGGGGCATTCGACCTCAGGCTACAACTCCTGCCCCCTATTTTTTTCTTTATTTTGAAACAGGGTTTCACTAAGTTGCAGAGGGTCTCAACCAATTAGCTGAGGCTGTCCACAAACCGTGATCCTCCAGTCTCAGCCTCTCGAATGCTGGGATTACAAGCATGTGCCACCATGCCCAGCTTGTTCTTTTTTTAAATTACTACTTTTTCCACAGGAAATTTTATCTTTCTACTTTTTATTTACTTTTTTATTTTATTTTATTTATTTATTTAGTTTTTGTGGGTCTGGGGATGGAACCCAGGGGCATTCGACCTCCGAGCTACACCCCCTGCCCTATTTTTTATTCTCTATTTTGAAACCGTGTCTTACTGAGTTGCAGAGGGCCTCACTAAGGAGTGGAGGCTGTCCGTGAACTGCAATCCTCTGGTCTCCGCCTCCTGAATGCTGGGATTACAAGCATGCACCACCATGCCCGGCTCTACTTATTTATTTTTAAAAAGCAGAGTTTCACTATATTTTCCAGCTGGCCTTGAACTCTAGGCTCAAGCAATATTCTGCTCAGCCTTTCCAGGACCTAGGGCTATAGTCACATGCACCCAACTCAGCTAGGGAGATCTTACCTTAATACAGTGTTTTTTCCCCCTGAAGCAAACAAAGATAGATCTGGCATTATATTTGACAAGTAAGTAGCCCATTTGGTGAGAAATAATAATTCAGGAGTAGTGGGAAGGGTCAAACTAATCCTACTTACCTGAGACACTGTTTGGATTCTCTGTGTGTATCATTAGTAGTACTTGTAAGATGTAGATACAGGTATTGATATAGAAACTTACCCTCCTTTTTAAAAAAATTTTTGTTTTCAAATTTCTATAATGATGTGTTGATCTGATTAAATGCAGGCACACATGTAGTATTTAAGATATGAAGTAGTTGAAATAGTGGTAGCCCAATATTAGCATCATGTTATTTTTTTTATCAATCAGGTAATCTTTCTTTGACATGATTACTATTTAATTGGTTGATTTTATAATTACAAAATATGGAAAGAAACTAAAAGAATTTAAATAATTTTATCTTTAGCTGAGCATGGTGGCATACACCTTTAATTCCAGTACTTGAGAGGCTGAGCCAGGATGATTGCAGGTTTGAGGCCAGCCTCAGCAACTTAGGAAGACTCTGTTTCAGAATAAAAAGGGCTGACATATAGTTCAGAGACTAAATGCCCCTAGGTTCAATATCCTATAACCCTGTTGGGCATGGTGGCACACACTTGTAATCCCAGCATTTGGGAGGTTTTGACAGAAGTATCGAGATTTGAGGCCCTTTGCAATTCAGTGAGACCCTGTTTCAAAATAAAGAATAAAAAATACGGCAGGGGGTGTAGCTCGGAGGTTGAATGCCCCTGGGTTCCATCCCCAGACCCAAGGGGGGAAAAAAAAGAAACTTGTGGGGCAGCAGCTAGGATGGTACTTAGAGGCAATTTAAATCCAAATTTGAAAGTTTTTAAATAAATAGGAAACAAATCTCAAGTGTTTGAGAAAGTAGAAATAAATAATAGCAAAAATTAAAGAACAGAAAACAAGTGCAACAGAGATGATGATAGAGCCAAAAGTTCATTCTTTGAAAGAGTAATTAAAATAAACCAGGCCAAGGGAGTGGCTTAGTGGCAAGAGCATTTGCCTAGCATGCATAAGAACTTGGTTCTAGATGGCAGAAATGAAACAATAAACCTGCAGAAAAACCAGCAAAAGGGTAGAAATTACAGATGTGCCAGAGGTTCAACTGATAAAATGATACTCTGGATAATTTTACTCTACTTGATCTTAACCAAAAAGCTGAGAAGTGATTATTCTGGATAATTTTACATTAATAAAATGTTTAGCCGGGCGTGGTGGCGCACGCTTGTAATCCCCGCGCTTGGGAGGCAGAGACAGGAGGATCGCGCAAGTTCGAAGCCAGCCGCGCGCGCTGGCTTAGGAGACCCTGTTTCCAAATAAATCTGTAAAAAAAATAGGTGTGGGAGTGTAGCTCAGAGGTAGAAGGGCTTCCAGGAACCCCAGTACCACCAAAATAAATAAATAAATAAATAAAATAAAATGTTTAAAAAACCCTCCCCCCTCCTCGTACTGGGAATAGAACTCAGGGGCATTCTACCTCTGAGCTCAACCCCCAGCCCTATTTTTTATTCTTTCTTTTGAAACCGGGTCTCACTGAGTTGCAAAGGGCCTCACTAAGTAACTGAGGCTGTCCTCGAACCTAGATCCTACTGTCTCAGCCTCCCAAATGCTGGGATTAGAAGTGTGCGCTACCACTCCTGGCTTAAAACAGATATTGGAAATAATTTTAAAATAAGCTATTAAAAATAATTTTAAAAGAAATAGAAGAAAACTTACTACAAAGCTATAATTATCAAGCATCAAATCATCAAGTGAGCCAGGTATAGTGAGGCCGTTTCAAAATAAAGAATAAAAAATAGGACTGGGGGTATAGCTTGGAGGTAGAACGCCCCTGGGTTCCATCCCAGGTACGGGGCGGGGATCATCATCAAGTGTGGTACTGGCATAAGGATGGATGGATGTCTAGATGGTCCTCCAACAAGCCCACACATTGATGGTCAGTTATTTTCATCAAGAGCACCAAGGTAAGCACTCACTAAGTAGCTGAGGCTGTCCACAAACCGCGATCCTCCAGTCTCAGCCTCCAGCGTGCGCCACCACACCCGGCTGCCCCACAAGTTTTGATATATAAAATTATTGGTTGTGTTCGTTTCTAAAATAGTTCTTATTTGCTCCAGTAATTATTTAGGAGTCTACATTTAATTTTAAAATACATTACTTTGTGATAGCTTTGCCTTTATTTCTTTATAGATTAAAGAAAAAGATGCTGAACTTTTTATTTTGATTTTAATTTCTTGTGGTACTAAGGGTTGAACCCAGGAGTGCTCTACCATTGAGCTAAAATCCCAGACCCCCACCCTTTTTTTTTTTTTTTTTTTTTTTTTTTTAATTTTGGGATAGCATCTTGCTAAATGGTCCAGGCTGGACTTGAACTTGTAATTCTTCTATCTCAGCCTCCCAAATACTGGGATTTAGAGACATGAGCTACCATGGCCATCTGCTGTTTTATTTTTTAGTGAATTAGTATAAAGAAAAAAAATCTTTGAGAAATTAAAAGTTCATGGTTAAACCGACATTTCAGTAGTATTATATTCTAAATTTTATTTTTTTTGTATATGTGGTACTAGAGATGAAACCTAGGGGCATTCTACCTCCAAGCTACATCCCCAGCCATATTGTTATTCTTTATTTTGAAACAGGCTCTCACCAAGTTGCAAAGAGCCTCACTAAGTAGCTGAGGCTGTCCTCAAACCACGATCCTCCCGTCTCAGCCTCCCAAATGCTGGGATTATAAGCATGCCCACCCCCCCCAGCTCTAAATTTTAATTTTTTTTTCTTTTCTTCTTCTTCTTCTTCTTCTTTTTTTTTTTTTTTTTTGGTCTGGTACTGGGGATGGAACCTAGGGGCATTCTACCTCCAGGCTACAGCCCGGCCCTGTTTTATAGTTTATTTGGAAACAGGGTCTCACTAAGTTGCTGAGAGCCTCACTAAGCTGAGGCTGGCTTTGAACCTGTGGGATACTTCTGTCTTAGCCTCCCAAGCGCTGGGATTACAAGTGTGCGTCACCATGCCCAGCTTAAATTTTAATTTTTAATAGAATTAATTGTTCTTTATTGAGAAAAGACTAGATCATCACAAGCAGGGGCAGAGACCAGTTAAAAGGCCCAATTAGAAAGCTATTGCAAAAACTCAAGAAAGAAATATTTGTAGCTTGAATAAGAGAAGTAGTGGTGGAGATGAAACTAGATCTGAAAGGATTGATGGATTGGATATGGGATAGAAGATGTATCTAGAATAAATGCATGATTTTTTTATATTAATCTTAATTAAACTGACAAGTAATTCTTCCTTTCAAATTATTTTAGGTTGGTAAGTTTTATTTTCCATTCTTTTATAGGAATTTAGTTGGTTTGACTAGGAAATGTAAAGGCTAATGATGGTGGCTCTTTTTCATAAGGTATTTTCTTGGCTATGGTATAGTATATAATTACTGTATTGAAAATATCAGTAACATATTTATCAGTTAGTGTTCTGGCAGGAACTCTATAATAGAGAATACAGAGTGTGTGCAGGTTAAGAGAAACCAGCCAGTGATGACAAGGCTAGGTAGCAACCGCAGGAAGCTGTTAACACTTCAGGGCTAAAAAGCACTAGGGCAGAGAGTGGTTACCTGAACCAGCAGGAGGTATAGGATGGAAGAGGGCTGCCCAACAGCACCATCATTAGAGCAACCTCGGAAAGGAAGGAGCCACAGCTGCCCTGGTCTGCAGGTGTTCTCTGCAGGTCTGCAAGGCAGAGCAGGAGGGAGAATGTTGAGTGGCTTTGGAGGGCCAAATGGAAAATATCTGGCATTGCAAATAACTTAAACTTTGGCTTAAACATACACACATTTATGTGCCTGACTTTAAAAAAGATGAAAAGGAAAATTTTTTAGCAGTAAAATGTTTTGAAAACTAAGTTGGATAGGTTTTAATCATATTAAACAGAATTATTATGGCTAAAATATGTAAAATTTGATGGAGACGTAAATGTTTTTATATCATGTTACATGTTTTACTTTGGGCTAACATGCTTAAAATGCCTCTTATGTGTTCTAATTAGAATTCAATACAATTTTAAAACTTTATAGAACTCAGTGTATATTTCTAGCCAGGCGTGGTAGATACTTAAAAGTTGTTTTGTTATATGTTCCTTTTGTTTCCTTTAATGCAAAAGTAGTTCTATTTAGGTTAGCTTTTGAAATTTATGTCAATTCAAAGAAAGCTCAGCTTCTCACTCAGCTTCCTGACCCAATAGTATAATCTACACAAGCAGCACTTGGAATTCAGCATTTAAAAGGAACAAAGTTTAGCTGGGTGTGGTGGCACAGACCTGTAACCCTACCACCTGGGAGGCGGAGACTGGAGGATCTCAGTTTGAGACTAGCCTCAGAAAGACTCTGAGTGCTGGGGGTGTTGCCCAAAGGTGGAATGCTCCTGGGTTCAATGGGGGGAGGGGAGTGAGTTCTTTTTTGGGTGGGAATTTGTTTTATTCTTACGTACTTTTCTTTTATCTCTTCATTTTTGTGGTACTAGGAATTGGACCTAGAGGCATTCTACCCCAGCCTTATTTTATTTTTTATATTGAAACAGTGCCTCACTAAGTAGCTGAGGCTGGTCGGAACCTGAGATCCTCTGTCTCAGCCTCCCAGGTACTGGGATTGCAGGTGGATTACAAGTGCGTGGCACCACGTCAGGCTTCCTAGATGGTCTATCCTTTGGTCTAAAGAAGTCCATTTCAGGAGCATGTCTAGTCCATTATTCCATTAGACAGCAATTTGAACACAGCAACATGAACACAACTCTGTCTCTGTTCTACTCTTTCATATTGCTAAATAGTTTCTGCAAATGAATTGACTTTGGTTTCTGCAATCTTTTTCTTTGGTTACTGTTTCATGCTACCCTGCTGGCATTAATAAGAGATTGATAGTGTCTTCTATTGGAAAGATTTAGAATATTGAAAAACAAATCCTTTTATTTTAGATTCCCATACAGTATTTAAGGTATATTTACATAGTAGATATATGCCATTTGTCGATTATATTAAAATCTTGTCTGAGTAATTTTCCATCTTATGTTTAAAAAGATTAACAGTTTCAGAGCATTCAAAATTATAATTTACATGTGGAAAACTTAAAATTTTAGGGCTTTGAGATGATTGTTTTATGCACATAATTATAACAAAGCTAGCTAGCTCTTGATTTAAGTTTAAAGATTTTAAAATAGCTTTTCAGCCAGTACTGGTGAAAAAGTGTGTGTGTGTGTGTGTGTGTGTGTGTGTGTGTGTGTGTGTGTGTGTGTTGCTGGGGATTGAACCCAGGGGCATTCTACCTCAAAACTATACTCCCAGCCCAATTTTTTCCTAATTTTGAAACAAGGTCTCACTAAGTTGCAGAGGACCTCAGTATATATCTGAGGCTGGCCATGAACCTAGATCTTTCTGTCTGAGCCTCTCAATTACTGGATTACAATGTGTGCACCATGCCTGGCTAAAAAAATTTTTTGAAAAATGGAATAAAACATCTTAGAAATTCTAGCTGTTTTCTAAGGAAATTTGTTTTCTAGTATTTGTTTTTTGTTTGTTTATTTTGGTGCAACTAGAGATTGAACCCAGGGGCAGTCTACCTCCTAACCACCATCCCCAGCCCTTTTATTCTTTTTTTTTTTTTTAAATAGGATCTCACTAAGTTGTGGAGGACTTCAGTAAGTAACTGGGGCTGTCTGCAAACCCACAATCCTGCCTCAGCCTCCCAAGTACTGGATTATAAGTGTGCACCACCACCATGCCCAGCGTGTATTTGTCTTTTTTATTTTTTGTTTTTTATTTTTTGCAGGTCTGGGGATGGAACCCAAGGACATTTGATATCCAAGCTACAACTTCTCCCCCCTATTTTTTTTCTTTAATTTGAAACTGGGTCTCACTAAGTTGTGGAGGGCCTCAGTAAGTAGCTGAGTCTGTCTGCGAACCGCAATCCTCTGGTCTCAGCCTCCCGAATGCTGGGATGACAAGTGTGTGCCACCACGCCCGGCTTGTATTTGTCTTTTTTTTTAAAAAAAAAAAAAGAAAAGAAAAATATTCCCACAGTTGTCAAATTATATTTTATGATAATATATAAATTATATATCTATATTGAGAGGTGCTGGTAGTGGCCTTACATATACTTGAGTGTTGCCTTTCAGAATTACCTTCACTATAGATGATTAATATCAAGACCAAGATAAAGCTGAAGGAAAACACACCATGAAACCTGGAGGGGAAAGATGCATATTGTCTTTGGTAAAGTGGCAGACAGGAAAACCAAGCATTCTAAATATGGCTGGCTTCCAGTGTGATTTTTATTAATCCTTTATTTCTTCATTTGAAAAATGGAAGCTTACCTGGCATGGTGGCACACACTGTAATCTCAGTACTTTGGAGGCTGAGACAGGAGGATCCCAGGATCGAGGCCAACCTCAGCTATTTAGTGAGGCCCTTGGCAATTTAGTGAGACCTTGTTTCAAAATAAAGAATTAAAATAGGGCTGGGAGTATAGCTTGGAGGTTGAATGCCCTTGGGTTCAATCCCCGCTACCACAAAAGGTAAAAAAAAGGAAGCTGGGTATGAATGGTGCATGCTTATAATCTCAATACATGGGAGGCTGAGATGGAAGAATTGTAGGTTCATGGCCATCCTTAGCCACTTAGGGATACCCTGTTTCAAAATAAAATAGGACTAGTACCATGAAAGAAGGAAAGAAAGACAGAGAGAGAGGGGTGGGGGGAGGAAGGGAGAGGGGACTTCCGGGAAGATGGCGACCGAGAAAAGCAGCGTTTACGAGCCGTGCTAAAACTTGATCTCTATTGCCACAAAATCAGCACTTTTCATAGCCAGAAAATGCTAT
The DNA here is from genome assembly GCF_963383645.1 of Muscardinus avellanarius. NCBI lineage: Eukaryota > Metazoa > Chordata > Mammalia > Rodentia > Gliridae > Muscardinus > Muscardinus avellanarius. The sequence goes on along the minus strand of NC_137797.1, from coordinate 51,755,620 downwards.
CAGCAGAGAAATAAAAAATGTAAACACAAGGGACAGAGAAAAAAAGACTAGAAGAACAACCAGAGACCAGAAATCAAGCCCGCAATGCAGCAGTGGGGCTGTGCTGGCACCATCTTCCCTCAAAGCACCAGGATCCAGAGAGGAAAGGTAAGCAAGGACCTGAAGTGAGCAGCTGCGGATCATTCGGGTGTGATTCAGCAGTTCTTTCAGCACAAAGAATGTCAAAAACTCCCAGTGGTCAAGCTCATCACGCCTTCCAGGGACTCAGAATGGAGCTCAAACCCAGAAAAGAAATACATCGCCTCACAGCTGAGGGCGTGGCAGCGGCGCCATTTGCCAGCAACTTCAGCCTCACGGCCGAGGGTGTGGCAGCGGCTCCATATTGCCAGCAGCTCCAGACTCACGGCCGAGGGTGTGGCAGTGGCACCATATGCCAGTAGTGACAGCAAGTTCACCACGCCCTCACAGCTCCTGATCACCACGCACAATAACCATGAGTGAAATTGTGGCCCCTAAAGGAGAAATCCCTGTACTGCACGCCCAGGGACTTTGATAATCTCCCTGGGTCTGAGATTTTGCAGTCCAACCCAGTGAAGGAGTAGCAGGGGCAGAGATTACCACAGACTCAAGATACAGAGCACCCTAAGTGAAGTCGTAGTGATCCAGGGAAGGCACAAACTTCTGAAATCATGGGAAAGAGGAACAACAATAGAGCAATGAATGCTCACAACCCCATATTATCAGAACCTGATAACAAAGAAATTCAGAGATCTCCAGAAGATCAAATCAGGAATATAATTGTAGAAATAATACAGGACCTTTGAAAAGAATTTAGAGAGAGTCTAAAAGACAAAGGATGCAGTCATTGAGGTAAAGACCTCAATTCAAAGTATAAACAATCAATTAGTCCACATGGAGAATAGAAACGAACGCATAATTTATAACCTAGGGGAAAAAATCAGACAACAGGAATCTGACATTCAAGAAATATGGGCCCATTTTAAGAGAGCTAACCTAAGAATAATCAGAATAGAGGAGAGAAAAGAAGATGAAACCAAAGGGATCAATAATATCTTCAAAGAAATAATAGAAAATTTTCCAAACATAGAGCAAGAGATTGATACACAGGTCCAGGAAACTTATAGAACTCCCTTTAGACAGGATCAGAGAAGAGGTTCCCCACGCCACATAATTGTCAAAATGACCAATGTGGAAGCCAAGCAGAGAATCTTAAAGGCAACAAAAACAAAAGGCCAAGTGACATTCAGAGGCAAACCAATTAGAATCACTCTAGACTTCCCAAACCAAGTCATGAGAGCCAGAAGGGCTTGGAGTAACATATTCCAGACTCTGAGAGAAAACAACTTCTAGCCAAAAGTTTTCTACCCAGCACAACTATCTATCAAGTTTGATGGGGAAATAAGAAGCTTCCATGACAAACAGAAACTGAAGGAATTTATGTCTTCAAAACCAGCGCTAGAGAAAGTACTCAAAGAGATTAACTACAAAGAAGAAATAGGTAATACACATGAGAATCAGAGAAACAAGATTTTCCATCCAGCAGACAACTAAGCAAAGAAGAATATATTCATGTGTTTATTGGTTAAAATCTTTGGAGATACACTAAAATAAATAGTGTATCTAAATAGTCTTTTACCTTTTTCTAAATTGTATTGTTTGCTTTTATTGTTGCTAATTTTTAGGATTTCTATTTGGAATATTAATATACCTTCAGATATAGCATTTGGAAATATTTTATCCCATTCTATCAGTAACTTTTAACTCTGTTTACATTGTCTCTGGATGTACAATATTTTTTTTATTTTTTAGGAAGTTTGTTTATTCTGTTGTTGCCTGAACCTTTGAAATCATACCCAAGAAATCACTGCCTTTTTTTTTTTTTTTTTTTTTTTTGGTGGTACTAGGGTTTCTGGAAGCCCTTCTCCCTCCGGGCTACACTCCCAGACCTATTTTATACTTTTTTTTTTTTCTTAATTTTGGAAACAGGGTCTCTTAAGCCAGCACGGCTGGCCTCGAACCAGCGCGATCCTCCTGTCTCTGCCTCCCAAGCGTGAGGATTATAAGCGTGCCCCATCATGCCCGGCTACACTGCTAATTTAAATGTTCTGAAGTGTTATGACCCAGGTTTTCTTCTAAAAGTTTATAGTCTTAAGATTTACATCTAGGTCTTATCTATTTTGAGTTAATATTTGTATATGGTGTTAGGTAAGGGTCCAACTTTATTCTTTTTCATGTAATTATTATTTCTCAACAATATTTAGTGAAAGGATCATTATTTCCTTCACCAAATGTTCTTGGAAACCTTGTCAAAAAATGACCATATATGGAAGAATTTATTTCTAGGCTTTTTATTTTACTCCACTGGTTTATATATCTGCCTTTATGGCAGTACTACACTGTTTCAATTAATGTAGCTTTATAAGGTTTGAAATCAGAAAATGTACATCTTCTAGCTTTGTTCTTTTTTGAGATTGTTTTGGGTATTTAGAGTTCACTTTTCATGTTAGGATAGATTTTTTCTGGAAAAAAATGTATGATAGTTTTACCTTGAAAAAAAATATCTTCTGGTAAGAAGGAAAGCAAAAAGAAATATTGAAATGTTATCTCTAAGTGATCAAAAGTTTGATATCAAACAAATGAATCTGTTATGTGAGATTGTCATTGTTAATTTTGGATAAATTGCTATAATATTAGATATCAACCACTAAGCCAAGCATGGGAAGGAGGAAGGGGGAGGGAATGGTATGGGGTAGGGGCTAACTGGGCAATGTGTGCATGTATATCTATACAAGTTTTTTTTTTATCCCATTATGATGTATAAATACAGTGCACCAAAAAAAAAATACAATGAGAAAAAAAGAGAAATTTCCAGAGTTTGCATTGTGGTATTATTATTATTATTATTATTATTATTATTATTATTATTATTTTCAGTACTAGGGATGGAGCCCAGGGACATTGTAATTCTGAGCTAAATCCCCAGCCCTGTTTTTTATTTTTGAAACTCTCACTGAGTTGCCAATGGCCTCACTAAGTAGCTGAGGCTGTCTGTGAACTGCAGTCCTCTGGTTTCAGCCTCCCCAATGCTGAGATTTCAAGCTTGAGCCACCACGCCCGGCCTGGATTTTTCTTTAGATCAACGTTTTCCAAGAACTAATAACAAAATTGATCTTGAATTCTCTGAGATCCTATTACTTGATTTTTAACTGTCTTCCAGTATCTGGGATGCAGCAAAGAAAAGAGCATGAACAACTTTTTTTTAGTGTTATTTTTAGTGTGTTGATAGTTGTTTTGTTGACTATATATCATATTTGATTCTAAGAAAAGACATTTCCCAACTTTATTCACTAAAATTTGTGAGTGTCTTCTAACCAGTGGCACATTATAGCATATACTGGCAACGTTTTTTTTCTCTTAGTGGTATGTAAAATATAGATCTTAAAATCAGTTGTGTCTCAGCTTTAATGAAAAGCAGTATGTATCTCTATTAGTATTCAAGATAATAACTACAATAGCAGTATAGTGGCCATTATATCTGAGGATCACTTTTTGGGGGGGGGGCAGTACTGGGGATGGAACCCAGGGGCAGTCTATCTCTGAGCTACACCCCCAGTCCTATTTTTTATTCTTTATTTTGAAACAGTGTCTCACTGAGTTGCAAAGCGCCTCACTTTGTAGCTGAGGTTGTCCTCTAACCCTGATTCTCCTGTTTCAGCCTCCCAAATGCTGGGATTACAAGTATGTGCTGCCATGCCTGGCTAAGGGACATTCCTTTTTGTTTTAAATAGGGCCTCACTAAATTGCAGAGGGCCTTACTAAGTAGCTGAGGCCAATTGCAAACCTGTGATCTTTCTGTCTTAGCCTCACAAGTACTGGGATTACAAGCTTGTGCCAATCTGCTCAGTGAGAAAGTGTTTTTAAAAAGCAACACAAGCTGGGTGGGAGGACAGGACAAAAGGAGAGCCGGTTCCAGGTCAAATCTCAGCAATTTAGTGGGACCCTCATGAACGTAGTGAGACCTTGTTTCAAAATAAAAAATAAAACAAGGTTGGAGGTATGGCTCAGAGGTAAGCTGTACCTGGGTTCAGTTTCTAGTAACATGCATGCGCGCGCGCACACACACACACACACACACACACACACACACACACACACACACGGGGCAACACCCAGAACTGGCTATGTAGAGCTACTTAGCAAGAACAAACATCCTAACACTTATTAGTCCCTCCCCCGCTCTTTGTAACTTGGAAGAGATTTTTATCAAAGTACAATTTCTATTACCTCTAGTACTTTCTTTAAGGGATAAAAATCTAATTTTTTTCATTTTGACCAGGAAATACTTGTTCTTGATTATGATCCCTCCTCATGTGTTTTAATGAATTTTCCAGGACATATTTGTCCTGAAAGTATCATAAAAATGTTTTTGTGATAGACCCCTGTCTCAATCTGAAATAGAATTTAATTCTGTACTCCTAATGGTCTGTAGAGCCTAATAATTTTATTCATGTTGCTAAATGACACCTGATTGCCATTTTGAGGCAGTTGGGAATGTGTTAGGAAAGAATTGGGGGAGTAAAACTTAGGGAACACATTGTGGTATTGAAGAGAGTCTTAAAAGTTCTCAGTAGACAGTTGTGCACTGGGTTTTAAACTGCATTCTTTTTGTTTGGAAAAAACCCAGGCTCTGTAACTTTGTATTAGGAGGCTTTTGACGACATTGCCCTAAGACTGAATTCTGAGCATAACTTTGTTGGCCCCGGGCACCTTTAGCCTGAGAGTAGATGTTCAGTTCTGTGCATTGGCAGGTTTCCAGCACTTACTAATTGGGTTTGCCTACTTACCTTCTCCTGGCCGTCTCCCGGGCCACTGTGCTCTTCTCTCTGCCCTAACCTGTGTTGTAGTCTGCCTTTGAGCTCTGCTTAGACATTTACAGCTTTGCTTTCTAAAGAAACATTTAAGACATTGATTTTTATGTTCTTGAGTTAATAATTTAATTATAAAAAGTAATTCATACTTATAGAAAACATAAGGGAGTGGTGGCATGCTTGTAATCCCAACATTTGGGAGGCTGAGACAGGAGGATCGCAGTTCACCGACAGCCTCAGCTACTTAGTGAGGCTCTCTGCAACTCAGTGAGACCCGGTTTCAAAATAAAGAATAAAAAATGGGCAGGGGGTGTACCTCAGAGGCCAGATGCCTCTGGGGTCCATCCCCAGACCCGAAAGAGAGAGAGAGAGAGAGAGAGAGAGAGAGAGAGAGAGAGAGAGAGAGAGAGAGAGAGGCAGACAGACAGACAGACAGACAGACAGACAGACATACATAAGGGGAAAATGCTTTTTATTCTTCCACCAAGTGAATCAAATGTTAACATTTTAGTGTGTGTTAATCTTTTTTTCCCTTGGTATGCATATTTGAAGGGGATCTTGGTGGAGAGAAAAATGAGTAAAATGCTATTAGATTTGAAGAACAATTAAAAAAAGTTTTAGAATCACAGAAAAGTTGCAAAGATAGTACCATATATTCTCTGTATCCTTCACCTTTCTTCCCCTAATGTTAACATTTCACTTAACCACAGTATATTTGTTAAAACTAAGAAATAAATGCTAGTACAGTACTATGAACTACAGACATACAGTATTTTATTTTCTCCAGGTTTCTCACTAATGTACCTTTCCAGTCTCAGAATCCAATCTAGGATACCAGATTGCATTTAATGATTTGTCTTAACAATTTTTGTCTTTTTCACTTTTGACTTCCTATCATGATCATTTCTTTGTCATTAAATACTCTTTGACAACAAATAAATGATCCACCTGAGCTTGGAAAGACAGATCTGTAGTCAGAGCCAGACATGGTGGCGCACGCTTGTAATCCCAGTACTTGGGAGGCTGGGACAGAAGGATTGCACAGGTTCGAAACCAACCTCAGCTACTTAGTGAGGTTCTCAGCAACATAGTGAGACTCTGTTTCCAAATAAAATATGGAATAGGTCTGGGAGTGTAGCCCAGACGTAGAAGGCCCCTGGGTACCACAAAGAAAAGAAAAGAAACAGAAAAACAGATCTATAGTCAAGGACCACAGATCTTAGGGCTGCATGGCAGCGGGAGATGGAGGGAGAGCACAGGGACTATGTTCACTGTATGGAGGCTGGAAGAAGATGGGGGATCGCTTTATGCAATCCCCAAGGTGTCTGGGTCTCCACCCATAAATCCATTGGATATATCCACTGGTGGGCTTACAATTCTCATGACTCATTATATCAACCCTGAATATTAATAAATGAACTCTTTAGGGGACATTTTGTATCTAATTATAATAAATACTAAGGAAAATTTTGTAAAATTAATTCTTGGGGCTCACCTGCAGGTGTATTGTTAAAAAATGGAATTGATTTTAATTTTTCAGTGATTATATAAATAATATGGAATTTATTTGGAAAATAGCTTGAATTTTGTAATATCTTTTAGTAAATTGTGATTAGATTAAAAGTTTTTGTTGCTGGGTGTGGTAGCACATGATTGTAATCCTAGTACTTGGAAGGCTGAGACAGGGGAATCACAGGTTCACAGCCAGCCTCAGCTACTTAGTGAGGCTCTCTGCAACTTAATGAGATACTGTTTCAAAATAAAATATAAAAAATGGGGTTGGGGGTATAGCTCGGAGGTAGAATGCCCCTGGGTTTAACCCCCAGTTCTGCAAAGAAATAAGAAATGTTTTTGTTTTGTTTGTTTATTTGTTACTGGGATTGAACTCAGGGGCATTCTATCTTTTGGCCACATCCCCAGCCATATTTAACTTTTTGTTTTGAGACAAGGTCTCATTAAGTTGCTGAGAGTACTGGTAAATTGCTAAGGCTGGCCTTGAACCTGCAGTCTTTAGGTATCAGCCTCCCAAATACAGGGATTATAGACATGTGCCAACTATGACCAGCTGCATTAAAAATTTTGTATGATATGTGGCTTTTCTTAAGTTAGATTTTTATCATGCTATAATTAAGTCCTTCCTAGGAGATTATTATCTATTAGTAATTTACAAACTAGAAGTGTATTATGAGGATTAATTATTCATTGGTTAATTTGACACAGCTGTAAGAACTAGCATATCGAAATCATCACTGAGTCAAAGAACACAAACATGGGATTTTGGTATACAATGTTTGCAGAGAATTGAAAGCACTATATAACAGAAAATAATATTCATATTTTCAGAATTAATGATAAGCCGAGTGTGGTGGCACACACTTGTAATCCCAGCATTTGGGAGGCTGAAACAGGAGGATTGTAGTTTGTGGACAACCTCAGCTTCTTAGTGAGGCTCTATGCAACTCAATGAGACCCTGTTTCAAAATAAAGAATAAAAAGGCTGGGCATGGTGGCGCACACTTGTAATCCCCATGCTTGGGAGTCTGAGACAGGAGGATCTCACAGGTTTGAAGTCAGGCTCAGCTACTTAGTGAGGCTCTCAGCAACTTAGTGAGACCCTGCTTCCAAATAAAATATAAAATAGGTCTGGGAGTATAGCCCAGAGGTAGAAAAACCCATTGGTTCCACCCCTAGTACCCCCCAATATATATATGTATGTATGTATGTATGTATGTATGTATGTATATGTATATGTATGTATATATATGTATACACATACGTGTATATATACATATATACGTGTGTGTGTGTGTGTGTGTGTGTGTGTGTGTGTGTGTTTGTATTTGGCTGAGGGTGTAGCTCGAAGGTAGAATGCCCCTAGGTTCCATCCCCAGTACTGCAAAAAAAAAAAAATTAATGATAAATGCTCTTTGGAGAATGCCTATACTTTATTACTGCTACTTTGCAGTCACATTTGTTGTTTTGTTTTGTTTTGTTTTGTTTGGCACCGGAGGTTGAACCCAGGAGCATTCTGTCTCCCAAGCTATACTGCCAGCCCTATTTTATTATTTTTATTTTGAAACAGGGTCTCGCTAAGTTTCTGAGGTTGGCCACAAACTTGAGATTCTCTTGTCTCAACCTCCCAAGTACTGAGATTACAGTTACATACCATCATACCCAGCGTGCAACTACATTTTTTTAAAAATGTTACAATCTGTGAATTTTAGTGCAGAAAGCCACATATTGCCTCTTTTAGATGTTCATCCCTTTGATGTTTCTAAAGGACAGTATATTTGTGATATACATATTTTTATATCGCAACACAAAGCACTGAACTAAGAGTTTTGCTGAGAGTTCCAAAGGGCAGTGATATTTTTTTTCCGGTGATTGAAAGTACTGGGATTGTTGCCCTTGGTACTGAATAAATTATTGAATTAGCTAAGGCAGAATGACTCATCTGCTGGTTTTGGACATATCTTAGGGTAGAGATGGGTACTCAGATTTAGTTATGTAAACTTTAAGGATGTTTCCAGGAATGAATTATGACCAGCATTATTAAAGGTAGAGGTTGATTTTTGTGTCATATTCCATTTTTAGCTTTTTATTACATTATTTTTAGCAAGCTATTATAGTAGCATTTTTCTCAGTATTTGCTAAATAAACACATGATATTGTTTATATATGTATATATATATGCATGCATACACATAAATACATATACACACATACACACTCACAGGGGGATTTTATATATTTTCTTGTATTTCTATTTCTAAAAACTGAAATGCATGACTATGAGAAGCAGGCATGGTGACACATGCTTGTAAACTCAGTACTTGGGAGGCTGAGACAGGAGGATCACAGGTTAGTGGCCAACCTCAGATACTTAGGTCCTATGCAACTTAATAAGACATTGTTTCAAACTAAAGAATAAAAACTAGGTCTAGCATGTAACTGGAAGGTAGAATGCCCTGGGTTCAATCCCCAGTACTGCCAAAACATTAGTGATTTTTTTCTTTTTTTTTTCTTTTCTTTTTTTTTTTTTTTTTTTTTAAGGATTATAAGGGAAAGTATCCCAGGGCATGATGGTGCATATCTATAGTGCTTGGGAGACAGAGAGATGAGGATCACAGGTTTGAGGCCAGCCTCACCAATTTAGCAAGACCCAGTTTAAAAAGGGGAGGAGGGACTCAGGGTATAGTTCAGAGGTAGACCCCCCCCCCATTCAATTGTAGTACCAAGAAAAAGGGGAGGGGAATTATGAACTGCCCTCAGTAGTGCAGGCTTTACCTTCATGAAATGGCCAGGTGCCTAGAATTCCACTAATTTTGTAATATTTTCTCAGGCACACCCTACGTTCTATCTTCAAGGAACTACAGTGTACCTGTAGGCTATGTTCTTTTAGGCCTGGGTGCTTTTGTATAGATTCTTCTTGATCGGGATGGCCCTTTCCCTAGCTAACTCTCTCCATCTCTCAGAACTCAGCTTGGGGGTCACCTTTCCCAGGCAGCCTTCCTTGACACTTCTCTTTCCCCCTCGCTGAGCTCAATGTTCTCATGGCACTGCACATGGATCACCAGTTCTGTCAAGTGTCCATTTTCTCATCTGTCTCCCTCAGTAGACACTACGCCCCCTGACATCATGGAAAGTGTCTGTCTTTATTTCTAGCATTCAGCTCAGTGCCTAGCGGAAAGTATAGACTCAGAAAATATTTGTTTGGAAACCAAGCACTATAGTGCATACCTGTATATCCAGCTACTCAGGAGGCTAAGGTGAGACCAGTCCAAGCAACACAGTGAGATCTTGTCTCAGGAGGAAGAAAGTTAGGCATAGTGGCACATGTCTATAATCGCAGTGCTTGGGAGGCTGAGACAGAAGGATCACAGGTTCAAGACCAGCCTCAACATTTTAGCAAGACTCTCAACAACCTAGCAAGACCTTTTTTCAAAACAAAAAATAAAAAGGGTTGAATGCCACTGGTACCATGCACATACCAAAAAAATAAAATTCTTACTGAATGTTGCCGTGTGTGGTGCAGAAACCAGTCTTCCTCCCTCCCTCCTTCCCTCCCTCCCTTCCTCCCTGTACTTCAGATTGAACCCCAGCCCTATTTAATTTTTATTTTGAAACAGGGTCTTACTAAGTTGTGGAGGTCCTCATTAAATTCCTGAGGCTGGTAGTTAACCTATGCAATCCTTCTGTCTCAGCCTCCCAAGTACTAGGATTATATGCATGTGCCACCATGCCTGGTTCTCGTTTCTTTTTTTGAATTTTTATTTTTTGGTACTGGAGATTGAACCCAGGGGCATTCTGCTTCTGAGCTATAATACCAACACTATTTATTTATTTATTTATTTATTTATTTATTTATTTATTTTTGAAACAGGGTTTCACTAAATTGCTAAGGCTAACTTTGAACCCTGTGATCCTCCTGTCTCAGCCTTTCAAGTACTAGGATTATAGGCATGTGCTACCATGCCTAGCTACATTCATTTTTTTTCCTCCTTACTGTTGATAGTTGTTTACAAATCATTTTTATATACTAATGTTTTAGCTTAATTCAAGCTTAATTCTGTCTAAAATGACTCACAGTATAAAGAATTTAGATTAGACATAAAGAATTTCCAAAAAATAAATGACCGAATATTGGTGTGATTTTTCTTGGTAATTGATTTTTTTTTTTTTTTTTTTTTTAATGGTGGGGCCGGGTGTGGTGGTGCACGCTTTGTAATCCCTGTGCTTGGGAGGCGGAGACAGGAGGATCTCACTGGTTCGAAGCCAGCCGGTTCGAAGCCAGCCTCGCTGGCTTAAAAGACCCTGTTTCTGAATAAAAATATAAAATAGGTCTGGGAGTGTAGCCTGGAGGTAGAAGGGTTTCTAGGAATCCCTGTACCACCAAAGAAAAAACATTGTGGGGGATGGGTAGATTATGAATTATGAAGTAGTTCACCAATATTGTCCTTAGAATAAGAAACCTAAAAGAAAAGAAATTTATTTGGGAGTATGCAAATACAACTACATTCATATATAGATGCTTAAAAATACTTATGTCCATTTGTAGTTGTGTGTGAATATGTATCTTTTAAAGTTCTACCTAGTACTTAAATATATCGAAGTCAATCACTAAGCCAAGCAAGGGAGGGAGGGACGGGGAGGGAATGGGGTGGGAATTGGGTAGAGGTTAAATCAGCGATGAGTACATGCTTGTACACACAAGTTTTTTACCCCAATATGATGTTTGAATATAATTTACCAATTTAAAAATTTAAAAGAAAAAAAAAAGTTCTACCTAATACTGAAACTGTGTTACTGGTGTCCTTGCTTTTCAAGTAAGGTTCTGGTTTAAGTAACTAGAAGACTGTATTGAGGTTCTACTCTATTTGGTTTCTCTTATTTAACTTTTTTCTTCAGAATAATAACAATAATAAAATCTTTATTAATGCTAAAAATAAATAGAATACTAATATGAATAAGTAAAAAAGACCTACTCAATAGATTTTTTTAAAATCCTAGCCAGATGACTGACACAAAAACAACAGTTTTTGAGGTCCATTCTCATGAATTTTTAAATGTAATTTAACATGGCAGTTAACTGTGCCCAAAATTTAAAATTATGCTTCTATGTCTAACTATAGATATTCTGTCCTGGCTGTATTTGAACAGAGCTACTGTAGTGTAAGCCAAATTCACCCTTAGTGCTAGTGAACTGAAAAAGCCAATATGCCTTCCTAAGCACCAAATGTATAATCACTCTTGTGAATAGAGTTCAGTGTTCTATTTGCTTGTCATTCTACAGGGATCATATTGGAATAATTTAGGACAGCTTTACTAAATTTATTAATGTAACACTTGTTAAGGAAGGTGCTTAAGTTCTAGGTTTTCTGTGCTTACAGTGCAAAAGGCTCCTTTGTGATTCGAGAGACAGGATTTTACCCAGAGTGGTGATATAATAATGCCTTGTCTACTAAGACACTACGTGCTTTTCTAAATGTCTTTATATCCAGAACTTACTTGGTTTTCACAGTAACTTTATGAAATAGGTGTCCTGATATTATAAATAGGGAAATTTAGGCACAGTAAAGTTGGCTGCCAAAAGTCTACAGCATTGATTTTTGTTGTTTGTTTATTTTGTGGTGCCAGGGATTGAACCTAGGGGTACTCTACTCAGCCCTTTTTAGTTTAGTCCCCCCCCCCCCCCCAGTACTAGGGATTGAACTCATGGTATTCTACCTCTGCATTGTACTCCTAGCCATATTTTTAATTCTTTATTTTGAAACCGTCTCACTAAGTTGTAGAGGGCCTAAGTAGCTGAGGCTGGCCATGAACCTGCAATCCTCCTGTCTCAGCTTCCCAAGTACTAGCATTACAAATGTGGCACCACACTTGGCTAGCTTTTAAATATTTATTTATTTATTTGGTACTGGGGATTGAACCCAGCGGTGCCCCCCCCCCCCCACAATCCTCCTTTCTCATTCTTCCAAGTACTGGGATGAAAAGTATATGCCACCATGCCCAGTTAAATTGCTAAATTGTTCTATGATAAATTGTTGCTGGGTATGGTGGTGCTCGCCTGTAATCCCCGTAGTTGGGAGGCTACAGGAGGATCACAAGTTCAAGACAAGCCTCAGCAATTTAGAAAGTCCCTGTTTCAAAATAAAAAAGGTCTGAGAGTATAATAATGTCTATGGGTTCAATACCCCAGTGTCAACAATAACATTTTATTTTCTTTCTTTCTTTCTTTCTTTCTTTCTTTCTTTCTTTCTTTCTTTCTTTCTTTCTTTCTTTCTTTCTTTCTTTCTTTTTTGCGGTACTGAGCATGGGACCTAGGGGCATTCTATACCTCTGAGCTATACCCCCAGCCCAATTTTTTATTCTTTTATTTTGAAACGGGGTCTCACTGAGTTGCAAAGGGCCTCACTAAGTAGCTGAGGCTGGCTGTAAACCTAGATCCTCCTGTCTTAGCCTCTCAAATGCTGGGATTACAAGTGTGTGCCACCACACCCAGCTTTTTTTTTTTTTTTTTTTTTTTGGTGGTACTGGGGTGGAACCTAGGGGCTTTTCTACCTCTGGGCTATACTCTCAGACCTATGTTATATTTTATTTGGAAACAGGGTCTCACTAAGTTGCTGAGAGACTGAGTTGCTGAGAGCCTAAGTAACTGTGCAATCCTCCTATCTCAGCCTCCCAAGCCTAGGGATTACAATCCTGTGCCACCACGCCCAGTCTGGCAATTGTTTTTATTTCAATAGCTGACATGTACTGAATGCTTGCTATATGCTAGGTACTGTTTCAAGCTTTTTACGTGGAGTTAGAGTTAGGGCTTTGGAGTTAGATCAGGATTTAAGCCTGTTTCTTCCTCTGATCAGCTACTGACTCTGGAGAAACTAACTTTTAAAGCCTTGCTGTCCCCCACCCCCCACCCCCTTTCAGTAGTAGGGATGGAATCCAGGGGCATTCTACCTTCGAGCTACACTCCCAGCCCTATTCTTTATTCTTTATTTTGAAACAAGGTCTTACTGAGTTGCAAAGGGTCTCACTAAGTAGCTGAAGCTGTCCTCAAACCACGATCCTTCTGCCTCAACCTCCCAAATGCTGAGATTACAAGTGTTCGCCACCATGCTCAGCTTCTAAAAGCTTTTAAGTCAATTAATCAGGACAATCTCCCTTGTTTTCTTCATTACACTTATAGACATTCTTCAATGCTCCTCATGAAATAAATTAAAGGATAATAAATAAGATTAAAGGAAATAAGAGTGACTCATTATAACACCAAATCAAGAAAGCCATAAATTTTGAAATAAATTATAATATTAAAAAATCAGTTTACTGCCCGGTGTATTGGCGCATGCTTGCAATCCCTGCGCTTGGGAGGCCGAGACAGGAGGATCACGCAGGTTCGAAGCCAGCCTCTGCTGGCTTAAGAGACCCTGTTTAGAAATAAAAAATATAAAGTTGTCTGGGAGTGTAGCCCGGAGGTAGAAGGCCCCTGGATGATTCCATTCCCAGTAACACACACACACACACACACACACACACACACACACACACACACACCACCACCACCACCACCACCACCACCACCACCACCACCACCACCACCATAAAAAAAAAATCAGTGTATTAATCTATAAAATTTCTGAAAATATTAAAAAGTACTCTTTTTGCACTCTAGAAAATTTTTACTCTGACCTTATTTGGAGGATCAATATTCCGTTCATTGTTTATTCTATTAGCGTCGGTAAAGTTTTGTGGGATTTTTGCTTGCTTTTACTGTTTTTCAGGGCATATATACAGCATGTCAGTTGTATCAGGGTTTAAAAGACTTTCTAAGCCGGGCATGGTGGCACACACTTGTGATCTCAGTGCTTGGGAGGCTATAAAGGGGATACTACAGAAAAGGCTCTGGGTTGCTACCCACCTTCAAGTGAGGTATAATAGCAGTTCTCAGAGCCGGAAGAATACTTATGGCATACTGATTTTACATTTAGGCTTTGAAGTTTAGAGTTGATATTATTGATGATGCTGTGTGTGTGTGATATTGAAAACATTAGTTTTGTGTATCATTCATATTTGTTAACTGTAATATGTAAATTGAAATGAGACTCTTCCTGTAACCTCTTAACTCAATACCTGATACAGCTTAAGTATTTAGTAAATATCAGTTTCTGTATTTGAATGAACTTGGCTTTTTTTCCTGTTGTAAATAAATTGACCTGAAAATTTCTAAAATATTATTAACATATCTTGGAACTATAGGCTAATTTATAACTGTGATCCACTATCCTGTGAATGCATGGCATGCTCATTTCTGGGTTTTTTTGTTGTTTGCTGCTGCTGCTGTTGTGTTGTTGTTTTCAGTACTGGGGATGGAACCCAGGGGCATTGTACCTCTGAACTACATCCCCAGCCCTAGTTTTTAGTCTTTTTATTTTTGAAGCAGGATCTCACTGAATTGCAAAGGGCCTCACTTATGCATCTGAGGCTGCCTGTGAACCGAGATCCTCTGGTCTCAGCCTCCTGGATGCTGGGATTACAAGCGTGTGCCACCACGCTTAACCTCACTTCTGTTTTCTGATTGACTTCTCTGAACTGGTTTTGGGGAATCATGTGGAATTGGAAGACAGAGAGGGTGTGTGGATTCTTCTGAGAGTCACTGGCTCTGCAGGAAAGATGACAGTAGTAAGGTTTAGGAAAAGTCACTGGTGTTGAAGAACCAGTCTGCCGCTGGCTGGAATAGGGCTTTAAAGCTGGGATGGAATTTTGAAAGGGGTTAAGTATAGTAAGTCATAGCTGTATTGGGGAAGCCAGAAGCAGCACAGAATTGAGACTGTTGCATTTTTGCTTTTTTCTTTTGAAAAGGGATGCTAACATGAATATGATAATAATTTTAAATTAACCTTAAGTAATTTATTCAATTTTTAGACTTTTGAGTTTAAGTTATCTAAGTAAATAGTGCTATCATTTTAAAAGAAATTCACAACTTTTTTTCTACCATTTTAGGTTAAGTGAGCAAAGAAAACATGGTATTTTGAAATATGATTAAGCTCCTGATGCAGCAGCAGAGGCTAAGAATATTAATGGCCAGATCTAGGTACGTTGAAATTTACCTTAGAAAAAAGAACCAAGTCCACAACTTATATTTATTAAATTAGAGAATTTAATAATGTTTTCTTGAATGCATCCATTTGCCTTCTGATTTCTTTGATTCTCTTACATAACTCGGATGTGGTCTCCAAATATTAATCTGGTGGTCATAAATGCAAAATATCTTCTCCATTACCTAAGAGTTTATGGTCTAAGAGGAGAAGTCAGAGATGTAGATGAAAGTTTCAAATTAGAACTATCTTTCTTGGGTCAGGGGGCCATTGCCTAGCATGTACAAGGTCCTGGTTCAAGCAATAGCACCTTAAAATAAATAAGTATTATTATTATTATTATTTGGGGAGGCTGAGACAGGAGGATCACTGTTCAAGGACAGCTTTAGCTACTTAAGTGAGGCACTTTGTAACTCAGTGAGACCCTATTTCAAAATAAGAATATAGTATAAGGCTGGGGGTGTCTCTTAGAGGTAGAATGCCCCTAGGGCCCATCCCCAGTACTGCAACAACAAAAAAAGAAATTGTACCTTGTATGGAAATGAAAAACTGAATAGAAACTCATTAATTTGAACAAGTAATACATTTTAATTATAACAAAATTATTATGCTTATTTATTTTTTAGGTTATTTTTTCTTTTGGTACTGAAGCTGGAACCTAGGGGCCTTCTACCTCAGAGCTATACACCCAGACCCATATTTTGATGTTTTATTAAAAACACAGTCTCATTAAGTTACTGAAAGCCTAAGTTGCTAGGGCAGGCTTCAAATCTGTGATCTTCCCACTCAGCTTCCCAAGTACTGAGATTACAAGTAGGCCTCACCACACCTGGATTTTTCTTTTTTTGTGGTACTGGGGATTAAACCCAGAATTTGATTCATGATAGGCAAGCACTCTACCACTGAGCTATATCCCCAGCAATTTTTATTTTTATTTTGAGACAAGGTCTCTCTCTCTGAGTTTCCTTGGTTGGCCTCAAACTTGTTATCCTCCTGCTTGGCCTCTCGAATATTTTGGATTATAGGCATGTACCATTACTTGCTATGTTAGATGATTTTTAAAGTTCCTTTCTGTTTTACAGTTTCTGTATTCTACATCTAATAATTTTCTCCAAATTACTTTTCATGTAGTGCTCACATGGTCTTCTGAAGAAGCCATGGGTAGCTGTTGTAGCTGTCCAGATAAAAACACTGCCCCAGATAACCATCGGAACAAGTTTAAGGTCAGTAAAACCAATATACATATTCATTTTTTACTTAGATCTGTTCATTTTACTTACTATGTATTATCTTCTTGCTTTTATCACTAAAATCTTTTATATTTCCTTTTTCCATTCTGCCTTTTTTATTTGAATAAATGATGATATTTTCTTAGTGACAATATGGAATTATATTAATCTTAGTACATTTTTTATTACTATAGTGAAATACCTGAGATTGAGGACTAATTTTATTTTATTTTGCGGGTCTGGGGATGGAACCTAGGGGCATTCGACCTCCACGCTACACCCTTTTCCAATTTTTTATTTTTTTATTTTTGAAGAAAGATCTCTCTAAGTTGCAGAGGGCTTCATTAAGTAGCTGAGGCTGTCTGGGAACTGCTGTCCTTTGGTTTCAGCCTCCCAAATGCTGGGATTACAAGTGTGAGCCACCACGCCCAGCTGGAGATTGGGGATTTATAAAGAAGTTTATTTAGGAGCTGGGTGTGGTGGCACACACTTTTATTTTTATTTTTATTTATTTTTATTTATTTATTTTTTGCTGGTGCTGGGGGTGGAACCCAGAGGCTTTCTACCTCCAGGCTATACTCCCAGACCCATTTTATATTTTATTTGGAAACAGGGTCTCACTAAGTTGCTGAGAGCCTCACTAAGTAGCTGAGGCTGGCTTCAAACCTGTGTGATCCTCTTGTCTCAGCCTCCCAAGTGTGGGGATTACAAGCGTGCACCACCACGCCCAGCTTGGCACATACGTTTAATCCTAGCATTTGGGAGGCTGAGATGGGAGGATTGCGGTTCGCTGACAGCCTCAGCTACTTAAGTGAGACCCTGTTTCAAAATAAAAAATAAAAAATAGGGCTTTGGGTATAGCTTGAAGGTAGAAGGCCCCTGGATTCAATCTCCAGTACCGAAACAAACAACAACAACAACAACAACAACAAATAAAACCCGAAGGAATGAAATAGAAAATACAGCGATAAATCCAAACATACACAGTTTTATTAATTTCCCATTACTGTAACAAATGCCAGAGATAAACTTTAAAAAATAAAATAGAGCTAGGGTGTAGCTCAAAGGTAGAATGCTCCTGGGTTCAATCCCCAGTACCTCAATAAAATAAAATAAAATAAAATAAAGAAGAAGTTTTTTAGCTTACAATTTTGGAGAGTGAAGGTCGATCTAAACAGTATAGCTCTGACTATAGCAAAGGCTGCTTGACTCTATCATCTCATAGCAGACAGCTTCAGAGAAAACGATAGCATCACAATGGTGGAAATGTGTTCAAGAAGAAGAGTTCATGGTACAATACAAAAAGCCAGAGAGCCACCATGGACTAACTAGGGTCCCAGGAGTACTACACTAATCCCTCTGAGGGTATACCCCCAATGACCTATGGACTAATAACCTAACATTGCCATGCTGAGGGCCAAGGTTTTAACACATGATGAATGCCTGCAGGCAAAATGCATTCAAACCATAGCAGAAATTTGTACTTTTTATTTGATCTTTTATATCCAGTGAATTATATGGTTCTGGTAATACTTTCCTTAATTTCCTTAAAAAATCATTTTATAGGTGCCTTTTCAGTCTCATTACCAACTAAGTTAGTTTTCTGTTACTGTAAGAAACACCTTAGATAAATTTATATAGTGAAAAGGTTTATTTAGCTTGCAGTTTTAGAGATTTCAGTGGGGGGGGGGGATTGTGACCCTGGGCAAGTTACATTACTACTAAATCTTTTCTTTTTCTTTTTTTTTTCCCCCCCTCGATACTGGGAATAGAACCCAGGGGCATTCTACCTCCGAGCTACAACCCCAGCCCTATTTTATTCTTTATTTTGAAACAGGGTCTTATTGAGTTGCTATGGGCCTCACTAAGTAGCTAACGCTGGCCATAAACCACGATCCTCCTGTCTTAGCCTCCCAAATGCTGAGATTACAAGCATGCACTACTGTGCCTGGCTCACCACTAAATCTTAGTTTTTTTCTTTTTCTTTTTTTCTCTTTTCTGTTTTTTTCTTTCTCTTCTCTTCTCTTCTCTTCTCTTCTTTCTTTCTTTCTTTCTTTTTTTTTTTTTAAGACCTAGGGTTGTTGTGGAGATGAAATGGGAAAAATACATGTAAAAAGCCAGGCATGGCGGTGCACACTTATAATCCCAATACTTGAGAGGCCAAGACAGGAGGATTGCTGTTTGTAGACAGCCTCAGCTACGTAGTGAAGCCCTTTGCAACTCAGTGAGACCCTGTTTCGAAATGAAGAATAAAAATAGGGCTGGGAAGATGGGTGTGGTGGCACATGCTTGTAATCCCAGCATTTGGGAAGCTGAGACAGGAGAATCACGGTTCTGTTCATGGACAGCCTCAGCTACTATTTACTGAGGCCCTTTTCAACTCAGGGAGACCTTATTTCAAAATAAAGAATACAAAATAGGGCTGGAGGTGTAGCTTGGAGGTAGAATGCCCCTGGGTTCCATTCCCAGTTCCGCTAAATAAATAAATAAATTAAATAAATAAATAAATAAATAAATAAATAAATAAATAAAAACATGTAAAGCATTTTGCCTTTTCATAGGGAAATAATAACTTCTCCATAGATCTTATCTGTTGTTCTTAGTCTTCAGGCATTTCAGTAGTATGAAACCTTTCCTTACATGAACTCTATGCCAGTCTTATTTTGGTCTCTTTGAAAAGTGCCTCCTTCCTTGTGTTTTAGAATTACCTCTCATGTTGTGTTCTATATCTCCTGAACAATCAGATTTTCTCTCTTACTCTGTTTCCTGTCTGTATCTAATTATACCCTAGGTCCAGCCAATGTCCCTATGTGAAGGTTTCCCTAACCACCATAGGCCACAGTTATTCCTTCTGCAGCCTATGTTGCATACGTTCAATTAATCATAGTTTTGTGGTGTCTGTTTTATGTTTGTATATCTGTTCCTCCATTGGAAATGTAAATTCCTAACAGATGTGAGCTGGGTATGACACCGCTACACAGTCCATGCCTTACCCTCATTGGTCAGTGAATGAACTAACAAATGATCGATTCACTGCACGAATCAGCAGCAATGCATTTTCCTGATGAGTTGGTGAAGACTGTGGCTGTCCTTCTTTCTTAGGTCATTAATGTGGATGATGATGGGAATGAGTTAGGTTCTGGAATAATGGAACTTACAGACACAGAATTGATTCTGTATACCCGCAAACGTGACTCAGTAAAATGGCACTACCTCTGCCTGCGACGCTATGGGTATGACTCGAATCTCTTTTCTTTTGAAAGTGGTCGAAGGTGTCAAACTGGACAAGGTAGGTAGAGCCTTTGTGTTCACCAAATAGTATTATATCTGAAATATTGTTCTTTAGTGAGTCTATGTACACTGTTTAATATTTTACTGTAGTCCTGAGAGAAAAAAATTCAAATGTGTGGATAGTGAGGAAGAGATATAACAGTTATACATTCATTTATCAAGCATTGCTAAACACTTTTTTTTTTTTTTTTTTTTTTGGTGGTACTGGGGGTGGAACCCAGGGGCTTTTCTACCTCCGGGCTATCCTCCCAGACCTATTTTATACTTTATTTGGAAACAGGGTCTCACTAAGTTGCTGAGAGCCTCACTCAGTAGCTGAGGCTGGCTTCGAACCTGTGTGATCCTCCTGTCTCAGCCTTCCAAGTGCTGGGATTATGAGCATGTGTCATCATTTCCAGCTGCTAAGCACATTTTCTGTGTCAGAAATTTTTACTTGTGTTAGCTTTTTTTTTTTTTTTTTTTGGTGTAACTAGAGATTGAGCCCAGGGATATTCTACCTCTGAACTACACATCCAGTCCTTTTTATGTATTTTATTTTATTTTATTTTTTGGGGGTACTGGGGATGTAACCCAGGGGCCTTCTACCTCTGGGTTACACTCCCAGACCTATTTTATATTTTATTTGGAAACAGGTTCTCTTAAGCTAGCTGAGGGTGGCTTCAATCCTGTGTGATCCTCCTGTCTCAGCCTCCCAAGCGCGGGGATTAAAAGCGTGCACCACCACACACGACTTTTTTATTTTTTTAAACAGGTTCTCACTAACTTACTGAGGCTAGGCTGTGTGATCCTCCTGCCTCAGTCTCTGAAGTACTAGAATTACAGGTGTGTGTCACTACTTCAGCTTACTTGGGCTAACTTTAAGATTCTCAGTAAATAATTAGTTCTGTTCAGCTGACTAAATGTCTTTATTGTTCCAACTTGTTAGGGAGAGAACCCAAACTTTGGAGTTAAATAGAACAGTTTGAAGTTTTTTGTTTGTCTGTTTGTTTGTTTTGTTTTGTTTGCACTACCTACTACTTATGTGGCCTTAGCAAGTTACATATCCTCTCTTAAACTATGTATGGAGAGCCAGGTATTGTTGTGCATGCTTATAAGCCCAGCATTTGGGAGACTGAGCTAGGGGGATTGGTTTGTGAACAGCCTCAGCTATTTATTGAGGCCCTTTGCAACTCAGTAAAATCCTGTTTCAAAATAAAGAATAAAAATTGGGTTGGGGGTGTAGCTTGAAGGTAGAATGCCCCTGGGTTCCATCCCATGTACAAAAAAACAAACAAAAAAACACCTATATATGGAGAATGATAATGCCTATCCTACAGTATTATTATAATTATTATTATTAATGTGTGGTACTGGGGATTGAACCCAGTTACATTCTACCTTTAAGCTATAACTTCAGCCCTGTTTTTATTTTTATTATGAAACAGGGTCTTGCTAGGTTGGTAAAAGTTTACTTGCTGAGCCTGTCCTTCAACCTATGACCCTCCTATCTAAGCTTCCCAAGTACTGGGATTACAAGCACATGCCACCATGCCCCAGTTTATCCTTCGTAAAACTCCTAAAAGGACCTTGTTAAATGGTAAACTATGGACTTGTTAATGATGAGTTTGGCTCCCCCTGCCGTTCAGAGTCTACTAGAATACAAGTACAAATCTTGTCTGCTTTGTTTTGGGCCATCTCCTTTAGACAAATGAAAACTATTTTGTAAAACTTTTTATTGGGTTTCTGTTTTGAAACAGGAGTATCTTTTTTTTTTTTTTAGTACTGAGGGTTGAACCCAGGGCCATTCTACCTTTGAGCTACACACTGAGCCCTATTTTGTTTTTTACTTTGAAACAGACTCTCACAAAATTGCTGAAACTGGCCATGAACCTTCGATCTTCCTGTCTCAGCCTCCCAAATATAAATTTGCATCACCACACCTGGCTGGAATATCTTTATTTAATCAAAAATTTAATTTATAAGGTCTTTCTTAAGCCAGGCATGGTGGCACATGCCTATATTGTAGTACTTGTGAGTCTCAGAGGATTACAGGTTCAAGGCCAGCCTCAGCAATTTTGTGAGACCCTGTTTCAAAATGAAGAGTAAGATGGGCCAAGAGGATCACAGATTCAAAGCCAGCTTCAGTAGTTTAGCAAGGTTGTCAGCAACTTAGTGAGACCCTATTTTTAAATAAAATATAAAATAGAGCCAGGCATGGTGGCACACACTTGTAATCCCAGTAACAGGAGGCTGGGACAGGAGGTTCTCAAAGGTTCAAAGTCAGCCTCAGCTACTTAGTGAGGCTCTCAGCAACTTAATGAGGCCCTATTTCCAAATAAAATATAAAATAGTTTAGGGGTAAATCAGGCATGGTGACACACGCTTATAATCTCAGCATTTGGGAGGTTGAGAAAGGAGGATCTCGGTTCACAGAGAGCCACAGTCACTTAGTGAGGCCCTTTGCAACTCAGTGAGACCCTGTTTCAAAATAAAGAATAACAAATAGGGAAGGGGGTATAGCTTGGAGGTAGAATGCTCCTGGGTTCCACCCCCAGCGTCCCCCCCCCCAAAAAAAAAAGTTCAGGGGTGTAGCCCAGAGGTAGAAGGCCCTAGGTCCCATCCCCATTACCACCAAAAATAAAAAAATAAAAATAAATAAACTAAAAATGAAATAGGTTTGGGGGTATAGCCCAGAGGTGGAATGCTCCTGGATTCCATCCCCAGTACAGTCAATCAATCAATAAATGAATCAAATAAGCCGGGCATAGTGGCGCACGCTTGTAATCCCAGCATTTGGGAGGCTGAAACCGAAGGATTGCGGTTCGCGGACAGCCTCAGCTACTTAGGCCCTCCGCAACTTAGTGAGACCCTGTTTCAAAATAAAGAATAAAAATAGGGCAGGGGATGTGGCTCAGAGGTCAAATGACCCTGGGTTCCATCCCCAGACACCCCCCCCCCAAAAAAAAAAGGTAGAATGCCCTTGGGTTCAGTCTCTAATACCAAAAGTTAAAAAATAAAAGGACTTTTTTTATTTGGGCACATGAAATACTTATTTTACATTTTTGTTCTTTAACAGATATTCTTAGAGTTTTTTTTTAAAGGTGTGGTTGCTATTTTCCTCTTTTGGTTTATATTCGTAGGAATTTTTGCCTTTAAGTGTGCCCGTGCAGAAGAATTATTTAACATGTTGCAAGAAATTATGCAAAATAATAGTATAAATGTTGTGGAAGAGCCAGTTGTAGAAAGGAATAATCATCAGACAGAATTGGAAGTTCCCAGAACACCTCGGACGCCTACAAGTAAGTAGCCATTTTCTCTCTCATCTTTTGAATACCAGACACTTATAAACTATAGGTTATAGATATTTATAACACATTAGAAATCACATTGGTTTAACAGAAGCACATAGAGTTACCAATTTTAAAATTGTTAAGCCAGGCATGTTGGTGCATGCTTGTAATTCTAGCATTTGGGAGGCTGAGACAGGAGGATCACAGTTCGCAGCCAGCCTCAGCTACTTAGTGAGGCCCTTTGCAACTCAGTGAGACCCTGTTTCAAAAGAAAAAATAAAAAAATAGGGCTGGAGGTGTAGCTCGGAGGCTAGTAGAATGCCCCTGGGTTTCACAGTACTGCAACAAATATATAAATGTATAAAATAAAATTTTTAGCTACAAGCCGGGCATGGTGGCACACACTTGTAATTCCAGTACTTGGGAGGCAAAGACAGGAGGATCTCGCAGATTCAAAGCCAGCCTCACCTACTTAGTGAGGCTATCAGCAAATTAGCGAGACCCTGTTTCCAAATAAAATATAAAAAAGTCTGGGAGTGTAGGCCAGAGGTAGAAGGCCCCTGGATTCCATCCTCAGTACCACTAAATTAATTAATTGATTTGTTAGCTATAATTATAAGCATTTTAAATATTTTATAAATGAAGCATTGAGTATTCCAGATTATATAAATTATGGATGGGAGTGTTGTTTTTGCTCTAATTTCTATATGTCTTGTCAGAAACACTTTTCTTAATCACCAGATTAAATACTCATTGACTTTCATTCTCTGCCTTACCCCCATATCTTCTTAAACTAATAAACAAAAACTCAGCCCCAGGGTTTGCTGCTCAGAACTTACCTAATGGATATCCTCGATATCCTTCATTTGGAGATGCTTCATCTCATCCTTCAAGCAGACATCCTTCTGTGGGCAGTGCTCGCTTACCTTCCGTTGGTGAAGAATCTACACACCCTTTGCTTGTGGCTGAGGAACAAGTAAGCTGTGCGGCTGTATTACAGTGATGCTGACTGTGTGCACTGAAAGTGTTACTGTGCTAATGCTTGATGATTTTATTCACTTTGAATTTAACTTTCACTGCTTGTAGAAAGGACTATTTGCTGACATATGCTCAAATATGTGCAGGTGTCAAAGAAACAGAATTAGAGTAGTTTGTGGATTCCCAAGAGAGGTGCATTTATAGATTAAGGAAGATAAACCTAATGATATAACTTAAGAGAGATATAACTAATGGTCAATTCCTACATAAAAGAATATCCTCCAAGGATTAAGAATTAACTAATTAGCTGGGCGTGTTGGCACATGCTTGTAATCCCAGAATGAGAGGCTGAGACAAGAGATCCAGGTTCTCAGACAGCCTCAGCTACTTAATGAGGTTCCTTGCAACTCAGCGAGACAGTTTCAAAATAAAGAATAGGGCTGAGGGTGTTGGCTCTGAGGTAGAATGCCCCTGAATTCTATCCCCAGTGCTGCAAATAAATAAATAAAATAAAAACAAGGATCACAGGTGTTTGTTTTTTGTAGTATGGGGGATTGAACTGAGGGCATCCTACCTCTGAGCTATACCCCCAGCTCTATTTTTTTGTTGTTGTTGGTGGTGGTGGTACTTAGGGTGGAGCCCAGAGGCTTTCTACCTCCAGGATGTACTCCCAGGCTTTTTTTTTTTTTTTTTTAATATTTTATTTGGAAACAGGGTCTCATTAAGTTGCTGAGAGCCTCACTAAGTAGCTGAGGCTGGCTTCGAACCCGTGCGATCCTCCTGTCTCAGCCTCCCAAGCGCGGGGATTACAAGCGTGCGCCACCACGCCTGGCCTTTTTGTTTTTATTTTTAAATAGGGTCTCACTAGGTTGATGAAAGTCTTACTACTTGCTGAGACTGTCCTCCAACCTTCAATCCTCCTGTCTCAGCCTTCTAAGTACTAGGATTAAAAGCGTGAACTGCTGGGTGTGGTGGCGCACCCTTGTAATCCCAGCATTCAGGAGGCTGAGACTGGAGGATCACTGTTCACGGACAGCCTCAGAATTTAGCAAGGCCCTTCGCAACTCAGTGAGACTCTTGTTTCAAAATAAAGAATAAAACACAGGGCTGGGGATGTAGATTGGAGGTACAATGCCTCTGGGTTTCACCCCCAGTACCACCAAAAAAAAAAAAAAAGAAAGAAAGAAAGAAAGAAAGAAAGAAAGAAAGAAAGAAAGAAAGAAAGAAAGAAAGAAAGAAAGAAAGAAAAAAGCGTGAACCACCACTCCTGGCTCAGGATCACAGGTTTGAGGACAGCCTCAGTAAGACAGTGAAACTCTGAGCAACCTAGAAAGAAACCCTTTTTCAAAACCAAAAAATAAAATTAAAAGTGGGCTGGAGATGTAACTCAGAGGTACAATGCCTCAGGTTTCTTTTTTCTGTATGTTTCTTTTTTGGTACCACACACATACAAAGAAAAGAATGTGTACCTTTTTATATTTTAGTCTTTCCAATCAGTGAGTTACTAGTAGAAAGGTAGACTTTGTTGTTGGTGTTGTTGTGGAGATACTATGCTCCTGGCCATTCTAGTTTTAATTTGTGGAATGAAGTATTCGTTTGAACATTATCTACATATTAAACTTACCTTTGTGACCCATATTATCATTTAGCATTCAGAAGTTTTAAGTGTTTACACAGTAAATGTCTAGTTGCCTCTATAGTGCAGTAGGCAGTGCGTCAGTCTTAAAAGGTAAGTGTCTCTGTGTTCTTTATGTAGTAAACAAGTTCATTTCTCCCAGTTTTGCACTTCATTTTTGAATCTTTAAAAGTCTATCTGGACATGCTTCTGTAATCCCAGTATTTGAAAGCTGAAATAGAAGAATTGAAGTTTTGAGGCCAGTCTCAGTACCTTAGCAAGCCCTCAGCAACCCACTGGGACCCTCTTTCAAAAAATAAAAACCAAAAAGGACTGGAGATATAATTCAGAAGGAGAATGCCCATACGTTCAATCCCCACTAGCAACAAAAAAAAATTACATATAGACTTACAAACATTTTTATATTGTCTCTCCAAAATACCATTGAGCTTTTCTAAGTACTGATGATTTATTGCCAGGTGGTATTTATTTTATATCTCTGTGTTTTATAGAACCAAGGTAGAGTTTTTCTCATCATTCAGTCAGATTATTAGTAAATAGTGATAAGTTGTCTTTTTCTTTTCATTACTTGTTATTTCTTATTCCTGAATTATGTTTTAAATGCATTGATAAGAACTTCTAGAACAACAACAAAATGATAATTCCTATTTTGTTTCTGAGTTTTTTTGTTTTTTTGGTGGGACTGGGAATGAAATCCAGCGGCATCCTCTGAGCTATACTCCCTACCCTATTTTTTATTCTCTAGTTTGAAACAGGGTCTCACTAACTTGCAGAGGGCCTCACTAAGTAGTTGAGGCTGTCTGCAAACTGCAATCCTCCAGTCTCAGCCTCCCAAATGCTGAGATTACAAGTGTATGCCACCATGCCCAGCTTGTTTCTGATTTGTTTAACAAAATATTTTCATATTTTGTAATCAAGTATAATGCAGCCAGGCGTAGTAGCACATACTTTAATCCCAGTGCTTGGGAGGCTGAGACAGGAGGATCTCAGGTTCAGAGCCAGCCTCAGTAACTTAGTGAGACCCTCTGCAACTAGTGAGGCTCTGTTGCAAAATAAAATAATAAAATCAGCTTAGGAGTATAGCTCAGTGGTAGAATGCCCCTAGGTTCTTTCCTCCCCTCTTTTTATTAGTTTAAAAAAAAAAATAGATGTCGGGCATGGTGGCGCATGCTTGTAATCCCCGCACTTGGGAGGCTGAGACAGGAGGATCGCACAGGTTCGAAGCCAGCCTCAGCTACTTAGTGAGGCTTTCAGCAACTTAGTGAGACCCTGTTTCCAAATAAAATATAAAAAAGGTCTGGGAGTATAGCCCAGAGGTAGAAAGCCTCTGGGTTCCACCCCCAAGTACCACCACCAAAAAAAAAAAAAAAAAAAAAAAAAAGATGCAAAATCTTCAAAATAAGAGTACCCTATAAAGTTAATCTAGTGACACAGAACTGTAATATCAGTTACTGGGAGGCTGAGACAGGAGGAGTACAAGTTCAAGGACATCCAGGATAATTTAGCAAGACTCTGTCTCAAAATAAAAAGTGAAATGGGATGAGGATGTAGGTAGGTGATAAGAGTGCCCCTAAGTTCAATCCCCTGTATTGACGAAAGAAGAGTCCTAATGTTAATCAATAAAATTAATTGATGTGGTCAGGCTTTTGCACTTTTATTTTGTTTTTAAAGTAAGTTACTGATTCATTTTCTGTTTCATTTTAGATACATACCTATGTCAACACTACAGGTGTGCAAGAAGAGAGGAAAAACCGTGCAAGTGTGCACGTTCCGTTGGAGGCAAGGGTTTCTAATGCTGAAAGCAGTACACCAAAAGAAGAGCCAAGTAGTATTGAAGACAGGGACCCTCAGATTCTGCTTGAACCCGAAGGAGTCAAATTTGTTTTAGGACCAACACCTGTTCAGAAGCAATTAATGGAAAAAGAGAAACTGGAACAGCTTGGGAGAGAGCAAGTTAGTGGGAGTGGTGCAAACAACACAGAATGGGACACTGGCTATGACAGTGATGAGCGAAGAGATGCACCCTCTGTTAACAAACTGGTGTATGAAAACATAAACGGGCTGTCTATCCCTAGTGCCTCAGGGGTCAGGAGAGGTCGTCTGACATCTACCAGCACCTCAGATACCCAGAACATCAACAACTCAGCTCAGAGAAGAACTGCATTATTAAACTATGAAAATTTACCATCTTTGCCTCCAGTTTGGGAAGCCCGAAAGCTAAGTAGGGATGAAGATGACAATTTAGGACCAAAGACCCCGTCTCTAAATGGCTACCATAATAATCTAGATCCAATGCATAACTATGTAAATACGGAGAATGTAACCGTGCCGGCAAGTGCTCACAAAATAGAATATTCCAGGCGTCGGGACTGTACACCGACAGTCTTTAACTTTGATATCAGACGCCCAAGTTTAGAACACAGGCAGCTCAATTACATACAGGTTGACTTGGAAGGTGGCAGTGACTCTGACAACCCTCAGACGCCAAAAACGCCTACCACTCCCCTTCCGCAAACCCCTACCAGGCGCACAGAGCTGTACGCTGTGATAGACATCGAGAGAACTGCTGCTATGTCCAATTTGCAGAAAGCACTGCCACGAGACGATGGTACATCTAGGAAGACTAGGCATAATAGTACTGACCTGCCCATGTGAGCCTGGAAAGCATTATGTTGTTTGCACCTTTGTGAAGTTTTTAAAAATGAAGATGCAAGTGCTTCATTTTCATTTCTACACTAACTCCTTTTATAGACTGATTAAAAAAATTCTGAATATTTCATGTGCATCTTTAAAGGGAATTAATGTAGAGCAGGTACTCCTTAAAGAACACTAATTTCATTATATACTACTCATTGTACAGCAGCATTCCCGTTTTCACAGTGCCTATTTAAAATGAGAGTTGAAGTGAATGACATGCTGGTTGAATTTTATTCAATATTCTGGACTTCTGCATATCTTTCATGTCAAAATCATGGTTGGCATTTAAAACTTTTTATAAAGCCTCTTGATAATGTGCATTGCTAATAGATAACTCTAGGCTTTGAAAGTCATATTTGTAGAATCACTGTTCACAGTATGTGGCCTCCAGCATGTAACATGAATCCTTTCTTTCATTAATTCAAGGCTTCTTGACTTGAGCCAAAACATAGGTAAAGGACACAGAAGTACCACACCTCCTTTTTATCAGTAAGCTCCTTTGCCTACAGTGTTACTAGCAGAAGAGTCCTGTGTCATGACTATAGTTTGTTATTGGTGTGTTGAAAGATAGGCAGGAGACACGATTTTGTTTACTCATCTCATGATGTCATTTGAAGGGCATGTCCAGATAGCTTACTCGGAATTACAATAGGCTTAAGAATCAGTCTCAGGTCACTTCACCCAATCATGGAAATCTGAACCATGACCCACTGATACTTCTCTCCTGCAGATTTTGACACCCATTGCTTCCTGGAGGCTTTTGTGCCATTAGGTTCCCAGTGACCTTCAGTTTTTTCCTTTGGTGTTTGGGATGTCTTATTTTGTTTCTTTATGTCTTGTTCAACTTAAAATGTTTGAGTTTGTATATAGTTTTAAAATTGGATTATGTGTTATTCATTGTTACTTACTTTGCATTTTTGTCAAATTATGGTTTTGAAGGTTCATTTGGAACTTACTGTTATTCTATAACAGGGTTGCCCTTATCCAGTATTTATTTATATGCTATTTCTTTTTCAAGTGATAAAAACATTCTCTCAACTTAAAATTTCACTTGTGTCCATAGGTGATCTCTTTAAATAGGAAGATCCTTTTAACCTGCAAAAGTAGGAAGAAATTTCTGAAAAAATAGGAAGATCCTTTTAACCTGCAAAGTTCCTTAAAGGTACTGTGTTCTCTCCGTGGGCACTCTCCCCAGCACTTTAGCAGGGATTCCCTCAGCTATGCAGCTGAGCTGCACTCTGCTCACTCTGGTTCCCCTCACTCTGCTAGCTTTCCACTCGTAGCTGGATCTCTGATTATCCCTTGATTTCAGTGGAATGTTGATATTGTTACCAGCACAGTGGAAGTCATAGAGTGATGAGATTGTGTCATAATTTGGAATTAAGATGATCTGAAGTTTGTATGAACTGATGAGCCTAAATGTCAAACTCTTAGAAATTCAAGAATGTTCCAAATTCCCAAATACTAGAGAATACAAGAGAAGATAGAGTGAGAAGGCTAGGTAACCTTGCAAAATATTGTACTGTGTTTCTCTAAATACAAGGAAGTTTGAGATTTTTATTATCTGGATCTACTAGGTATGACTAGGATTAATTTAGTAAGAAAACATTTGTCATATAACATGCAGTTTGCTCAATTAATAACCTAGCCATAGGGCAGTGAATGAATTAGCAGAATAAGAGTGGGACCATTATAAAAAATTAATAATTACAGGTGTGTCATTTTCAGTGTCATCAGTTTATTAGCATAGCAGAATTTTGTTTTTCCTTTTGTTACCCCGTGAACTTGGTGCTTATTAAAATGTTCGCTGTTCTCTAAAAGAGCAGTGTTACAGATATGCAGTTTCCCTGATGCAGTTTCCATTGTTCACATATTGTCCATTTTATCCTTTCTTTTGAGTAGATTGCTAATTGTGCCAAATTATGTAATGGTTTTTGTAATAAGGAAATAATAATTAGGATGGCACATGGTTTTCTCTGAAACAAGCAGTCAAGGCAGAACATTCATCTCCAAATGAAAGGGCTGATTTATTTGTTCATTTTGGAGGTTGATACTTTATCCTTTCTTTCCCTCATCCCTTCACTTTTTTCCTCCAGATTCTGTCTAGTTTGTGTATTTTTTTTTTTAAGGTAACTCTAATGTAATCAGTACAGTTTATGCTTTAAATGCTGTGTACTTTGAAAATGGGACCAATTTGTCTGCTAAGGAGTTGATTTTAAGGTACTATAAGGATATTAGGAAGAGATATACAACTGGTGTTAATTCTGGATGTCTTCTGGAAATCACCTGTGTTCCTGTTTAATACAAAGTAATTTAGGATACTACTTGTCATTTGCAGTAGTCTAGTAGTGGGCATTAAGCTCTGTCCTGGAAGAGTGTACCGAATACCAGGTGCATTTTAGAATAAGATATTTTATTAGCATGTAATTGTGGCCATATGTCTCATTTCCAGAGACAAACCTAATTTTAGATATTTGGTTTTGTTGATAGACCACTTGATCCCACTTTTTGGTTTCAGAAATATCATTGTTCATTCTTTTTTTCTGAAATACAGTCCTCTTTTTATCAATATAGATCATAGTAACATTTACCCCAGACCAGAGTTGGAAACTGATATGGGTATTACCTGTTTTTCTTAATGTGTTTTATTTTCCAATTTCATCTTCCTTTTAAAAATGAAAATATGGTGCCTTCCCTCCCTCCAGGAAGATTGGCAAATAGTTCCTTTTATTCACTGCTGCTGCGGAGTGATGAGATATGCACTTTACTCTTGAAGACTCAGTAAAAAGCTTTTCACTTCTCAGTATATCCAGAATAGATCACATTTGGGACTTGAGAATATTTGCCAAGCAATCTTTGTTTTTATAGATATTAATGTTGATCCCCAGTTCAATGTTAGTAGAATAAGTCAAACTAGTGTTTGTTTATCTCCCCACCCCACCTCCCAAAACTTTGTGGCACAGCATATAAAAATGTACCTCAGTAATGTTCTATTGAAAATAGGACAGGGGCCTTATGTTCTCATAATTTCCCAACAATGTGCCACCGGGTATTTGCCTCAAGGTAAAGGTTTTAACAAGCAAAGAGTACTTCCCAGCTTCTCCCTGTGCTGTTTATTCCTAACCAATAATGCCCAAGTGTTTGTGCAATGTGTAGTGTGTGTGTATAAATATGTATATTCTTGAAATAGACATACCATCAAAGACATCATTCAGAAGTAACTGATGTATTGGCATCTCATTCATATTTCTGATATATGAGGTATATGGTACTAATTACCTTTTCCTTGATGTTTGCCAATTTTGAATAAAGGCATTGGTACGAAATTACGGAATGTATAGAAAATGTTTTTGGCTTGAAAAATCAACATTTTATGATATACCACAGTATACTCTGCCCAGACCAGCACCCTCGCTGTCTTCTTTCTGTTCTTTACACCGCTATTCCCCATTCCTGCTTCCTCATCTTGGGTTATAACACAATTGTTTCGCAGCATCAATATAGTTGCAATTCTATGACAATTGGACAACTATAGCATGGAAACAGACTGGTATCAATAGTACAGTAGTCACCAGTGTGCCACATTTGCATTAATAAATGCAAAATATACAATTTATAAAGGACAAACTTTGTGTTATGTTTTTTTTATTTTCATTACGTTGTATAATATTGTAAGATTATTGTATGTCCTAATTTGCATTATAAATGTTTTTCCTACATAAAGGCATAAATATAGCAACTTTGTATAAAGGTAGCTTATTAGATTTTTAATTTTTCTTTTATACAAATTGTCTAACAGTGGGACTACCATTGCCAAATTGTATATGAAATATGAATATTTTTGCCCCCTATGGTTAATTTCTTTTATAAACATTCCATATTTCTCTAATAAAAGACATAAGTGATACTGTACTATGCATAAATTGTATTTAATGCTGTTTTATATCAGCATTCTAAATTTTGTTTGCATTTTAATATTGGCCAAACTTAACCAGTGTAAATTAAAATAAAACTTTGTTGTATATGTAACAACATCATTTGCCCTCTATCCCTTCCTGCCCTTTGTTCTCTATTTCTCTCTATCAGTGCCAACTTCATACATTTTGTAGCATGGCAATAAACTATAACTTTTCCACTGAGGCCAAGTGTGGCTTTTTGGAGGAAGTGGGGATGGGAGGATTGCCCATAGCTGTCCTTTGTTATCATTCTTTGGCCATTTGGCCATGTCATCCAGGCATGAGAAATTATAAATGATGTAAACATGCTTTTAAGAACAAGTGTGAATGTGCTTTTAAGCTTAATTTTTGTCATAACAAATAACTAATTTTTTAATCTTTGAAAAAAATCAAGTTTTGGAGTACAATCAAACCTTTATTAACTGGAGTACTTAAAGAATAAGCTAATAATTGAATTTTGTTCAATAAGGGCTAAGCAACACATTTTAAGAAATACTTGTTTATTGTAGAGTATTAGAATACTTTACTGTCCTAACAGTTGTATGTAAAGCAGGGTTTAATCTCAGATGGTGTAGCAATTTGCAATGCCTTACTGTTGTCATTCAGGCATAAATATCCATGATGAGATACTCAAGTTGATCCTGGAAACTGAGCTGACTAGACACTGACCTTAAGCATTCATGAAACACTGCTGTGTTGAATAAAATCTGATGAGCGTTCTCATGGTCACTTTCCCCTTACTGCCAAAAGTAGATTGCAATAAAACCCCAATAAAAGTTTGGTTGGATACCTATTTAAAGTTTATTGTATTTATATTTCATACATTATTTGACATTTCATGATAGGGGCTTTATTTCTTAGTCTCATATCACTGCCTCCATTTCAAAATGCACATATACCATAGCAAAGATGATGTGTTTATTTTTTTGGTGCTGGGGATTGAACTCAGGAGCATTCTACCTCCCAGCTACATCCCCAGCCCTATTTTATTTACTTATTTTGTTTATGTACTTATTTACTTATTTAGTGGTACTGGGGATTGAACCCAGGGGCATTCTACCTCTGAGCTACATCCCCAGCCTTTTTTATTTCATTCTTTGGAAACAGGGTCTCACTAAGTTGCTTGATACCTTCACTAAATTGCCGAGGCTGGCTTTGAACCTGCGATCCTCCTGTCTCAGCCTCTCAAAAACTGGGATTAAAGGTGTGCGCCACCATGCCCGGCTCTTTTATTTTGCAGTGTTTTGCTGGATTGATGGAGTCTCTCTACTTGCTGAGGCTGACCTCAAACCTATGATCCTCCTGTCTCTGTCTCAGGTTCTGTGGTTACAAGCATGAGACACCATGCCTGACTTTATATGTATATTTGACAGAATTTCTCACAGATTTATTCCATGGTTATTCAAATTAGTGGGTCTCAGCTCTGAAGATTCCAAGCCTGATTCTAGCCACTTCTAGAATCTCTAGTGAGATTCCAGAGTCTAACTGAGTATAGCTCTGGGGCAGAAATCATTTAAACAACAACATAGGAAATAGTCCTCAGATGGCTGGGTGCCAGACACTAGGGAATGCTTACATCAATTACAGTGCAGTAGCAGAGACTGAATCTTGGGCAACCAGCACACTTACTCTTAAAATTTAAAAGATTTTTGGATTGTTTATGGATTTTATTTATTTATTTATTATTTTATTTTTATTTATTTATTTATTTTGCGGGTCTGGGGATGGAACCCAGAGGCATTCGACCTCCGAGCTACACCCCCTGTTTATTCTTTATTTTGAAACCGGGTCTCACTGAGTTACAGAGTACCTCACTAAGTAGCTGAGGCTGTCTACGAACCGCGATCCTCCGTGTCTCAGCCTCCCGAATGCCGGGAGAGGCTGAGGGTGTAGCTTGGAGGTAGAATGCCTCTTGGTTCCATCCCCAGTACCACAATAAGTAAATAAATACATCAGGGAGTTAGGAGGTTTTTTCAGAAATGGAGGTAAGACTTGACAATGCCAAAGGCGTGGTGGCACACGCTTGTAATCCCAGTACTTGGGAAGCTTAGACAGGAGGGTTGCAGGTTCGTGGCCAGCCTCAGCAATTTGTGATGCCCTACACAACTTAGTAAGACCCTGTTTCAAAATACAGAATAAAAAATAGGGCTGGGGGTGTAGCTCAAAGGCAGAATGTAAATAGTGTTTAGATTATGTACTGTGCAACAAGCCACCACAACACTATACATATATATATACACCATGCCTGGCTAGGATTGCAGTTTTGAAGCCAGCCTCACAAGGTTAGTGAGGTACTTAGCAACATGGCAAGACTCTGTTCCCAATAAAATATATATATATTTGTGTGTGTGTGTGTGTGTACTTACAGGATATAAGTTTTAAAATAAAGATTGTATCTGGGTGTGGTGGTGCATGCTTGTAATCCTAGTATGAGGGAGGCAGAGACAGGAATATCATGCAGATCCGAAGCCAACCTCAGCTACTTGGTGAGACCCTGTTTCCAAATAAAATATAAAATAGGTCTGGGGATGTAACCTGGAGATAGGTAGTCCCTGGGTTCCATCTCCAGTACCACAAGTAATAAATAAATATAAAAAGAAAGATGGTGGGTTGTCCACATGGAGCTAGAGGTCCATCCAGTAAGTAGTTAGATGGTTTCTGGTTTTTTATTTTTTATTTTTATTTATTAATTTATTTTTGCAATTCTGGGGATCTATTGCAGGTCCTCACCCATGCGAGGCAAGTACTCTGCCCCTAAGCCACATCTCCAGTCCTTTTATTTATTGAGCCCAGGGGCAATCACCACTGAGTTATAACCCCAGCCCTTTTTAATTAACTTTTTTTTTTT
The DNA here is from genome assembly GCF_963383645.1 of Muscardinus avellanarius. NCBI lineage: Eukaryota > Metazoa > Chordata > Mammalia > Rodentia > Gliridae > Muscardinus > Muscardinus avellanarius. The sequence continues at coordinate 51,720,235 of NC_137797.1, read as the reverse complement.
TTTTTTTTTTTGAGGCACTGGGGTTGGAACCCAGGGGCATTCTACCTCCGAGCTACACTGCCAGTCCTTTTTTTATTGTTTATTTTGAAACAGGGTCTCATTGAGTTGCAAAGGACCTCACTAAGTAGCTGAGGCTGGCCACGAACCCGGATCCTCCTGTCTCAGCCAACCAAGTACTAGAATTATAGGTGGGCATCACTATACCTGGCTCATTTTTTCAGTTTTGAGACAGTCTTGCTAAGTTGCCCAGGCTGTCCTTAAATTCATGATCATCCTGCTACAACTCTGAAATAATTAGGATTATACGTGTGTACCACCAGGCCTTGTTTTCTACCAGCAAGTGTTTTCCCAGTAACAAAGCTGAGTGATCTTTTTAAAGATGGTATTTCTTGCTGGGCATGGTGGATCACACTCGTAACCCCAGCATTCAGAAGCCTAAGACCAGAGGATCACGGTTCACGGCCAGCCTCAGCTACTTAGGCCCTCTACAACTGAGTTAGACCTTGTTTCAAAATAAAGAAGAAAAAATAGGGCTGGCAGTGTAGCTTGGTTGTAGAATGCCCCGGCTACTACCGCAAAAAAAAAAAAAAAAAAAAAAAAAAAGATGGTATTTCAAGATGTTCTAAGTGGCAGCTCATCAGAGTACCCTATCTTAAATGTTATTATTTTGCAAGTACTAGGATTACAAGTGTGTGCCACCTTGCCCTGCTAAAATACCTTGTTTTATTATGGTATTTCCCACATCTTTACCAAACAAAGCAGACCCAAAATACAAAAAGAGAAGCTAGATTCCAGAAGTATATGTTTTGAGACAGGAATTTTAATTAAAAAAAATTTTTTTTGGTATCAGGTGTGGTATTGCATGCTTGTAATTCCAGTACTTAGGAAGCTGAAACAGGAGGATCACAGGTTTGCAGCCAGGCTCAGCTGTCCTTAGTGAGGTCCTCTGCAACTTAGTGAGACCTGTTAATCTTTTTTTTTTTTTTGTACTGGGGATGAAAGGAACCCTTGGGCATTCTACCTCCGAGCTACACCCTCAGCCCTATTTTTTATTATTTTTATTTTGAAACTGGGTCTTACTGAGTTGCAAGGGGCCTAAGTAGCTGAGGCTGGCCAGGAAACTGCGATCTCCTCCTTTCTCAACCTCCCAAATGCTGGGATTACAAGCGTGTACCACCACAACCGGCAGCTCCACATATTTTTAACTTCTTACCCATCAAAAGGTCTGTACCATCTCCACTGAAAACCACTGATCCAGAACTAACAATAAACACAAGCAGAATCAAAAAATGCAATATATGTAAAGCAGTGCAGTGCTTAAATACTGGTGAATTCTTTTCATAGAAATTGGGATTTTGAAGCCAGGTGTAGTGGTGCATACTTGTAATCCCAGCATTCGGAGGCTGACACTGGAGGATCTGTGGTTCACAGACAGCCTCAGCTACTTAGGCCCTCCGCAACTTAGTGAGAGCCTGTTTCAAAATAAAGAATAAAAAATAGGGCAGGGGTGTAGCTCAGAGATCAAATGCTTCTGGGTTCGATCCCCAGATCCTAAAAAAAGAAAGAAATTGGGATTTTGACCCAGCGTGCTCACCTGTAATCCTTGTACTTGTGAGGCTGAGACAGGAGGCTCTCAGGTTTGAAGACAGCTTTAGCAATTTATCAAGGCCCTCAACAACTTAGTGTGGCCCTGTTTCAAAATAAAAAAGTAGTTCTGGGGGTGTGGCTGGAAGGTAAAATGCCCCCTGGGTTCAATTCCTAGTACCATAAAAAGGAAAAAAAAATTTTAAATTTGGGTTTTGTTTTTATATACTGAGGATTAAACCCAGAGGCATTCTACCTCCCAAGTTATACCCCCAGCCCGATTTTATTTGGAAAAAGGGTCTCGCTAAGTTGCAGAGGGCCTAGCTAAATTGCTGAGACAGGTTTCGAAACTGCAATCCAATCCTCCTGTCTCTGCCTCCCAAATACCGGGATTACAAACGTGAACTGCCACACTCTAGCAAGGCCCTGTTTCAAAATAAAGAATAAAGAGCAGGGCAGAGGATGTAACTCAGAGGTCTAATGCCCCTGGGTTCCAGTCCCAGACCTGCAAAAAAAAAAAAAAAAAAAAAATAGTCTAAAAGTATACATTTGAACTCCATCGGCCTAGCAACGCCCAGGCAGGCCTCTCTTTGTTCCTCCCAGGTTCGACTCCAAGTGGCCCCGCCCCCCGCGCCGCGGCCCGCGTTTCCGGTCTGGGCCTGAGCGGCGCGCGGGCCGGGCCCCGCCCCGGCGCTGAGCTGTGTCGTCACTTCCGGCTTCCTTTAGCTGCTAGCTCCGGAGCGCGAGCTGTGGGGATTAGCGTGAGTCCCGAACTCCTCGGAACCATGGTGAGCTAGGGCTTCAGCCCTCTGCCTCGGCCCTGCCCGCGCCGCGCCCTGCGGCCCCGCCGCTCCCTCCGGCCTCCCAGCGTCGCAGGCCCCGGCGGCTGCCCTCAGGATCCGCCGCACATGGCGCGGGCCGCGGCGTGGGCCTGCGCCGGGGACAGCCACGGGCGCCGGCCGGGCGGCCGGGGGAGCGGCGGGCCGGGGTCTGCGTCGGCTTCAGATTCGGCCTTTTCACATCTCGGAACCACGGGACCCCGGCCTCAACCTGAGCAAAGAAGTTTCTAGTGCCCGGGCGGCGCCGCCCTCCGCCTGGGCGGGGCCTGGAAGATGGAGGCGGCCGCCCTCGGCCGCGGACCCGCCGCCCCGCCGGGCCGGGTAGCTCCGGGTGGCCTGAGTGCCGCGCGGGGCACCCAGTCTTTATGTGTGTGATTTCTATTTCGGGCGCCCCCTGTAAATCCTTGCCTCTTTCCGTTATGAATCCTTCATTTGTCTGAATTTATTATGTCAGTAAATTTTTCGCTTGATCCCTACTTGTAAATGCAGCGGAAGGCGCATAAGTATATGTGTTAAAGAGTATTTGTATTAAAATGAAGTTTGTCTCTTTTTTTTTTAAATTAGGCGTCCCTTTCCCTCGCACCTGTTAACATCTTCAAAGCTGGAGCTGATGAAGAGAGAGCAGAGACAGCTCGTCTGGTAAGCCCGATCTCCCTCATTACTTTAAAGATTGTGCTTTTCTGTATGATTGTGACATTCTGATATCTTTGATTTTTTTTTTTCTCCAGTCTTCTTTTATTGGTGCCATTGCCATTGGAGATTTGGTAAAGAGCACCTTGGGACCCAAAGGCATGGTAAGAAAATGCAGTTTTTGTTTGTTTTAATGGGATCTTGCTATGTTGTCCAGGCTGGCCACAAATAAAAAGTTGTAATATTGTTTTAAGCCCTTAGTGAAAATATAATTAATAACAAATTTTAATGCTCCTTAATATTTAAAGTTTAACTTCTAATTATAGAAGTAAGGTAAATACTTATTGCTAAAAATAAAAGTCCTCCAGGATCACCATTTCTAATCTTAGGCCTCTCTCCATTGGCAATCTGAGTTATCATTTGGGTATAATTTTAGTACTTTTTTGTTTATTAATTTATTTGTGGGACTGGGAATTGGGAGGGGCATTCTACCTCCAAGTTATACTGCCAGATATTTTTGTATTTTTGTTTTGAAATAGGGTCTTGCTAGGTTGGTGAGGCTGATCTTAAACCTGTCATCCTCCTGTCTCAGGCTCCCAAGTATTAGGATTACAGGCTTGTGCCACCATGCTTCCCTTTAGTTCTTTTAAATTTCTTTAAGTGAAGGTAGAGATTCTATGTCTTCACTAACTGTCAAGTAGTCTTTTGTTGTTGTTGTTGATACTGGAAATTGAACACAGGAGCATTCTACCTTTGAGCTATATCCCCAGTCCATTTCTATTATTTGGAAAGAGGGTCTCACTGGGTTGATAAGAGTCTCACTGCTTGCTGAGATTCTTGATCCTCCTGTTTCAGCCTCCCAAGTACTGGGATTACAGGTGTTTACCTCCTTGCCAGTCAAGTAGTGTTCTGTAGCTTTATTGTATTTTATTGATGGACACTTAAGTTTCCATTGTGTTTTCTGTTAAAATGCTGAAACAAATCTAGGGAGGTCTTTATTTTTCCTGTGTATGTAGTGTTTCTACGCATAGATGCCAAGGTGTTTTTTTTTTGTGTGTGTGGGTTTTTTTGGCGGGTCTGAGGATGGAACCCAGGGGCATTTGATCTCCGATCTACACCCCCTGCCCTATTTTTTTTTTTTTCTTTATTTTGAAACTGGGTCTCACTGAGTTGCAGAGGGCCTCACTAAGTAGCTGAGGCTGTCCGCGAACCGCTGAACCTCTGGTCTCAGCCTCCCGAATGCTGGGATTACAAGCGTGCACCACCACGCCCGGCTCGCCAAGGTTTGATTGTAGTGTATAGGCACTAAAAAACATTATTTGGCCAAATAGTCATCCTCATTGTTTATGTGCTAACATTGTACTACTGAAAGTACTGATTGATGCATGCATTCTTGAAGATGTGTTTATATCTTAATTTGAAACAAACATGCTCCCTTTAGGATAAAATCCTTCTAAGCAGTGGACGAGATGCCTCTCTTATGGTGACCAATGATGGTGCCACCATTCTCAAAAACATTGGTGTTGACAACCCAGCAGCTAAAGTTTTGGTTGGTGAGTGAAGATACTGTTTTGTTGAAATTTTGAAATACTTTGTTTGTTTCTGTGGTACTTGGGATGGAACCAGGGGCTTTCTACCTCCGGGATACCCCCCCCCCAACCTATTTTATATATTTTTTGGAAACAGGGTCTCACTAAGTTGCTGAGAGCCTCACTAAGTAGCTGAGGCTGGCTTTGAGCCACCTGTCTTAGCCTCCTGTTTCAGCCTCCCAAGTGCAGGGATTAAAACAAGCACGCACCACCATGTGTGATAATACCTTTTTTTTTTTTTTTTTTTTTTTGTGGGTCTGGGGATGGAACCCAGAGGCATTTGACCTCCGAGCTACACCCCCCTGCCCTTTTTTATTCTTTTCATTTTGAAACGGTCTCACTGAGTTGTGGAGGGCCTCACTAAGTAGCTGAGGCTGTCCGCAAACCACGATCCTCCTGTCTCAGCTTCCCAAATGCTGGGATTACAAGCGTGCACCACCACGCCAGTTTGACAATACCTTATTTTTAAAAAAAAAAAAAATTTTTTTTTTGCAGTATGAGGGTGGAACCCAGGGGCATTCTACCTCTGGGTATACCCTCAACCCTATATTTTATTCTTTAAAAAGTGAATAAAAAAGCACCACTACACCTGGCTTTTTTATTCCTTTTTATTTTGAAACAGGCTCACTAAGTATCTGAGGCTGTCTGTGAACCATGATCCTCCTGTCCCAGGCCCCCAAATACTGTGCTTACAGGCGTGCATCACTATGCCTGGCTGAAATACCTTATTTTCTAATAGGCTATATTGCCTAACTGCACTTTTGTAGTACTGGGGATTGAACCCAGGGGCATTCTATCTCTGAGCTACACCCCCAGCCTTTTTTTATGAGTTTTATTTATTTATTTATTTATTTATTTATTTATTTATTTTGGTGGTACTGAGGATGGAATCCAGAGGCATTCTATCTCTGACCTGTTTTATTTTTTTGTTTTGAAATGGGGTGTTACTAAGTTGCTGAAGCTGGTCAAGAGCCTATGATCCTCCTATCTCAGTCTCCCAAATACTGGGATTACAGGCATGTACCATCATGCCCAGCTCGTCACTTTTTAATTGTCATTATTGAAATATAAGCTTCATAACTGCCATGTAATTATTGGTGGTTATCTTGGTTCATATTGTGCTGCTGCAGTGATTGAAGATTGTTTGGTTTATGATTCTGGAGGCCAAGGAAGTCTAAGATCAAGGGAAGCTATCTGGTGAGAGCCTTCTTACTGTGTCATAATATGGCAGAGGCATCATATGGGTGAGAGAGAAAGGTAGCGATTGTTTGAGGATTAAGTTTCTAATAGATGAAATTAAGGGCACCATATTCATAGCATAGCAGTGGTAGAACTATAAAGTTTGTCAAGAATTCTAGATGGGGGAAGAGTTAGATTGGTGATGGGTATTTTTGGAGATTAGTAAACTACAGAAAAATAATTTTGAGTTACTAATATTTTTCCTAGATATGTCAAGGGTTCAAGATGATGAAGTTGGTGATGGCACTACCTCTGTTACTGTTTTAGCTGCGGAATTACTAAGGGTAAGAGCAGCTCTAACGTTAGTTTTTTTTGTTGTTGCCACTATGGTTTTGAATATCAGAAGTAATCAAGCCCATTATAACTTTTATTTGTATAACCATTTATTAATAGGAAGCCGAATCTTTAATTGCAAAAAAGATTCATCCACAGACCATCATTGCAGGTTGGAGAGAAGCTACAAAAGCTGCACGGGAGGCTCTGTTGAGTTCTGCAGTTGATCATGGGTTGGTATACCTAAATACTACTGTTGTAAAATTCAACATGGAGAACACCGAAAGGCGTGTACAAGTATAAGTTTGTTGCCTCACCCCACCCAGTAGTCAAATCCACCTCATCCTCCAGAGACAGCCCCCAAAGTTTGAGTTTCTGGTCTTTACTGTAATCAAAATAAAACGTGTATAGAAATAGCTTATTACTGTATATGGAGTTCCTTGGGTTTGCCTTTTTTGGGGGGGTACTGGGGATTGAACCCAGTGCCATTCTACCTCTCAAACCTGTGATCCTTCTGTCTTGGCTTCCCAAGTACTGGAATTACAGTTCTGTATCCCTGCACCTGGTTTTCATTAGCCTTTTTTCTTAACCTGAATGTTGATAGTTTTTGCTGCATTAGTTTAAATTATGCCTTTAAATACATAATAATTGAATAGTTGACTAGTTAATTTCCTTAACCTGTCTATGATTGGAGATTTGGAGGGGTTTTTTTTTTTTGACAGTTTTTAGCTTTGTAATATAAAGTTGTTACCCTAGAAGTAAAATTGCTGTGTCCAAAGGTAAGTTTATGTTTTAAGACATTTCATATACAAACAAGCCTTTGGAAATTATTTCTATTATCACAGTACTAATTTCCCTATGTTCTTGACATTGATATTCTTTTTTGTGTGTGATACTGGGGGCAAAACTGCCTCCAAGGTACAACCCTAACCCTTTTTCATTTTTTATTTATTTATTTATTTATTTATTTATTTATTATTTATTTATGCAGTACTGGGGATGGAACCCAGGGGCATTCTACCTCCTGGCTATACCCCGAGCCCTATAATTTATTTTATTTTTTGGTGGTACTGGAGGTGGAACCCAGGGCCTTTTCTACCTCTATGCTATACTCCCAGACCTACTTTATTTGGAAACAGGGTCTCACTAAGTAGCTGAGGCTGACTTCGAACTTGTGTGACCCTCCTGTCTCAGCCTCGCAAGTGCTGGGATTACAAGTGTGCACCACCACACCCGGCCCTTTTTTTTTTTTTTTTTTTTTTTTTTTTTTTTTTTTTTTTTTTTTTAGAACAGGGTCTCACTGAGTTTTCAGAGATCCTCACTAGCTGAGGTTGTCCTTGAACCACAATTACAAGTGTGAGCCACCACACTTGATATTCTTTTGTTTGCTTGTACCTTCCCCTTTTGGCAGTTTCATAGGGGAAAACATTCTTTAATTTACATTTTTGGATTACTGGTAAGGTTTAGATTTTTTTCTTATGACTCCTAAATACTACTTTTAGTAGCAAAAGTATTTGTTGACTTAAGATATATAAGTAGATTTTGAAAAGTATAGTTGATATCTATGGCTAAGCTTTTATAACATGCACTGTTTTTGTTGTTTTGGTTGGTTTTATTTAGTTCTGATGAAGTTAGGTTCCGTCAAGATTTGATGAATATTGCAGGAACGACATTATCTTCAAAACTTCTTACTCATCACAAAGATCACTTTACCCAGTTAGCTGTAGAAGCTGTTCTTAGACTGAAAGGCTCTGGTAATCTGGAGGCGATTCATGTCATCAAGAAATTGGGCGGGAGTCTGGCAGATTCTTATTTAGATGAAGGTATGTATGTCAGACATGGGAAAGAAACTTTCATCAGCTCCTGAGGGCTGAATACTGAGGAAAACCTGTTTCCAGTTAGCCAAAACCTGTGACACTTGACAGAAAACTTACCCTTAGCTGGGCATGGTGGCATATGCTTATAATCTCAGCATTTCACTTGTAATCTCAGCATTCAGCAATCGGGAGGCAGAGCTTAGAGGATCATGGTTTGTGGCCAGCCTCAACTACTTAGTAAGGCTCTCTGCAACTCAGTGAGACCCAGTTTCAAAATAAAGAATAAAATACAGGCCTGGGGGTGTAGCTTGGAAGTAGAATGCCCCTGGGTTCCATCCCCAGTACTACCAAAAACCTTAAGGACCAAGGATATTGTAGCTGGGTTCAGTACTGGGGAGGGTCAGACAGTATTACAGGTTTGAGGCCAGCCTTAGCAAGACCATGTTTCAAAACAAAGGGTTGGGGGTGAATCCAGAAGTATTTATGGCTAGTGTCAACCATAAGCAGTAAACAGGTAGTCACTGCCCTAATGAAATGCTTTATAGAATAGGTTCCAGAAGTTTGGTAAATTGAACTTAAATGCATTCTGAATTATTTAATACTATTATTATGTTTATTATAGGCTTCCTGTTGGATAAAAAAATTGGAGTAAATCAACCAAAGCGAATTGAAAATGCAAAAATTCTTATTGCAAATACTGGAATGGATACAGACAAAATAAAGGTACATAACTATATTTCTTGAAGTTCTAATTGTCAGTTGCTATAAACTTGGGAATCAGGTACACTAAAAAACTTAAAATACATATATACACACATACTTTTGATAATCTTGTTTATGAAAACGTTGAGAGATTCTTTGGGACTCTTGAGAAATGAGAGCTGGGTGTGGTGGCTCATACTTGTGTACTTGGAAGCCTGAGACAGAAGTATCACAGGTTCAAAGCCAGCCTCGGCAACTTAGCCCTTCAACAACCTAGTGAGACCCTGTTTCCAAATAAAAATCAAATTGGCTGGGGGTGTGCCTTAGAGGTATAATGTCTCTGGGTTCAATCCCCCATACCAAAAAATAAAATAGGTCTGGAAGTGTAGCCTGGAGTAGGCCTTTGTGTTTTATTTCCAGTACCACAAAAATAAAAGGACTAGGGTAGAGGGGGTATTCAGATGTAAAATGCTTGCAGGTTTGAGATGAGTCTGGAGGATTGTAGCTTGATGATATAGTTTCCTTGCTTCAATCCCCAGTACCACACATACACTGACACACATGCACATAATAATGAAACCCGTGCTGTGCTTATTTTTTTTCTTTCTCTTAGATATTTGGTTCCCGGGTAAGAGTCGATTCTACGGCAAAGGTTGCAGAAATAGAACATGCAGAAAAGGAAAAAATGAAGGAGAAAGTTGAACGTATTCTTAAGCATGGAATAAATTGCTTTATTAACAGGTCTGTGTGATCTAAGAAATGGCTTTTTTCTTATGAAAATACTTTATATTGAGTTAGTTATTTGTTATCTAGAAACTGCTATAAGCCAGGCATGGTGGCTCACACTTGTAATTCCATTACTTGGGAGGCTGAGACAGGTTTGCAGGTTCGCAGCCAGCCTCAGCTACTTAAACCCTCCACAACTTAGTGAGACCCTGTTTCAAAATAAGTAAAATAGGACTGGGGGTGTAGCTTGGAAGTAGAATGCCCCTGGGTTCAACCCTCAGCACCAAAAAAATGAAAGAAAGAAAGAAACTGCTCTACATATTTTTACTTAAAATGACATATTCATAAATCAGATTATGATTAACCTATACTTTACTAGAGTAGGATAATTATAACTGTGCTGTAACATAAGTTTTGTGGATGTCTTCCCAGTCTGTTATCTCAGTACCTTATTGTACTGTATGCAGTTTCTTTTGATGATGTAAAGTGAATTAATTATGGTAGGTTGCTTGAACATAAGGACTGAGTTATCTTGGTTCTTGATATAGTAACCTAGATGGCTACCAAGTGACTGGTGGGCAGGTAGAATATACATTGTAGATACACTGGACAAAGGAATGATTCACATTTTGTACAAGAATGGGCAGAGCAATGCAAGATTTTATCGGGCTACTCAGACAGGGCATAATTAAAAACCAATTAATTGTTGATTTCTGGGATTTTTGGACCGAAGTTGACTATAAGTAACTGAAACTGAGACAGTGAAAGCACAGAATTTTAAGAACCTTAAAATGCTTAAAAGTAGCTTTCTGTGAAGCTTTTCTGTGTGTATTGAGGTACTAAAGATTGAACCCAGGGCATTCCACCCCTGAGCTACAACCCCAGCCTGATTTATTGCTTCATTGATTTATTGTGGTACTGTGACTTGAACCTAGAGGCATTCTACTTTGAGCTACACCCCCAGCCCAATTTTTTAATTTATTTGGAAACAGGGTCTTGTTAGGTTGATGAGTCTTACTACTTGCTGAGGCTGTATCCGAACCTCTGATCCTCCTGTTTCAGCCTCCCAAGTACAGGGAATATAGATGTGCACCACCACACCCAGCCCTATTCATTTATTTATTTATTTATTTATTTTAATTTTTTTTTTTTAATTTGAAACGGAGTCTCAGTTGCTGCTGAGGGTTTTGCTAAATTGGTAAGACTGTCTTTGGACGTGCAATCCTCTCACTATGGTACTATGTCCAGCTTACCTTTGTTTTTGTTTGTTTGTTTTTTGTGGGACTGGGGATTGGAACCAGGTGGATTTTACCTCCGAGCTACACTGCTACTCCAGCCCCTTTTTTTTTTTTTTTTTTTTTTTTTTTTGTGGTACTGGGGTTCCTGGAAGCCCTTCTACCTTAGGGCTACACTCCCAGACCTATTTTATATTTTTATTTGGAAACAGGGTCTCTTAAAGCCAGCGCGGCTGACTTCGAACCTGCGCGATCCTCCTGTCTCTGCCTCCCAAGCATGGGGATTACAAGCGTGTGCCACCACGCCCGGCTTTTTTGTATTCTTGAAACAGGGTCTAACAGCTGCAGCGGCCTCACTAAGTAGCTGAAGCTGGCCACAAACTGATCTTCCTGTTTCAGCCTCCCAAATGCTGACATTACAAGTGTATGCCACCACGTCCAGCTCGGCTTACTTTTGTGTGTGTGTGTGTGTGTATGTGGTACTGGGAATTGAGCTTAGGGACATTCTACCTATAAGCCACATACTCAGCCCCTTTCATTTTTATTTTTTTGTTTTAAAACGGTCTTCCCGGGTGTGGTGGCCCACATTTGTAATCCCAGCTTTTGGGAGGCTGAGACAGGAGGATTGTGTAGGTTTGAAGCCTGCCTCAGCTATTTAGTGAGGTGTTTTTCAACTCAGTGAGACCCTGCTTCAAAAAAATAAAGAATAAAAAATAGGTCTGGGGGTGTCACTTGGAGGTAGAATGCCCCTGGGTTCCATCCCCAGTACTTCCAAAAATAAGAAAGAAAGAATTAAATAGGGCTGAAGGAGTAGCTCGGAGGTAGAATGCCCCTGAGTTCCATCTCCAGTACTGCCAAAAAAAAAAGTAAATAATAAAACAGGGTCTTGCTAGGTTGCTGAGAGTCTTGCTAAGTTGTGGCTGGTCTCAAACCTGGAATCCTTCTGTCTCAGCCTCCTAAGTACTGGGATTATAGGCATGCACCACCATACTCAGTTATTAAAACTTTTTTTTACCATTTAATTTTATTGCCATAAAGTATATGAACATGGGTACGTTTTTTACTTTATTACTGCTAAGTTTCCTTCTGGAATGATGAGACTAGTTTATAGTCAGTAGTAATGTGACAGTATAATTAATGATTGTTTTTAACGCTTACATGGATGTGTTACTATTACGTTTTAATTATATAGACAAAAATGTCCACTTTCTCTGATTTTCATTTCTTTGATTTCTGTTGAGATAAAAATGTTTCCATGTTAGTAAATTTAATGTAGCTTATCTTGAAAAGTGACAGTTTTGAGCATAATGTTTTTATGTATTTTATTTGTAGGCAATTAATTTATAATTACCCTGAACAGCTCTTTGGTGCTGCTGGTGTCATGGCTATTGAACATGCGGATTTTGCAGGTGTAGAACGTCTCGCTCTTGTCACAGGTTAGGATAAAAGACACTTAAGTACTAGTAAACATAATAAGCAGTTTGGGTTTATTAGAATTATCTGTTGCTGTGAGTAATTCATTGTTGAAACTGTGAAGAAATCCCTTTAAGGAGCTTAGATTCTAAGCATTCTGAGATTTGGATATAAACATATACATATATATTTATGGTACCAGGGATTGAAGTTGGGCATTCTACCTCCAAGCTACAACCTCAGGTACCGAGATTACAGCATACACCACTTGCCCAGCTAATTAACATTTTATTTATTTTTTTTTTTTAACAGTACTGAGGGTGGAATCCACGGGTTTTTCTACCTCCCGGCTATATTACCAGACCTATTTTATGTTTTATTTGGAAACAGGGTCTCACCAAGTTGCTGAGAGCCTCACTAAGTAGTTGAGAGCCTCACTAAGTAGTTCAGGCTGGCTTCGAACCTATGCGATCCTCTTCCTCAGCCTCCCAAGCGCTGGGATTACAAGTGTGCTCCACCACAGCTGGCTCTGCTAACATATAAAAACCAACTATACTCTACTGAAAATTCAAAATCTCAGACTTTCTGAATATCAGTATGACACCACAAGTAAAAAATTCCATACTTGAACTCTCATGACTTGAACTCTCATACTTGAACTCTCAAACTGCAGGTGCACTTAAACAAAATTACTTTCAGAATGATTTTTTCTTTCTTTTGGTGGTACTGGGGTTTCTGGAAGCCCTTCTACCTCTGGGCTACACTCCCAGACCTATTTTTATACTTTTTTATTTGGAAACAGGGTCTCTTAAGCCAGCACAGCTGGCTTTGAACCTGCGCGATCCTCCTGTCTCCGACTCCCAAGTGTGGGGATAACAAGTGTGGGCCACCACACCCAGCATGATTTAATTTTTGTATTGAGACTAGGTCTCACTGAGTTGCTTGGGCTGGTCTCAAACCTGCGATCCTTCTGTCTTAGCTTCCCCTAGTTATTTTGATTTATTTATTTTTAAGTTGTTGTTATTATTATTATTATTATTATTATTATTTTGTCATATTAAGAATGGAACCCGGGCATTCTACCTCCAAGCTACACCTAGGTCAGCTCTATTATTTTATTATTTATCTTTTGCAGTACTGGGGAAGGAGCCCAGGGGCATTCTACCTTTGAGCCTGACCCCCCAGTGCTATTTTTATTCTTTATTTTGAAATAGGGTTTCACTGAGTTGCAAAGGGCCTCACTATGTAGCTGAGGCTGTCTGCAAACCTGGATCCTCCTGTCTCACCCTCTATTATTTTATTTTGAAACAGGGTCTCATTAAGTTATAGATGGCCTAAGTTCCTGGGGCTGGTTGAAAACCTGAGTTCTTCCTGTCTCAGCCTCCGAAGTACTATGATTACAAGGGTACGCCACTACAATCTGGCTTGGTTATTTTTAACACAGGTTGAATATTTCGGATAAGAAATATTCAACCAGAAGTCTTTCAGACTTTGGATTTTTTATGAATTTGAAGATTTTTGCTTTAATGTAATGGGATACCTTGGGGATGACATACGTAAGTCTAAATATGAAATTTAGTTTTCATGTATACTTTATGCACAGTCTGATGGTAATGAAGGTAATTTTGTGTGTGGGGGGGGTTACTGGGGGTGGAACCCAGGGGGCATTCCCTCTCAAGCTACTCCCCCAGCTCTCTTTTTTTATCCTTTATTTTTTGAAACAGTCTCACTGAGTTGCAAAGGGCCTCTTTAAGTACAGTACAGTTGGTTTTTAAAATATTAGCTGGGCAAGTGGTGCATGCTTATAATCCCAGTACTTGGGTGGCTGAGACTAGAGGATCATGGGCTTAGTGCCAGCCTCAACAATTAATTACTTTATCTTTTTTTTTAACAGGGTCTCACTAAGTTGCAGAGGGCCTCACTAAGTGTCTGAGGCTGGCCAAGAACCTGGATCCTCCTATTTCAGCCTCCCAAGTACTGGGATGCCCAGCCAGCCTCAAGAATTTAGTCCCTCCACAACTTAGTGAGATCCTGTTTAAAATAGGGCTAATAGGGCTGGGAGTGTGGCTCAGGTAAGAATGCCCCCAAGTTCAGTTCCCAGCTCCCAACACACACAAAAGTTATTTATATGTTATATGTCTGTTATTGCTTGTTAGAAAACAAATTTTAAACTTTGCATGCATTTAATTAATATTTATGTTCCTAGGTGGTGAAATTGCCTCTACCTTTGATCATCCAGAATTGGTGAAGCTCGGAAGTTGCAAACTTATTGAGGAAGTCATGATTGGAGAAGACAAACTTATTCACTTTTCTGGGGTTGCCCTTGGTGAGTGATTACATAGATAATGGTTTGTGTTTATAAATCCTTGCTAAGTTCTTTTGAAATGAAAGAAAAAATATTGTAGTACTAGAATTTGTAGAATATGTTATCTTGTAAGTCTTAACCCTTGAAAACATAATGTTCTTTTTCATTAGCTGGTCACTGAGACTTAAGAATAATATGTTTTAATTTCAGGTGAGGCTTGTACAATTGTTTTGCGTGGTGCCACTCAACAAATTTTAGATGAAGCAGAAAGATCTTTGCATGATGCTCTTTGTGTTCTTGCCCAAACTGTGAAGGATCCTAGAACAGTGTATGGAGGAGGTAAGTATTAAACACTTTTTGTGTTTGTGTGGTACTGGGGATGGAACCCAGGGGCATTCTACCTCTGAGCTACACCCCCAGCCCTATTTTTTATTCTTTATTTGGAAACAGTGTCTCACTGAGTTGCAGAGAGCCTCACTAAGTAGTCTAGACTGTTCATAAACCTCAGTCCTCCTGTCTCAGCCTTCCAAATGTTGGGATTAAAAGTATTGTGCCACTACGCCCAGCTTTTGAACACTTATTTCTTAAAGTATTGTGTCACTCATAGTTTTATTAGTTCTTGTAGAAACTGTGTTTTATTTTTGTGTGTGTGGCACTGGGGATTGAACCAAATGACACTTTACCACCAAACTATATCTCTAGTCCTTTTTATTTTACTTATTTTTTTGGTTGTGTTTTTCACATTACTGGGGATGGAACCCAGGGACATTCTACTGTTGAGCTACACCTCCAGCCCTATTTTTTATTCTTTATTTTGAAATAAATTTTGCTAAGTTGCAAAGGGATCTTAAGTAGTTGAGGCTGTCTGTGAACTATTATTCTACTGTTTCAGCCTCCTAAATGCTGGGATATCAAGCATGCGCCACCATACCCGGCAGTCCTTTTTATTTTTTGAGATTGGGTTTCCCTGCATTGCCCAGGCTGGCAACAAACTTCGGATCCTTCAGCCTCAGGCTCCTGAGGGGCCATCATGCCGGGCCTTTGCACTTAATTTTAAAATGCTTGATCTATCTGAGGTGGTGTCAATAATACAGGGCCTTGGTGACAGCTTAATGCAACTGTATTTTATTGAAATTTCAATTGTAGGATGTTCTGAGATGCTGATGGCTCATGCTGTGACACAGCTTGCCAGTAGAACACCAGGCAAAGAAGCTGTTGCAATGGAGTCTTACGCTAAAGCACTGAGAATGGTAAGCTAATAAAGATAAGAAATCTGAACTTAAGTTTTGTGGCTGTTGACAGTTTAAAAATGAATTCATTTTTCTGGCCTAGATAGAAAATGGTCACATCTTTAAGAAAATGAACTGGTTTGCATCATTTTAAAAATTTGATTCTTTATGTGTAGTGATTAAAAGGAAGCAGATATTGTTTCCAAGTGTATAATTTTAAGAAGCTACCTTTTTTTGTGTGTGTGGTACTGGGGTTGGAACCCAGAGGCTTTCTACCTCCGGGCTATACTCCCAGACCTTTTTTTTATATATATATTTTATTTGGAAACAGGGTCTCACTAAGTTGCTGAGAGCCTCACTAAGTAGCTGAGGTTGGCTTCGAACCCGTGTGATCCTCCTGTCTCAGCCTCCCAAGCGCAGGGATTACAAGCGTGCGCCCCCACGCCCGGCTAAAAAGCTACCTTTCTATGTAGAAGTATATGAATGGTTCTTAGAATAGTTAACTTTTTTTTTTTTTTTTTTCATTTTATAGTTGCCAACCATAATAGCTGACAATGCTGGCTATGACAGTGCAGATCTGGTGGCACAGCTCCGAGCCGCTCACAGTGAAGGCAATATAACTGCTGGACTGGGTAAGAAATAAGTGGAACTTTATAGTAGTTGTTAAAAGTAACTGTCTTCAATTTTATTTCTCTTTTTGGAAGATAAAAGTGTTCATGATAACTGTGTAAGACTCATGTGTTTCTAGTAGCTATTATATGTTCTGAGAAAATGTCTTAACATATTTTCACCATTATCAGAGATGTAAAACTAGTTAGAAGATTTGTAATTAGTTTGGTATATAAGGATACACAAATAATGCTTATATTCTGAAGTGTAAACTACTATATTAAAAATGAGTTTTGCTACAGGCGTGGTGGTGCATATTTATAATCCCAGCATTTTGGAGGCTGAGACAGGAGGATCCATGTTCGTGAATCCTCAGCTACTCAGGCCTTTTGCAACTCAGTGAGTCCCTGTTTCAAAATAAAGAATAAAAAATTGGGCTGGGGCTGTAGCTCGGAGGTAGAATGCCCTTGGGTTCCATCCCTGATACCACCAAAAAAAAGTTTTGAAAGCCAGACATAGTCGCACACGCTTATAATCCCAGTTCTTGGGAAGCTGAGACAGGAGGATCACAAGTTCAAAGCCAGCCTCGCCAATTTAGCAAGGCCCTCCACAACTTAAGTGAGACTGTGTCCCATTAGAAATAAAATCGGGCTGGGGTAGAAATCAGAGGTAGAATGCTTCCGGATTCAATCCCTAGCACAAGACACATGCGCACTCACGCATGCACACACATACATTCTTGAGGCCAGGAGTTGTGATGCATGCTTATAATCCCAGTACTTGAGAGGCTGAGACAGGAGGATCAAGTGTTCATGGCCAGCCTCAGCTACTTAGTAAGGCCCTCTGCAAATTAGACCCAATTTCAAAATAAAGAATAAGAAATAGGGCTGGAGGTATAGCTCAGGTAGAATCCCCTAGGTTCAATACCCAGAAATGCAAAAAAATATATATATTTTTTTTAACTGAACTTATTTTGAGACTTCTTTTTAGGAGGTACTAGGTATTGGGGTATTCTACCTCTGAGCTACACCCATGGTCCTTCTTATGTCATATTTTGAAACAAGGTCTCCTTAGTTGCTGAGGCTGGTTTCAACTCTTTGATCCTCCTGTCTCAGTCACTCAAGTACTGGGATTACAGGCATGTGCCACCATGTTCAGGTACTTTGAGACATTCTTGAATACAGATCTCTATAGATAAAAAGCTTATTAAATTCATAAGAAAAAAATTTTGACAAGTTGTATAGGACATTATATAACTGTCTCATAATTCTGTCATTGAACAAGAAAGCCAGTTAGTCATTTTTCAAAAGATGAAGATAGGGATTCTCATATAAATAAAAATTTATAGATGACTTCTAAAATTTTGTCCAGTTAGATGACATAGTAGTTATTGTTAAAACATGGTGATGCATGCTTGTAATCCCAGCATTTAGGAGGCTGAGACCGGAGGATTGCGGTTCACGGACAGCCTTAGCTACTTAGTGAGGTCCTCTGCAATTCAGTGAGACCCGGTTTCAAAACAAAGAATAAAAAATAGGGCAGGGGCTGTAGCTCAGAGGTCGAATGCCCCTGGGTACCATCCCCAGACCCGCCAAAAAAAAAAAAACCCACAAAAAAAACATTTTCTGCAATAATTTTGTATATAGGTATAAAGATAAGTAGAAAATTAAGTGATATAGAAGTATTTGACATTGTTGTTCTCTATTAATATAGGTAGTCAGTAGTTGACCCTTTATTTATTTACATATTTATTTTTGGTACTAGGGGATGAAACCCAGGGGCATTCTACCTCCGAGCGACACCTCAGCCCTATTTTTTATTCTTTATTTTGAAACAGGGTTTCACTGGGTTTTAAAGGGCCTCAGTAAGTACCTGAGGCTGTCCTCAAACTGCGATCCTCCTGTCTCAGCCTCCTGAATGCTGGTATTACAAGCATGTGCCACCATGCCTGGCTAACATTTTATTTTATCTTATTTTATTTTATTTTTGGTGGTACTGGGGTTCCTGGAAGCCCTTCTACCTCTGGGCTACACTCCCAGACCTATTTTTATATATTTTTTGGGAAACAGGATCTCTTAAACCAGCGAAGCTGGCTTTGAACCTGTGTGATTCTCCTGTCTCTGCCTCCCAAGCATGGGGATTACAAGTGTGTGCCACCATGCCTGGCACTTTTTATTTTCTTAAAGGTGTGCCTTGGCTTATTTATGGTGACATGCTAACTAACTCAAATAGTTTGGAATTATTATCTGTTTTTTATAATAGGCTCAGTTTTGTTATGAATGATTAAAGATGTTTTGACATCTTAGTTGTTAACTACTTATTTAGTAAATACTTTGTCTTTTCAGATATGAAGGAAGGTACCATTGGGGATATGGCAGTATTGGGTATAACAGAAAGTTTCCAAGTGAAGCGGCAAGTTCTTCTGAGTGCAGCTGAAGCAGCAGAGGTGATTCTGCGTGTGGATAACATCATCAAAGCAGCACCAAGGTACTAGAGTTCTTGCAGTTCTCAAGAAAAATTAACACTAGAACAAAAAAAATAAGGAAGCTCTATTTGACATTTTTCTAGTTAAAAGTATTATACAACTTAGTTAAAACAGGTAATCAAAATTCTTGGGTTTTTAAATTCAGAGACACTTAGAGGGAAAGACAGGATTAAAGCCAGGCGTGATGGCACACACATGTAATCTCATTTCTTGGGAGACAGGAGGATCACAGGTTCAAAACCAGCCTCAGCAACTCAGTGAGCCTCGCATTGGTTTAGTGATTCCCTCTTTTGAAAAAATAAATAAATAAATAAGCTGGGTGTGATGGCGCACTCTTGTAATCCAAGCATTTGGGATGCTGAGACAGGAGGATTGCAGTTCGTGGACAGCCTCAACTACTTAGTGAGGCCCTCCGCAACTTAGACCATTTCAAAATAAAGAAAAAATAAAGCAGGGGGTGTAGCTTGGGGGTCGAATTCCCCTGGATTCTATCCCCAGATCCAGGAAAAAAAAAAAAAAATAGGATTTGGGATGTAGCTCAGAGGTAGAATGTCCCTGCGTTTAAGGCATCGATAGCTAAGGTAGCTCTCTCAATTGAAAGGGCACATAAAGTGCCGGGATTGGAGTAGCACATAGCTTGGGAAAGGAGCTGGGATGTTGTAGTTAGAAATCATGAGTTTGTTCTCCTCTGTACACTTCACATAGATATTCTTAAGCACACAGTTTGCAAGGTTTGTTCTTATTCTAGCAACTTAATTTCTTTTAGAAAGGCCATCATACAAAAATGGCTAAGTGAAGATTTAGCTAATAATTACATGTTTGTATTAGTCATCAAAAGCACTCATTTTAACTGTTATGTTGTTCTAAGGAGATGAGAGTGTATAGTAGCTTGGACCAAAAGATAGTGAAGATGATGATAAGGGATTAGTTATGGATATATTGGAATGAATCAGTAGGTTTGATTATGAGTTGGATACAGGATGTGAGAGGAAGTAGAATTAAAGATACTTCAAAGTTTTTGCCTGAAGAAATAGGAATTTCAGCCAGGCATGGTGTCACACCCCTGATATCCCAGTGCCTGGGGAGGCTTAGACAGGAAGATCCCAGGTTCATGGCCAGCCTCCGCAACTTAGGTCCTCCACAACTTAGTAAGACCCTGTTTTCCAAATTAATGAAATGGGGTTAGAGGTTTAGCCTGGAGGTAAAATATCCCTGGGTTTAAAATTTCACTTTTCTGAGATGGGGAAGGCTCTTGAAAGAAGATGGGGCGGGCTGGCTGGCTGGCTTGCTTTTTTCAGGTTTTCAACCTCCGAGTGCTACACTTCCTGCCCTAATTTTTATTCTTTAATTTGAAACTGGGTCTCACTAAGTTGCGGAGGGCCTCACTAAGTAGCTGAGGCTGTCTGTGAACCACGATCCTCCAGTCTCAGCTCTTCAAATGCTATGATTACAAGCATGCGCCCCCACACCCGGCTATAAAATGGGAGTTTCTTTTATGGTCATCTTTGTGTCTTTTGATAGTACGTTTCTGGACATCTAGGTATGTCTTGATAGGACAGTTGGATCATTGAGTCTGTAGTTTAGGGGAGAAACTATTAAAACTTAGGAGTTGCTATACATACAGTATTTGAAATCAGGAGACCACCTGAGTCTGCAAGAGTGCATGTTTATTTTTTTATTTTGTGGTACTGGGGATGGAACTCAGGGGTATTCTACATCTGAGCTACAACCCATCCCTATTTTTTATTCTTTATTTTAAAACAGCGTCTCACTGAATTGCTGAGGGCCTCACTAAGTAGCTGAGGCTGTCTGCAAACCTCGATCCTCCTGTCTCAGCCTCCCGAATGCTGGGATTAAGTGTGTGCCATCATCCCTGGTGAGAGTATGTATTTATAACAAAGAAGGCAAGAGATTTTAAGGACTGAGTGCTGGAAAATTCCTATAATAAGCTTGAAGATTCAAATAGCCAGAAAAGGACATAAAAAAGGAAGGAATACATGTAAGATATTGCTAAAACTGGGTGAGGTGTGAAGATTCATTATACCCTCTCTGCTCTTATATACATTTGAAGCTCCTCCACAATGCAAGATTTTAAAGATGGGGTAGGAGGGCTGCCGCCGAGGTAGGAGGAAAATCAAGGGTGTTGGTAGCCCAGAAACCAAATGAAGAACAAATGGTAATCTACCAAAATGATGATGGGTCAAGTAAGATCAGGATTTGTCTTAAGAATTAGATTTAGCCACACATAGGAACTGTTGGTAATTTTGACAAGCATTTTTGACAAATTGTTTTGATGGAGCAGAGCCTTAGGAGACTAACAAGATTTATAGACTATGTTTTGTTGTGAATGAGATAGGAGAGTGGGCTAGTATTTAGAAGAGTAGTGGACCTTACTGTGAAAACAGTATTTCAGTGGGAGAGGTTTAGTTAGAGAAGGGTAATAACATGCAGAAGCAGCACAGTCTATATCAAGTAGTGGAGAGATCTAGAGAAAGAATTTATTTTAGGTAAATCTTCATTGCCTCCAATAAGAAATTACACCCTTAACCTGGGTGTGGTGGCGCACTCTTATAATCCCAGCATTTGGGAGGCTGAGACAGGAGGATTGTGGTTCACAGACAGCCTCAGCTATCTCATGAGGCCCTTTACAACTTAGTGAGACCCTGTTTCAAAATAAAAAATAGGTCTGTGATGCAGCTCAGAGGTAAAAAGGCCCTGGGTTTCATTCCCAGTACTGCCCAAAAAAAGGAAGAAGAAATTACTCCATTAGGCTGGGCGTGGTGGCAGACATTTGTAATCCCAGCACTTGGGAGGCTGAGACAGGAGTATTACACAGCTTCAAAGCCAGCCTGAGCTACTTAAACTCTCAGCAATTTAGTGAAACTCTGTCTCTAATTTACAAGGAACGTCTTTGTGTAGAACCATTGTAATCCCTGCGCTTGGGAAGCTGAGACAGGATGACACAGGTTCGAAACCAGCCTCAGCTACTTAGTGAGGCTCTTAGCCAGTTAGTGAGACCCTGTTTCCAAATATAAAATAGGTCTGTGAGTATAGCCCAGAGGTAGAAAGTCTCTGGGTTCCACCCCCAGTGCCACCAGAAAGGGGGGGGGGGAGGGAGAGAGAGAGAGAGAGAGAGAGAGAGAGAGAGAGAGAGAGAGAGAGAGAGAGAGAGAGAGAAAAGAACCCCTAGTAACAGTAACACACACATGAAATGACAAATTCAGTCTCTAAGAAGGCAGTTAAAGTTGTTTCTTTAATGCCTAGTGGTAGCCGGTTAATATTTTTATATATATCTTGATTAGCATCCTAGTTCCCTTTTCTGTAAGCAGCTGAGGTTGAAAAGTTTAATAACTTCAAATCCATTCTTGGGCTTTCTCAGCTTTCCTGCACTTTGCTTCCTAAGTCGTGTTTCTCAAGCTTTAGCTTCTTGAGCTAGCATGACTTCATGAGCAAACATGAAGCTAAAAAATCTCACAAGTACCTTTACTAACATCCTCTCTTCCCAAGATTCTTATATGCTCTTAGACTGTGTAGTCACCATAGAATGAAAGATGCAAGGGTTACATTTGTCATAATAAATTGAGTTACCCAGCCAGGCGTGGTTGGTGCACGCTTGTAATCCTAGCGCTTTGGAGGCTGAGACAGGTTTGTGCAGGTTCAAAGCCAGCTTCAGCTACTTAGGCTTTCAGCAACTTTAGTGAGACCCTGTTTCCAAATAAAGTATAAAATAAGTCTGGAAGTATAGCCCAGAGATAGAAAGACCCTGGGTTTCACCCCCAGTACCACCAAAATTAAAAAATAGAGTTACCTACCCAATCATTGGCTTATCTGTTGTCAGGTGCTTTTTGTGTGTGTGTGGGTGGGTATTGGGGATGGAACCAGGGGCTTTCTACCTCTGGGCTACACTCCCAGACCTATATTTTATTTGGAAACAGGGTCTCACTAAATTGCTAAGAGCCTTACTAGCTGAGGTTGGCTTTGAACCTGCCTGATCCTCCTGTCTCAGCCTCCCAAGTACTGGGATTATAAGCATGTGCCACCACATCCAGCTTGGCAGGTGCTTTGATCCAGATATTTTTATCTAGAATCCCCTGTGTCTGGCCATTTTAAAAAGTAATGTTTGTTTGTTTGTTTGTTGGTACTGGGGTTCCTGAAAACCCTTCTACCTCCGGGCTACACTCCCAGACCTCTTTTATACTTTTTATTTGGAAACAGGGTCTCAAGCCAGTGAGGCTGGCTTGAGACCCTGTTTCCAAAAATATAAAATAGGTCTGGGAGTGTAGCCTGGAGGTAGAAGGGCTTCCAGGAACCCCAGTACTACCAAAAAAAAAAAAAAAAGTAATTGACTAATTTAGTTGAATTTTCTAACATATTAGTGACAAACATGAATTCACATTTTTCTGGAGAATATATCTTTGTTAAGTAGGTTGTTAGGATGAGAACTTGAGAACTGCTAATTATATGCCTTCACATTCCACATAACTGAAGAACCTTAGTTGTGAGGTTAGTGTATTCATCTTACAGAAAATTAGGATAGAGAAGCTTTAGTAGCATCAGAAATTTAGCTGAGTATATATGTAGTGTAAAACTTGGTAAAATTGTGCTTTCGAGCCCAGTATGATGGCACATGCTTGTAATCCCAGTAGGTGGGAGACTGAGACAGCAACATCACAGGGCCTGAGTGAGCCTTAGCAACTTAGGAAGGACCCTGTTTCAAAAAAGGGAGGGGAGTGGCTGGGCATGGTGGCGCATGCTTGTAATCCCCTGGAAGGCTGAGACAGGAGGTTCACACAGGTTTAAAGCCAGCCTAAGATATTTAGTGAGGCTCTCAGCAATTTAGTGAAACCCTGTTTCCAAATAAAGTATAAAATAGCCCGGAGGTAGAAAAAAACCCTGGGTTCCACCCACAGTACCACACAAAAAAGGGGGAGGGGTTGCTCAGAGGTGGAACACCTCTTTTCAATCTCTAGTATCAAAAAAAGGAAAAATAAAATTATGCTTTCCATTTTTCACTAATGATTTTTCTAAAAATATGTTTCTCTTTTTTTCAACCCCCTTATAGGAAACGTGTTCCTGATCACCACCCCTGTTAAGCATTCCTATGTGCTCTTGATCTCTGGACCAGTTCAGAACAAAGTTGTATTCGAAAGACTTCACCTCCTAAGACAGTGGAATTGATTGTTATTTGTGCCCATTATATCCTTAAGTTTGGACATTTAGCAGACCTCCTATTTTAACATGGGTCTAATTTATTTGCTGTTTTATTTTCCATACAGTTCAGTTGATAAAAGTTTGTTTCCCATGCAATAGAATAATAAAAATTTGAACATTTCTTTAGTTCTTATGATCTGTGTGTACCCTGTTGGAAATGAATGATTGTTTTTTCAATACAGAGTTGTTCCAGCTCACTGAATACCAACATGCCCTGGATTTGATTCTCCAGCATCACCAAAAAAAAATCCTTTGGCGTGCGTGCGTGCGTGCGTGCGTGCGTGCGTGCGTGCGTGTGTGTGTGTGTGTGTGTGTGTAACTGGGGATGGAACCCAGGGGCATTCTACCCCTCCTCCTAGCCCCCAATTTTTTATTCTTTATTTTGAAACAGGGTCTCACTAAGTAGCTGAGGCTGGCTGTGAACCTGGATCCTCCTGTCTCAGCCTTCCCAAATTCTGGGATTACAAGTGTGTGCCACCATGTTTGGCTGAAATAATTATCTTGATTAATAAAAGCCCAAGTCAAATGTGAGAAACATACCATACATTACTTTTTTTTGGGGGGGGGTGGAACCCAAGGACATTCTACCTCCAAGCTACACCCCCAGCCCTTTTTGAAACGGTCTCGCTGAGTTGTGAAGTGCCTCACAAAGCAGCTGAGGCTGGCTGCGATCCTGTCTCAGCCTCCCAGATGCTGGTATTATAAGTGTGTGCCACCTGGCTACCATACATTACTCTAGGTTTTATTTTTAGTGTTGGTTGTCATAAGTTGCTTCAACTGCCTTTTGTTTTTCTTGGTATTGGGGATTGAACCTAAGAGCTCTACCTCCAAACTATACCCCCAGCCCCATTTCTTAATTTATTTTAAAAAGGTCTCACTAAGTAGCTGAGGCTGGCCAAAAAGTGCACTTTCTATCTCAGCCTCTCAAGTACTGGGATTACAGGCATGCACCACTATGCCCCAGCTACCTCTTACCAGTGCTTAGAAGGTAGGGTAACATTCTCAAGATGAATTTGGCCGGGTGCAGTGGCATGATAGAGATGGAAGCCAAGGCCTCCCGCATGCTAGCAAGTGATACACCACTGAGCTACATTCCTGGCCCCTATGTTTGGAGGTTGGTATCGGTATGTTACACAGTGCAAAGGGAAGAAAGTGAGAAGACCCAACAGTACTGTATGGATTTTTATCAGGTTACCTCCACTACATCTTTTCTAGGCAGCTCCTTTTCCATGGCTCTCAGCTCTCAGTGGATTGGGATTGTGTTTCTTTTTCCCATTCATTTAGTTAGCCTTATGGGTAGTAATAGCTTTCGCTACTGTCTGGGATATTACCTTTTTTCCCGTCATCCTCTGTCTAGTTATAGTCCCTGAAATTTGTCCATGTAACCATACAAGTTGAATATACTTTCTTGCCAAAACATGAATGACAAGAACAGAATATTGTGAAACCATTTTCTCTGGGTTTTTTTGTTTTTGTTTTTGTTTTTTTTTTTTGTATTCGGGATGGAACCCAGGGGCATTTTACCTCTGAGCAATACCCCCAGCCCTATATTTTATTCTTTATTTTGAAACAAGGTCTCACTGAGTTGCAAAGGGCCTCACTAAGTAGCTGAGGCTGGCCATGAACCCCAATATTCCTGTCTCAGCCTCCCAAATGCTGGGATTACAAATGTGTACAACCATGCCCAGTTTGTGAACCTTTTCTTTTTTTTTTTTTTTTTTTTTGTGGGTCTGGGAATGAAAGCCAGTGGCATTCGACCTCTGAGCTACGCCCCCTGCCCTATTAATTTTTATTCTTTATTTTGAAATGGTCTCACTAAGTTGCAGAGGGCCTCACTAAGTAGCTGAGGCTGTCCACCAACTGCGACCCTCCAGCCTCAGATCTCCCCAAAAGCTGGGATTACAAGTGTGCGCCGCCACACACCCAACTTGTGAAACCCTTTTTTAAAAGTCTGCTTTGTCTTTTATTCTGTTAGTGCATTAGAATATCAATAGAAGTATAACCCTTTTAAATCACAGAATTACTACATAACTTCATATCTCCCAAGTAAAGAAAAACAAACTTGATCTTAAATTCTCATTACTTTTTTTTTTTTTTTTTTTTTTTGGTGGTACTAGGGATGGAACCCAGGGCACCTCCGAGCTACATCCCTACCTCAATTTTTTATTATTTTGAAACGGTCTTACTGAGTTGCAAAGGGCCTAAGTAGCTGAGGCTGGCCACAAACCGTGATCCTCCTGTCTCAGCCTCCTGAATGCTGGGATTACAAATGTGTGCCACCACGCCCAGCTCTAAATTCTTTTTATGGTGCTGAAGGTTAAATCCAGGGCCTCATACAGTTTTAAGCTTGTGCTTTACCATTGAGTTAGGTCCCAGCCCCTGAGTTTTGAAGTGCGAGCAGTATTTGACACTTCAAAGGAATATTGAAAAGAATACAAGAATGAACTTAGACAAGTTCCTAGGGAAAGTGCCTGACTTCAGAGTTTTCGATGTGTCAGCCTGGCCCTGTCCTGTGGGTGGGTGCATGATAAAATCTACAATATTCAAGTAATGTGGATCTGTACTATGCACTGGGGATTCAGATGAGAACTGCTTCCTTTTTTCTAGGAGGGGACATTCAGAAGGTAAAAATCGGCATGAATAGTTGATTGTTTTTAATACCATTAGTATCTTTACAGTAATGAGATAATGCTTTTTTTCACAATTACAAAAGGCAGTGAAATATCCATCAGACAACCATCACTTGAATCACATTTCTCCTATGCCTTAAGAAGCATGGGTTCATTTATTTATTCATTTATTCATTTATTTATAGTGTGTGTGGGGGGGTACTGGGGATGGAACCCAGAGAGGCTTTCTACCTTCGAGCTATACTCCCAGACCTATTTTATATTTTATTTGGAAACAGGGTCTCACAAAGTTGCTGAGAGCCTCACTAAGTAGCTGAGGCTGGCTTTGAACCTGTGCGATCCTCCTGTGTCAGCCTCCCAAGTCCTGGGATTACAAGCATGTGCCACCATGCCTGGCAGGGTTTATATTTTAAAGGTTTTTTGTTGTTGTTGTTTTTGAGACAGGAGTCTATTTTGCTCAGGCTGTTCTTGAACTCCTGGGCTACAACAATCCTCCACCACTCCACCATGCCTGGCTTTCTAATATCAGTCCCAAGAAACAGTCTCATATGTTTTCAAGTACTTTTGTGATTTTGTGACTTCTGTGTTGTCCTGTTTATGTAAGACAGGAACATTGGACCAAATTGCAGTTATATTTTTTATATTCAGAAGCCCAGTGTGATGGTACACATTCAGAAATAAAGATAATGGTAGCTGTAATTTTTATTTGTGTGTGTGGGTCTGGGGATGGAACCCAGGGGCATGTGACCTCTGAGCTACACCCCCTGCCCTGTTTTTTATTCTTTATTTTGAAACCGAGTCTCACTAAGTTGCTGAGAGCCTTACTAAGTAGCTGCGGCTGTCCGCGAACTGTGATCCTCTGGTCTCAGCCTCCTGAATGCTGGGATTACAAGCATGCACCACCATGCCTGGCTATGGTAGCTGTAAAAATTACTGAGGAATTTTTTTCTACAGCCATTTATGTGTTTTTCCTCAAGCAAGAAAATATACTGGTTTAGGGGTAAGTAGAAGTGTTGTGTTATATAGTAGAACATTTAGTAAATGAACATGTTAAGTAAACATTTATTGTCACATGCCAGGTACTGTTCTATTCATTTTATTCACAGTAATTGGTGCAATTTTACAGTACCCTGGGTTGTAGAAACAGCATTTTACCAATGAGGAAATAGGCAGACAGATGATTCCTGATCAAGAACACCAGGGTGGTCTTGAGCCCTGGTATTCTGAAGGGCCATGTTCACAGCCATACTGCTGTACTGCTTCTGGAGCAACTTTTTTTTTTTTGTGGTGGTGGTACTGGGGTTCCTGGAAACCCTTCTACCTCCGGGCTACACTCCCAGACTTATTTTTATATTTTTATTTAGAAACAGGGTCTCTTACACCAGTGCGGCTGGCTTCAAACCTGCGTGATCCTCCTGTCTTCTCCTCCCAAGCGTGGGGATTACAAGCATGCGCCACCATGCCTGGCTGGAGCAATTATTTTAATGGATACTTTTAGTTGAGTTGCTTTTAAGTTTGAGTTTAGTTGGTTTTATTTTAGGGTAAAAGCTCACTTTTTAAGCATAAGATTATAAGGTACAGTTATTTTGCATTTCAGTACAAAATATAGTTTGTAAACTTGTTTGCTGATTGGCTTACATAGAACCCACATTAAAGATTATTTGATATACTCATTTATGGAAGGTAAAATGCTCTAAAGTTGTAAAATAGGTCTGGGAACTTCAAACCTCATCACTGGGGAAAAATGTTCTGGAAAGATTTCTTTTTTGCTACATTAATACTGTCAACTTCAAAAGTTAAAATCAAAAGTAAAAGTTAGAGCCGGGCATGGTGACACATGTTTGTAATCCCTGCGCTTGGGAGGCTGACACAGGAGGATCACACAGGTTTGAAGCCAGCCTCAGCTACTTAGTGAGGTTCTCAGCAACTTAGTGAGACCCTGTTTCCAAATAAAATATAAAATAGATCTGGGAGTATAGCTCAGAGGTAGAAAGCTTCTGGGTTCCAGTACCACCAAAATAAATAAATAAAAAAGTAAAAGTTATGTTTGGTGCTTTAACATTTTTCACATATTTTACTGTCTAGTGATGTCAGCATCTTTAGAAAACATCAAAAGTGCCAGGTGTGGTGGCGCACGCTTGTAATCCTAGCATTCAGGAGGATGAGACAGGAGGATCGCAGTTTGGGGACAACCACAGCTACTTAGTGAGGCCCTCTGCAACTCAGTGAGACCCTGTTTCAAAATAAAGAATTAAAAAAATGGGCTGAGGGTGCCTCTCAGAGGTGGGATGCCCCTGGGTTCCAACCCCAGTACCAAAAAAAAAAAAAAAAAAAGCAAAAGGGTCATAGAAATACAAATATTAAGCTGGGCGTGGTGGAGCACACTTGTAATCCCAGTACTTGGGAGGCTGAGACAGGAGGATCACAGGTTTGTAGTCAGCCTTAGCAACTTGTGAGGCCCTCTGCAACTTAGTGAGACCCTATTTCATAACAAATAAAATAGGGCTGGGGTGTAGCTTGGAGGTAGAATGCCCCTGGTTCAATCCCCAGTACCACACACACAAAAAAGAAAAATACAAGTGTGCATTTATGTGCTTTATAAAGTTGAAAACCTATAGTGAAAACATTTTGAAGCCAATGATTTTAAACAGAATCACTTAAGTATTGTGAAATGTTTGTTGCATATCGATGACATTAGAACAAAGCAGCATAAGCACAGGCCAGTGTTGATCATTTAACATTTGATTCACGCCAGCTCCTTGGATGAGAGCTCTTACATACGTCAGTTGGTTGCACCCTGTTGTGAGAGCTCGTGGCTACACTGAAAAAGGTGGGCCTGAAAATCATGGAAGGCAAAGACACATGAGAGTCAGCAATATGTAAGCTGCTGTAGATACAGGTTAGAAGCTGAGTGTTTTTAGTGTCATCTGAATATATTTGATTTTGATTAGGAATAATAAAATAGAAATCCTAGCTGTCTAATAGAAATCCAGACTCATAAAGGAGCAAAGTTAAAACTATCGGTGTAAAGCTATTACGTTTGATTATTTAAGGGGTCCTTTGGCAGTCTGATCAGTGAGTTGCAGATGCTCTGCAGATGAGAGGTGGTAACAGGAAGGGATTATGTGATACCATGGAATTTTCTCTGGTGTAGCAACAAATATTTCTGGTATGAAAATAGTCTGCTCTGTTAGGTCATTTTAGAAGCAGCCTTTGCTGGGTTAAAGATACTTTTATTTAAAAAGGACTTTTTGTTGTTGTTGTTGTTGCAGTAATGAGGGTTGAACCCAGGAGCATTCTACCTTCGGAGAGCTATACCCCAGCCCTATTTTATTCTTTTATTTTGAAACAGGATCTCACTAAGTTGCAGAGGGCCTCACAAGTTGCTGAGGTGGGCCACGAACCTATAATCCTCCTTTCTCAGCTTCCTAAATACTGGGATTACAAGCATGTACCACCACACCCAGCTCTAAAATGACTTTTTAAAAGCTCAGTACAGTTTGTTTTAGTTAAGATGACAATTTTGGTGTCTCGGTTTGCTGTGAAGGTTATTAAATCACCCGCTAGCCAGGAAGGGTGGCGCATGCTTGTAATCCCAGCATTCGGGAGGCTGAGACAAGAGGATTGTGGTTCACAGACAGCCTCAGCTACTTAGTGAGGCTCTTTGCAACTCAGTGAGACCCTGTTTCAAAATAAAGAATAAAAAATAGGGCTGAGGGTGTAGCTCTGAGGTAGAATGCCCCTGGGTTCCATCCCCAGTACTGCAAAAAGAAAAAAAAAAAGAAAGAAACCCCACTAATTTCTTCAAAGTTATGTATTCACAGGAAGGTTACAATTTACATCCCCCAAATAATGCCTCAGATATCTAGGTTTATATACTGACTGTCAAAAGTCCTTATATACAAAGAGTAAAACAAACTGGAACAAAAGCAGAGATACTGAAGATGGCAGGCTTGAGACATACCCTACAGCCCGCAATTTAAATTTCAAAGCACATATTTCAAGTGCACAGATTTCTCACCTACGACATTTAATTTAACATGACTTTGAAAGTGCAGCTTCCCTCCAACAACAGGGATCCCACTCAGCTCTGCCATGTCACTGGGCTCCGCTGGTGAGGCCCAGTAGCGTCCAGGATTTGCAAACTGGCTCGATTTTAGAAAGACTGCATTGCTGAAGAGACAGGATCTACTTTCTGGGTGACTTCTAAGGTCAGCGACAGTGAGCAGGTGGGAGCAGACCTCGCGTCATATCTCTTAGGGAATCCGAGAGAGAGCAGAATGAAGAGGCACTGGAGCCCACAAAGGCCTCCTCTATCAGGTGTCTTAGCAGGTGCCAAGCTGCTCGCAAAAATGTTTCGTCTTGACCCTTTGCAACCATAAACAGCTTTTCTTTTTCTGTGAATCTAATGAACTAGGTAAAAATTTCCTTTTCAGAGGCCTAAATGAATAATACTACATCGCCGTCATTCATGGTCATTCAGAGTAAAGACAGGTCCTGCAAAGTATTAGAGGCCACCTGAACATTTAGTAGGTTCTTTAGCAAATACCTTTTTTTGAGGAGTTCAAGGACCTCATGGCTAGCTCTGCTGGAAAGTGGAGGAGGCCAAGGTGTCCCAGCCCTTCTTGCTCTTTAGAGTTTCAAGATATCCACTTGGAGAAACTGCTGACGAAGAAGCTACGAGCACTTGGGGTTGTTAGGCCCCCAATAGCACCCGAATTCCCTTTGGAAGAGAGGCTGTTGATCAGAAATGATTTCTTTTCAGTGTTTACGGCTCTCCATCAGCTTCACAAATGACCAGAACGCCCCTTCCGCTCAGATGGAGAAACCTTCAGAACACGCTGGGGTTTTCCCCTTGGCATTGACCAGCCGCAGCTCCTCAGGAGGTGGGGAGAGGAGTTGGGGGAGGTGGGGCAGGTGCCTGCGTCTCCTGGCTGTTTTCCTCGGTCAGTGCGTAGCGCCTGGCTTTTCTGGGGTCTGGCTCTGGCGACTCCTCTGCCCACCTTCCCACACGGCGCACACCTTTGCCCACCTTGGGTGCGTTTCTGCAAGGATTGTGGTCATAGATAACCAGCTTCAGACTTGACAGGTGGGCCAGGCTGGGGAAGTAGTGGATGCTGTTCCGGTCCACATCAATCACCTCCAGGAAGGGCATGTGAAGCAGCACAGGCGGGAAGTCGGTCAGCAGGTTGCCTGAGAGCCAGATGGTCCTCAGCTCGCGGAGGCGCCGGAGCCCACCCGGCAGCAGCCGCAGGGCGTTGGAGCCCGCGTGCAGAGTCTTAAGGAGACTGAGCTCACAGACCACGTCCGGCAGCTGCGTGAGGCAGTTGGCCTCCACCCACAAGGTCCGCAGGTTCTGCAGCAGGCTCAGCTCCTCCGGGAGGCTGCAGAGTTTGTTGTTGCCCAGGTAGAGGATGCAGAGCTGTTTCAAGGTACACACCACCTGAGGCAAAGCCTTGAAGTTGTTGAAATCCAGGGCCAGGATCTGCAGGTTCTGCAGCTGCCCCAGCTCTGGAGGCAGGCTGCTGAGGTGGTTGTCGCTCAGGTAGAGCTTGACCAGCTCCGTGAAGGCGCACACGCGCAGCGGGAAGCGGCGCAGCTGGCTCCCGCTCAGGTCCACCATCTTGTCCAGTGGCATCTCCTGGAGGTCTCCCACCACGAAGTTCTGGCAGCGGTCACCGGGGAAGAAGGCCACGAGGGCCTTGATGGCGTTCCCCATGTGGAGCCAGAGGCATGGCGAGCCCTCACCCACCGACTCATCCAGCTGGGGGCCGCTGTGCGACGGCTCTGGGGCCTCTTATAACAGGGACCGCCTGACAAAAGCCAGTCACTTTGACAGAGAAGTGTTCCTGATTAGCGGCTTGAGTGTCGGGTGACGGCTCAGAAGACAGCCCAGGCCACGTCCGAGCCACACACTTGCCTTTAATCACCGCAGCCTCAGCCGCTTATCTACTTTTTATTTTTATATTTCGAACTGAAAATAACTATGCTATTTTTTTCTAATGATAAAATATTGAGGCCTTACATAAAAGTGCAAAAGGTGAAAGTAGAGAACACCCACTGTTCTACTACCCAGAGATAAGTATTGTAAACATTCAAATGTCCTCCAGCTTTTTTTGGTACAAGTGATCAATCCATTCAGAAAAATTACACTGTTAAATCTTATTTTCTTATATGGCATATGGATATATTTTTATGTTTTCAGGTATCCATACAATTATATAACTATACAGTAACTTAAATAGTTATCGTGTGGCTGTTATAAACACCCTTGTAGGCCGGGTGTGGTGCTGCTGCTGCTGCTGCTGCTACTGCTGCTGCTGCTGCTGCTGCTGCTGCTGCTGCTGCTGCGCACCTGTAATCCCAGTACTTGGGAGGCTGAGACAGGAGGATCTCAGGTTTGCAGTCAGGCTCAGCAATTTTGGAAACCATGTTTCCAAATAGGCAGGTATGTATATATAATAGGGCTGGGGGTTTCCAAATAACACACACACACACACTTTTTTTTATATATTAGGGCTGTAAGTATAGCTAGGAAGTAGAATTCTCGTGAGTTCAATCCTCAGCACCATAATAACTGAACGAATGAATAAATAAATGAATAAGGAGGCAGGGAGGGGTACAGCTCAGAGGTAGAATGCCCCTGGGTTCAATCCCCAGTACCAAACAAACAAGAAAACAAAACATCAACAACAAAAACATCCTTGTACATACGGTGTGTTCAGTGATCCTCTGATTTCTATAGGAAATGTCCTTAAAGGTGTTCTTGGGTCAAAAGCATGCATCTTTCAAAGGTTTTTTATGCGTCTTTACACTACCCCATCAAACCCGAATCAGGACACATACTCAAGAAGTGGCTATGAAGCCGGGCATGGTGGCGCACGCTTGTAATCCCAGCATTTGAGAGGCTGAGACAGGAGGATCGAGGTTCGCGGCCAGCCTCAGCTACTTAGTGAGGCTGTCCACAATTTAGTGAGATTCTGTTTCAAAATAAAAGAATAAGCTGGGCATGGTGGCACACGCTTGTAATGCCCGTGCTTGGAAGGCAGAGGCAGGAGGATCGCACAGGTTCGAAGCCAGCTGTGCTGGCTTAAGAGACCCTGTTTCCAAATAAAATATAAAATAGGTCTGGGAGTGTAGCCCATCCCCGGTACCACCAGTAAATAAATAAATAAATAAATAAATAAATAAATAAATAAATGAATGAAAAACAGGGCTGGGGTGTAGCTCAGAGGTAGAATACACCTGGGTTCCATCCCTAGTACTGCAAAATAATTTAATAATAATAATAATAATAAATATTAAATTTACTTATTTATTTATTTATTTATTGGTGGTATTGGGGTTCCTGGAAGCCCTTCTACCTCCAGGCTACACTCCCAGACCTATTTTATACTTTTTTATTTTTGGAAACAGGGTCTCTTAAGCCAGCAAGGCTGGCTTCGAACCTGTGTGATCCTCCTGTCTCCGTCTCCCAAGCACGGGGGTTTTAAGCATGCGCCACCACGCCCGGCAATAAGAAAATTAAATTTAAAAAGAAGTGGCTATGAGGTATCCATCTTTGTATTTCTTCAGTATTACCTGGTAATATCTTTTCACACTATTTATTTATTTTTGCTCAGAATTATTTTAACTTAATTATGGGAATAAAATCAGGCGGCCACTGAGAATAAAATACAGTCCTTGAAAGCAATCACAATGATTTTTTTTTGTAAAGTGGACATCTTTATGCACTGTAAATGACGGGCGAAGGGAAGAGGGAGATTTCCTAATGTGCACGTTGTACCTTCAGGGACATATCAAAGTCAGTCACTAAGCCAAACACCAGGGGGGAGGGGGGATGGGGTGGGAATTGGGGGAGGGCTAAATGAGTGATGTGTGATGTGTGCATGTGTGCCTCTACCTTCTTGCACCCCATGAGAATAAAAATAAAACTTACCTTGGGCTTGGGGGTAGAGCTCAGTGGTAGGGCATTTACCTAGCATGAGTGAGTACTAGGTTTAATATCCAGGACTGCAAAAAAACAAAAAATCTTAACTTTCTCTTAATAAAAGGCAAATAGAAGAAGAGAAGAAAAAAGAAAGCTAGACTTAGATCAATTAAGATCCATATCTATAGTGCAACTATGTCTGATATGTTTAAATATACACTGAGGGAGCCAGATACAGGGATGTGTGCCTGTAATCCTAGTACCTGGGAGGCTGACACAGGAGGATCACAGGTTCAAGGACAGGCTCAGCAAGAAGTGAGACTCTTACCAACCTAGTAAGACTGTTTCAAAATAAAAATAACAAAATAGGACTGGGGGTTTAGCTTGGAGGTAGACTACCCCTGCGTTCAATCCCCAATAATGCACATACACAAATAATAATAATAATAATAATAATAATAATAATAATAAATTAAAATAAAAACCAAAAAGGGCTGAGAGTATAGCTCAGTGGTAGAGTGCACCTCAGTTCAACTTCCTGTACCACAATAAATAAATACATAAATACAATGTACACACCAAATGTGCACACACACACACACACACACACACACACACCCACCCATTAAAAGATTGTGCTTCTCTTGTGTAGTGTCCAGTTGTAGTGTAGAGAAAGGCGATCAGCCAGAATGTATCTGGTGCTGGTCTAGAGTGAGGGTCTTCAAGTTCTGACCAATGGAGATGAGGGTAGAAATGTTTGCTGTCACCTCTGGACATGGTTCCTTGTAAAACGAACTTTTCACCCTCCTTCGCACTCTTTCCCTATTTGAAGGCTGTATATTGTCACCCACGGTGACTTTAGAAGCCACCAAGTATGTGGAGCCACATGTTGAAGTTGGCCAGGCCTTGGGTCATCCTGGATTCCTGGGTAAGTGCAGGGTGCAGAACGCCCCTGACCCCACTCCCTCAAGCCACCAGCTGGGTTTAGGCAAATGAGAAGCAAACTGAAAGTCACTGAGATCTGGGGCTTACCTGCTCTGCTACCTTATGAACAGAGGAGTTGTTCACAGTAAGGAAGGAAATCGACATGCACAGATCTGGAAAGACGTTTAGGACAGACTGGAAAGGCAGGGAGGGGAAAGCAAGGTTCAGAACAGTTTTTTATAATTCCCATCTGTAAAGAGATATGCATATTTTGTGGGTTCAAGGTCAGTATGCAGTAATTTAGCAAGGCCCTATTTCTTTTTTTTTAGGTACCAAGGATGGAACCCAGGGGCATTCTACCTTCAGAGTTACACCTCCAGCCCTATTTTTTATTCTTTATTTTGAAACCGGGTCTCACTGAGTGGCAAAGAGCCTCACTAAGTAGCTGAGGCTGTCCGTGAAGTGCGATCCTCCTGTCTCAGCCTCCTAAATGCTGGGTTTACAAGCACGCGCCACCACACCAGCTCAGCAAGACCCTATTTCAAAATAAAACATAAAAACTATGAACTGTATGATGCACTAATAAAAGTCTTTAAAAAATAAAAAGGGCCGGGCATGGTGGTTCACTCTTGTAATCCCAGTACTTGGGAGGCTGAGAGAGGAGGAGCGCACAAATTCGAAGCCAGCCTCCGCTACTTACTTAGTGAGGCTCTCAGCAACTTAGTGAGACTGTTTCCAAATAAAATATAAAATAGGTCTGGGAGTGTCGCCCGGAGGTAGAAAACCCCTGGGTTCCATCCCCAGTACCCCCCCCACAAATAAATAAAAATAAAAAATAAAAAGAGCTGGGGATGTGGCTTAGAAGTAGAATGCCCCAGGTTTCAATCCCCAGTACCAAATGTACACACACACACACACACACACACACACACACACACACACACAAGACACAGAATCCAAGACCATTGGCCCCGACAGATAAAAGGGGCAGAGAGATGTTCTAGCTCTTCTTCTTCCCCAGACGGCTCTCTCTGCGTGAACTCCAGCAGCGCATCCAGCCTCGCTCCACACCGCGCACAATAGTCAGCACAAGCCTTTTCTGGGAAGCCTCCGGGGGCCCATCCCAGCTGGCGACTAGAGGCGGCTAAGCACGCCTTGAGCATTCTGTTACAGCTTTGGTTCTTGTAAATGGCTCCCTCCTTCTGGAACCTCCTTCTCTCTCCCCCTCCTCTCCCTGGGTTCCACCACCAGGATTTTCTTGGGGCCATTTTCGGGCACTAAAGAGAATTCTGTCCCTCCTTCCTTACTGAGCATGTGGGTTGCACCCCTCTCCCCTTCCTGTGGGAATCAAAACAGCTTAGCGGCCGAGCCCGGTGGCTCACAACTGTGTCCCCAGTACTTGGGAGGCTGAGACAGGAGGAAGGCCAGCTTCAGCAATTTTGCGAGACCCTGTTTCAAAATTTAAAAATTTCAAAGGGCTGGGGTATAGCTCAGAGGTAGAATGATACAGGGTTTGGTCACCGGTACCCAATAAAAAGGGGAGAAGGAAAAGGTATGGTGGAAGCTCCTAGGGAGCACTGAGTGATTTTGTTTTTTCTGGAAAGGGTGTTGTAAAACAGTACATTTGATCATCTTTAGATTTTCATTTCAACCTATTTTAATGTGTCTGCGTCAGTTTCCTTGCAACAGTCACAGGATTGGAAGCTTGGGACTCGGCGGTTTGAGCCGGCGGCCTCCATTCCCAGTTTCTCTCCATTCCAGCTCTTCGTCCAGCCAGTGACTCCCTGATGGACTGTGGCATCCCCAGGGGCAAGGACTGCGCCAGTGCTGTCCACGGTTGTGGTCGCAGTTCTAATGGCAGCACCTCAGACAATGTGGGGGTCCATCTTCTTAGCAAGCGCTAAGAAGTCCCCCCCCCTCCGTGGATCATCTGAGTGAATGAGTGGATGGCAAAATATTGCATTACTCTCAGTTTGCCAATCTGAACTCTAATTGCTGGGAGTCAGAAACTTAATAGTGTGTGTGTGTGTGTGTGTGTGTGTGTGTGTGTGTGTAGGGGGAGTACTGAGGATAGAATCCAGGGCATTCTGCCTGTGAGCTACAACCCCAGCTTTATTTTTTAGTAATTTTTTTTTTTTTTTTTTTGGTGGTACTGGGGTTCCTGGAAACCCTTCTACCTCTGGGCTACACTCCCAGAGCTATTTATACTTTTTTAAAACTTGGAAACAGGGTCTCTCAAGCCAGCATGGCTGGCTTTGAACCTGTGTGATCCTCCTGTCTCTGCCTCCCAACCGCGGGGATTAGAAGTGTGTGCTACCACGCCTGGCCTTTTTTTTTTTTTTTTTCCTTTGGTGCTCGGGATTGAATCCAGGGATACTCTACCACTAAGCTACATCTCTAGCCCTTTATTTTTTAATTTTGAAACAGGGTCCTGCTAAGTTACTGTGTACTGGCCTCAAGCCTGCGGTTCCCCAGCCTCAGCATTAACAAGTACTGAAATTACAGGCGCACACCACCATGCCGCGCTAAAAGTCTTTCTACATTTTTAAATGGTGATAATAATAATGCTATTATTATGAGTAAGATTAAATGAATATAAACACTCAGAACATAGCAGAAGCTTCATTTATGTTAGCTATTTCTTTTTCTTTCTTTCTTTTTTTTTTTTTTGTGGTACTGGGGATGGAACCCAGGTATATTCTACCTCCGAGCTACATCCCCAGCCTTATTTTTTATTTTTATTTTGAAACAGGGTCTCACTGAGTTGCAGAGGGCCTCACTAAGTAGCTGAGGCTGTCCGCGAACTGCGTTCCTCAGGTCTCAGCCTCCCGAATGCTGGGATTACAAGCGTGCGCAACCACGCCCAGCTTTATTCTTTATTTTGAAACCGGGTCTCACTGAGTTGCAAAGGGCCTCACTAAGTAGCTGAGGCTGCCCACGAACCGCAATCCTCCTGTCTCAGCCTCCCAAATGCTGGGATCACAAGCGTGCGCCATCATGTCTGGCTTTATATCGGCTCTTTTTTTTCTCCCTTCCAAACTTCCTTGTCTTTCCTGGTTTGGTGCAGCCTCACATCTTCAAGGAATGCCGATAGTAGCACAAGTCTGTAGTCAGCTCTAGCCACATCAGTAAAATAGCTGCCACCCGAGTGTCTCCTGGCCTTGAGGAAACAAGCTCACAATGTGGGAACCATGAGCTATCAAGAAGTCTGGTCTCCCAAGAACACAGGAGGAAGGGCTGGGCTTGGAGTAACACCAGGTTATGTAAAAACCTGGACCGAAGCCATATGAGTGCTGATGTCCGCTACGGTGCTGAACAGAGTCCTGGAGCCTCCTGTGCCAGGTACTTATTCCTTCATGCTTGTGTTCAAATGAGATGATGTGAGCCGGGT
Organism: Muscardinus avellanarius; assembly: GCF_963383645.1. Classification (NCBI taxonomy): domain Eukaryota; kingdom Metazoa; phylum Chordata; class Mammalia; order Rodentia; family Gliridae; genus Muscardinus; species Muscardinus avellanarius. The sequence continues at coordinate 51,681,474 of NC_137797.1, read as the reverse complement.
GTGGTGGCACAAACCTGTAATCCCAGGATTTGGGAAGCTGAGACAGGAGGAGCACAGGTTCGTGGCCAGCCTCAGCTACTTAGTGAGACCCTCTTTCAAAAATAAAGAATAGAAAACAGGGCTGAGGGTATAGTTTGGAGTTAGAATGCCTCCTAGGTTCAATCTCCAGTACTGCAAAAGAAAAAAAAAAAGTTTGATAAGTAGAAGAAAGAGGACAACGGAACTAGAAAATAAAGCTGAATCTGAGTGTGGTGGCGCGCGCCTGCAATCTCAGTAATGCGGAAGCTGAGATAGGAGGATTACAGGCTTGAGGTCAGTGCATGGTAATTTAGAGAGATCCTGTTTCAAAATGAAAAATATTTGGTCTGGGGGGTGTAGCTCAGAGGTAGAATGCCCCTGGATTCAATTCCTAGTAACACAAACAAACTCACACACATACACATAAAAGTAAAAAAAAAAAAAAGTTGATTCCAGGGGCTGGTGTGCTTTCAGATCTTTGTAGAAGGGGGAGATAAAGGAACCTTGGCACAGCCTCAGTTTTTGACACTTGTCTCTCTCTAATTGTCACCTCTCATCCCCCACACACTGCTGAGCTGACATTGGAATGAGATAATTTGAAATCAGGGATGGGACCTTACGCTGTGAGCTCGGCATCTTTTCCTATCTCCTCCTCCCTCTCCTCTCCTCTTCCCTCCCCTCCCCCCCCTCTCGGTGGTATTGGGGATGGACTCCATGTTGCATGCTAGGCAAGCGCTCTACCACGGAGCCCCAGCCTCGGCCTTTCCTCCATCTTTCTTCAGTGCCTTTCTGTCATTGAGTCTGTGTCTCGCAGTCATCTTCTTGGAGGAGCAGGGACCCTCCAGGGGTTTGTGGATACGGCCAGCTGGAAGTGTTTGCTTAGAGACACCCATGGTGCTGCCCTGGGGAAGTGTGTTTCTGTGCCAGGACAGCGAAAGAACAGCTGCGATGGTGTGAGTGGAGCTGTCGGGGATCTGGGTACATCTGACTCTGAAATGCTTCAAACCCACCTGGACTCTGCAGAGGCTCAGGTGAGCTGTGTCCCTTCCTCCCTCCCTTCCTTCTTCCTTCCTTCCTTCTTTCCTTCTTTCCTTCCTTCCTTCCTAACTTCAGTACAGGGTTGAACTCAGGGGCATTCTACCTCTGAGCTACATCTCCAGGTCTATTTTTTATTCTTCATTTTGAAATAGGGTCTCACTAAGTTGCAGAGGGCCTAAGTAGCTGAGGCTGGCTGCGAACCTGTCTCAGCCTCGCAAGTACTGAAATTACAAGCATGTGCCCCACATTAGGCTCTGAGTTGGAATTTTTAAAACTGCCATGTGACCTTAAGCAAGTGGTTTAGCTTCTCATAATCCCCTTTCTTTTATCTGGAAACAAGAGTGTTGGGCAATATTGTCCTTAAGAACCCTGTCAAACTTGGCAGAGTGGACTTTCTGCTGAGTGACTTTGGTGTCACCAAATATATTGTGTCTTGTAGATTCAAATGAAGGTTAAGGGTAGGTGGGTTGGGGCTCATGCCTGAGAAAAATATTATTTTAATCTTAGTCCAAATACTAGATCACATAGTTAAAATTAGCAAGTCTCGGCTGGGCGTGGTGGTGCATGCTTGTAATCCCAGCACTTGGGAGGCTGAGACAGGAGGATCACACAGGTTTGAAGCCAGCCTCAGCTACTGAGTGAGGCTCTCAGCAACTTAGTGAGACCATGTTTCCAAATAAAGCATAAAATAGGTCTGGGAGTATAGCCCAGAGGTAGAAAAGCCCCTGGGTTCTACCCCCAGTGCCACACACACACAAAAAAAATTAGCAAGTCTCTGACCCAGTCTTCCTTTTGTGTAGCCCCAAAGATGTTTAGAGGACCTGGCATGACAAGTAGAAAGAGAAAGGTGGGATTTATGTTTTAATTTTTAATTTATTTTTGTGGTACTGGGGATGGAACCCAGGGGCATTCAACCTCCTACTTATAGCCCCTGACCTATTTTTATATATTATTATTATTATTATTATTATTATTATTATTATTATTATTTTGGTGGTACTGGGGTTCCTGGAAGCCCTTCTATCTCCGGGCTACACTCCCAGACCTATTTTTTTTAATATATTTTTATTTGGAAACAGGGTCTCTTAAACCAGCACAGCTGGCTTCGAACCTGTGCGATCCTCCTGTCTCCACCTCCCAAGTGCGGGGATTACAAGCATGTGACACCATGCCCGGCTATATTTTATTTTGAAACAAGGTCTCACTGAGTTGCAAAGGGCATTACTAAGTAGCTGAAGCTGGCCGCAAACTGTGATCCTCCTGTCTTAGCCTCACAAATGCTGGGATTACAAGTGTGTGCCACCACACCTGGCTAAATTTTTAAAGTTTTAAAACAAGATCTCACTGGGCATGGTGGTACACGCTTATAATCCCAGTATTTGGGAGGCTGAGACCGGACCATCGTGGTTTGTGGACAGCCTCAATTACTATTTAGTGAGGCCCTTTGCAATTCAGTGAGACCCTGTTTCAAAATAAAGAATACAAAATAGGCTGGGGTTGTAGCTTGGAGGTAGAATACCCCTGGGTTCCATCCTCAGTAACACACACACACACACACACACACACACACACACACACACACACACCAAGGATCTCACCAAAGGTCTTGCTAAGTTGCTGAGGGTGGCTTCAAAGCTGCCATTCTCCTGTCTCAGCATTCCAAGTTCTCAGATTACAGGGGTGCGTGGCTGCAAAGTACAACTGTTTGAGCAGTACCTAGCAATGGCTTATGTCCCCTTCCCTGCAGTGTAAAGCCATATTTTCCTGGGCTCCCCGGCTGGGGAATGAGCCAGCATTCTCTAAATCCTTTGGTCAAATGCTTTGAGGGTGGCCCACAAGCCTGCAGAAAATGAGTGGAAGTGGCTTGATTTCCACCGGCTGTGTCCTGGTTTGCTCCTTGTCAGAGCACAGCCCTGGAAAGAATGCCTCCCTCTAAAAATAGTGCAGCCAGAGACCTGGCTGTAGGGCAGAGGGAGAGAGAGCCTTCCCGGCAGCTGGGACAGGCCCCTGATAAAGCTTTCTCCTCTCTGTGTCCAGACTGCCCACAGCTGTTTTCCAAGGGGCCCTGGGGTCCTGACCTCACACCACACGTCAGGTGCCTGTTATCAAATGCCACACGCGAGGCAAGCCCGGCCTGGCCTCCAGATGGATGAGGAGGGGTTGGCACGTTCCAGTGAAGTCAGGGTCCGAAGCACAGATGTTTCCTTCTTCCCCTTTACACGTGTATTTTTTTTCCTAACTTGTATTAAAAGTTTACTTTTTCCTTCCATTATAAGTTGGGGCTGAGCCAGGCATGGTGGCACACACTTGTAATCCCAGCATTTGGGATGCTGAGACAGGAGGGTCACGGTTTGTGGACAGCCTCAGCTACTTAGTGAGGCCCTTTGCAACTCGATGAGACCCTGTTTCAAAATAAAGATTAATAATAGGACTGAGGGTATAGCTAAGAGGTAAAAAGGCCCTGAGTTTCATCCCCAGTACTGCAAAAAAAAAAAAAAAAAAAAAGTTGGAGTTGGGGCTGGTATAGCATCATAACTAAAGGGGTATGTTCTGGAGTTGAACTTCCTCTTTTTTTTTTTTTTTTGTGGTACTGAGGATGGAACCCAGGGGCATTCTACCTCCAAGATACATGCCCAGCCCTATTTTTTATTCTTTATTTTGAAACAGGGTCTCACTGACTTGCAAAGGGCCTCACTAAGTAGTGGCTGATGCTGTCAGTGAATAGTGATCCTCCTTTTTCAGCCTCCGGAATGGTGGGATTACAAATGTGCGCCATCATATCCAGCTTAGTCCTATTTTTTATTCTTTATTTTGAAACAGGGTCTTACTAAGTTGCAGAGGGCCTCACTAAGTAGCTGAGGCTATCCACGAACCTGTGATCCTCTGGTCTCAGTCTCCCAAGTTTTGGGATTATAAGCGTGCGCCACCACATCTGGCTCAAACTTCCTCATTTTGAAGGCTAGTTTCTTTTTTGTTGTTTGTTTGGTGGTACTGGGGTTCCTGGAAACCCTTCTACTTCCGGGATACACTCCCAGACCTATTTTTTATATTTTTATTTGGAAACAGGGTCTCTTAAGCCAGCGAGGCTGGCTTTGAACCTGCGTGATCCTCCTGTTTCTGCCTCCCAAGTGCGGTGATTACAAGCGTGTGCCACCACACCCGGCTGTTTGTTTGTTTTGTTTTAATATGAACAATATTTTATAGTGCAGTGTTTGGTTCATAGCAAAATTGAGCAGAAAGTAAAAGATTTCCTATATGTTTCTTATCCCCCATCACGCACTCACCCGCTCGTAACATCCCTGTTCAGAGTGGTACCTTTCTTACAATGGATGACACATCATTACCAGCCAAAGCCCATAGTTCACCTCGAGTTCACTGTTATACAGTCTATGGCGGTTCAGAAATATACAATGGCATATATTCATCACTGTGGGATCCTCCAGAGTATTTTCTCCGCCCAAAGCATCCTCTGTACTCTGCATAGTCGTCCCTCTGTGTTTTCTAACCCAGCAACCACGGATCCGTTTTACTGCCTCTGTAGTTTATCCCATTCCAGAAGGTCATCCATTGGAACCACGGAGAACGTAGCCTTTTCAGCCTGGCTTCTTGCACTTAGTGATACACGTGTCCCCTCATGACTCGATGGCTCCTTTCTTTGTGGCACTGAGTGAGGCCCTACTGTCTGAATGTCACACAGTTTTTTATTCATTCATCTGTTATTCTCACCAGCAATGAGTTCCTGTTGCTCCACGTCCTGGTCAGCATTTAGTGCGTTTAGTGTTGTCAGTGTTTTGGGGTTTTTGAAACTTTGTTCACTACTCCTGAGCTTTTTGTGTGTGTGTGTGTGTGTGTGTGTGTGTGTGTGTGTGTGTGTGTGGTACTGGAGGTGGAACCCAGGGGCTTTTCTACCTCTGGGATATACTCCCCATATCTTTTTTATACTTTATTTGGAAACAGGGTCTCACTAAGTTGCTAAGAGCCTCACTAAGTAGCTGAGGCTGGCTTTGAACCTGTGTGATCCTCCTGTCTCAGGCTCCCAAGCACTGAGATTACAAGCGTGCACCTCCATGACCGGCTTACTTCTGAGCTTTTGATGACCTGAGGCATTAAAGCTCTTAGCCTTGATTTTCTAGTTTGTGAAACAGAAAACAGCAGCATCTCCTGATATGAAGACTAAATAAGGCAATTCCTGTGACATGCAGAATAGGGCTGGTGGATGCAAACTCCATAACCATTCTTTATTTTGAAAGAGGGTCTCACTAAGTTGCGGAGGGCCTAAGTAGCTGAGGCTCGATCCTCCTGTCTCAGCCTCCCCAGTCCTGGGATTACAAACATGTGCCACCACGCCCAGCTTATATAATTTCATTTGAATACCAGCATTTTCCTCCATTCTCAGCTGAAGGAGTAAGCACTTGGGATAAGAGGCTCCAGGACTCTCTCAGCACCGTAGCCAACACTGGCCATCACATGGCTTCAGTCCAGGTGTTTATACAATTTGGTGTTGCTCCTGGCCCAACCCTTCCTGGGTTCTTGGGAGATGGCACAGGGTAGGGGGAGGGAGGCAGGGAGGGGCGGGGGGCATCGGGGTAGCTCTCTGCTGCTGAGAGGATGGAGTGATGCCTTGGTCTCCAGCTGCCCGTTGCCTGTATGGCTGCTGCACACCTTCTTTCACCAGCCAGCTAGGTGGAGAAGGTTTCTGGAACAGCTACCATTATTAAGACCTTAGTGTTCAGCACTCAACAAAATGTCCGTTTAACCCTCCTAGCAGCTCTGTGAGATATGAATGGTCATTATTTTCATTTTTCAGAAGAGAAAATAGGCCGAAGAAATTAGGTGGGGTCCAGGTCATAATCTGCCTGATGCTGGAGGCCCCAGCCCCAGCCAGCTGCATCCTGCCAGGAGTACATTAGTACTGAGATCCTTTTGGCAAGGAGGTGGGGGAGGGGGGACGCTTTCCAGGAACCAGTGCAGAAAAGTGAAAGAGAATTGCAGAGAAGGCGGCCATATAACTGTCCCCGAGCAAAGTTCCAGAGAGCCGCAGGCCCTGTGGAAGGCGGCCCCGGAGATCACGAGTCCAAGCCTGCAGCCAGGCTCTGTAATCACCTCTGCTGGAAGCGAGTCAGCCACATGTCCCCAGACCTTCCATCTGGGACACCTGCCCTGAATGCAGTGAACTCCACGGGCCCTGTGACCTGTCCTGAGGCTTCCAGTCCACATGCAGGCTCCATAGCAACCCTGACTCGCCGGGCAGTGGATGAGGGCAGCTGGGATGTGACTGGAGCGCTGGCAGGGACTCTGGGCCACACTGCACCAATACCAAGTCAACCTGCTACCTGGAAATGCAGATCTGTGGAAAACCTTTTTTTTGCTACTGAGGATTGATCCCAAGGACATTATATTTCTGAGCTACACTCCCAGCCTGATATTATTATTATTATTATTATTTTCTGCAGGTCTGGGGATGGAACCCAGGAGCATTCAACCTCCAAGATACACACCCTGTCCTATTTTTTGTTCTTTATTTTAAAACAGGGTCTCACTGAGTTGCAGAGGGCCTCACTAAGTAGCTGAGGCTGTCCGTGAACTGCAATCCTCCAGTCTCAGTCTCCCAAATGCTGGGATTACAAGCATGTGCCACCACGCCCAGCTTATTTATTATTTGAAGACAGGGTCTCCCTAAGTTGCTGAGGCTAGCTTCAAACTTGCAATCCTCTGGTCTCAGCCTCCCAAGTACTGGGATTACAAGCATGTGGCACTATACCAGGCTTGGAAATCACATTAAAGAATAGAAAGCGTTGGAAGGGAAAAAAATCTTCAAGAGTATTTTTTAATGAAGAATTATGAAAAAATAGAGAAAGATCAAAAGGCAGAATGTTAAAATGCTAACTGATTTTGATAATGGGCCATTTATATTTCTGTGCAAGTTTTCTAAAACATTCAACTTAAGCCGGACGTGGTGGCGCACGCTTGTAAGCCCAGTATTTGGGAGGCTGAGACAAGGATCACGGAGGTTTGAAGCCAGCCTCAGCTACTTAGTGAGGCTCTCAGCAACTCAGTGAGACCCTGTTTCCAAATAAAATATAAAATAGGTCTGGGAGTGTAGCCGAGGGGTAGAAAGCCCCTGGATTTCATCCCCAGCACCACACACACACACACACACACACACACACACACACAACTCCATCCAACATGTTTTCTCTTATAGTGAAGACACCTTTTAAGACCCCTCTTCCTTTCTGGGATGGTTTTTGTCTATCCTGAAGAGCTAGAAGAGATTATATGTCTTGGAGCAGAACAATCCCCTGTGTACATTTCTCCTTTTTTTTTTTTTTTTTTTTTTGGTGGTACTGGGGTTCCTGGAAGCCCTTCTACCTCCGGGCTACACTCCCAGACCTATTTTTACATTTTTATTTGGAAACAGGGTCTCCTAAGCCAGCGTGCGCGGCTGGCTTTGAACCTGCGCGATCCTCCTGTCTCTGCCTCCCAAGCGCGGGGATTACAAGCGTGCGCCACCACGCCCGGCTTCATTTTCTCCTTTTCTGAAAGGGGCATAAATAGAACTTATCGGATTAGTTGTGAGCATTCAACGGGACCATTGCATACAATTTTTATTACAAGTCTGGCTCATGGTAAACAGGTTAGTGTTCGTCATTAAAATCACCGGCAGTGAGACTGTGACCACCAGAGGGCGCTCCTGGCCCGGGGAGTCCAGTATTCCAGGGGCACTGATTTCAGAAACTCAGGTAGAGACAGGTGAGAGGGGAAACAGAAAAGCCACTTCCTCTCTTGCTGACCTGTGAGTCTCCAGCCATGAGCTGAGAAAGAAGTCAGCCTCAGAGTCGGAGGCGGCCGCTGTTCTCTAGCAGTAGCAGCGGCGGACCTTGTCCCTGCGGGAATGCACAGACCATGCCATCCCAGTCTTCTGGCTGGGGAGGCCCCGCGCTGTCCCCTCAGGCCAGGACCAGTGTCTCCTGCACCTGGATGGTGGGGAGGGGAGGGGAAGGCGAGCCGCCTGAAGTGAAGAGGAGACAGATGTTCTAGGTACCCGCTAGTCGCTGGCTCAGGGGCCAGGTGGAAAGAGGGTGGCGTCCAGGACTGGCTGAGTTTGTGGGCAGTTCATCCAGCAACGTGGCTTCATTCTTTTTTCTCTTTTTCTTTCAGTACTGGGGATGAAACCCAGGGACATTTTACCTCCGAGCTACCCCCCTAGCCCTGTTTTTCATTCTTTATTTTGAAACAGGGTCTCACCGAGTTGCAAAGGGCCTCCTCCTGTCTCAGCCTCCCAAATGCTGGGATTACAAGCGTGAGCCACCGTGCCCGGCTAAACGTGGCTTCATTCTTAGAGGAGCTGAATCCACCTCTTTCTCCAGCCCTGACCTCTCCTCCAAGCTCTAGACAGTTTCTACATTTAGTTGCCTCTGTGACTTCTCTATTTGCATGGGGCTTAATATGTCCACAATAAACATTTCCCAGCAAACTCCCAACCTAGGGGTCTGCCTATCCTCTCCATCTCAGAAAATAGCACCTCCAACCCACCCAGTCACTTGAGAAAAATCTTAGGAGTCCTCCCTGATTCCTCCTCTCTCCCTATCCTTCTGCATCCAGCCCACCAATGGCTCTCAAGCATGCTCTCTATCCTCCCCAAGCCCGTCCCCCCAGCCCCCTGACTCATTGCCCGGGTACCGTCCAAGCCCCCATCACCTCTGCAGACCAGTCTTCACCCAGCAGTCAGAGTGGTCCATTAACAAGGTGACCAGACCAGAGAAACTGGCCCAGGAACCTCCAGTAGCTTCACATGCTCCTAGTGTGATAAAGTTAGCGTAGGCCTTAGATTCAGGAACGCCATGATGTGACCCTAGGTGACCCCAAGGCACTCATGTTCATCACCAGCTACCTTCCTAGTCACGCAGAATTGCCTGTTTGTCTACTGTAACTCCTGCTTGGCCTACACCTGCAGAGCAACAAAGGCCGTTAGGAGCTTTTTACCCTTAAAACAATCCAAAGGTGGACAACAGAAGGGACAGGCGTGGCTTGTTGAGCTCCTGCGCATGGCCGTTCCTTGCTGCAGTACTTTCTGCTCGACTTGCACACCCACTGATAAGAAACTGCTGATTGTCCATTCTTTGGGAACCTGAACTCTTCACTCTTGAGCTTGTGATTTTGACATATAAAAAGAGCCTTGAGAAACGGCTCGAGGCTGTGCTCAGGACCAACACCCTGCAATGGAGTCAGCGGCCGGCTAATAAAGACTTTCTATTTGGCTTAAACTGAGTCTGAGTGCTCTTCTGTGGTGGTCACCCTGTAACACTAGGGTAAGTTCCGCGCTCCCTGCTCTGGACTGCAGATCTCACTCCCACCTTCCCGCCCAAGCCCTCAGTCCCAACACACCCGCCTCTTTCTGTGATCCCACAGCAGGGTCTTGCTGGGACGCCTCTCTCTGGAAGGCCCTTCCAATGACTGGTACTTTCTGCCACCCAGCCCTCAGGTCACTGGCACCTGCTTAGAGAACTTCTCTTCCAGGACCCATCGCATGGGAGGGAGGCGCCCCTCTGCTCCTCATGGTCACCGTAACGCCCTGATTATTTTCTCTAGAGTCCTCATCACACTCTGAAATGATCTTGTTTGTCTGCTGCGTCGGGCTGTTTTCCTCTGAGGAAATAAATACCACCGGGTGGGGTGTCATCGGTCTCCTTCAATGTTGTGCATCTTGCTCCTGGAACAGGGCTTGGCGGATGTTTATGGGCAGGTGTGAAAGGGAGGCAGGACCAGATGAGCTGTGTGCATCCGTGTGGGGTCAAGGTGGAGTGTGACCATGCCTGATAGGATCGCCGTGCCCAGCAGCTCCAGTCTGTACATCCAAACCCCAAACCAAGGTGAATGCTGAAACTCCCCCTACAGCCCTACTGCCCCGAGGGGCTTCTTCCTTCTTGTGCTTCCCCCGACCTTCGTTACAGCTGGGCGATATTAGCAGCGTGGGACCACAGAGTGGAGGGCTGCCTTCTGGCCCCCGTGGCCTTTGCCCTGGCCCTGTTGTGCTCGCTCTGCCAGGACCAGCATGATCGGCGGGGAGAGCCTTTCTCTTGTTTAACAAGAAGCAGCAGCAGTTGGTGAAGAAACCAATTTTTCTTTCTCCTGAATAGGTAGGATTTGTTTGTTGTTGTTTTTTTCTTTTGTACTGGGGATTGAACCAGGTGCATTTTACTTCTAAGCTACACCCCATCCCGTTTTATATTTTGTTTGGAAACAGGGTTTTGCTAAGCTGCTGAAAGACTCATTAGGTTGCTGAGGCTGGCCGCAAACCTGTGATCCTCCCTGTCTCAGCCTTCAAAGTACTGGGATTACAGGTGTGTGCCACCACGCCCCACTTGGGTTTTTAATGCCGAGTGCATGAATTGGATGAAGAGAAAAGGATTCCTCTACCTCAGGGCCTTAACATTTACTGTCCCTTTACTGGAACACCCTCCTTCCCATATCACAGCCTGGCTTGTTCTCCTCCTATCTTTTATGCTGTTGCTTCAATACCTCCCTCTCAGTGAAGTCTTCTTCCAGGATCTTTTAAAAAACTGTGATTCCTTTGCTCTCTGTCGCCTGCCCTGCTGACAAATACGTCACTGGAGCACCGTTGCTCTCTACCAAGCTCTCTTTTATTGGAGGTATGTGCTGCCAGCCATTCCTGCCCCCAAGTGTAGGCTCCGGCAGTGAGGGGTCTTTGTCTCTTTGGTCTTTGTGTACCTACAGCATCCAGACCAGCATGCCATACCCGCTTGCTCATGGAATAGAGAAATAGAATAGAAGAAACTTTTGTGTATTGGACTCACTGGTTCTTGGGGTGGGAACAGTTCTGGGCCAAGGTGTCATACATAATAAGAAATGACATTAAGAATGGGGCCCGGGTCGCGGGTCTCTGGGCCCCTGCCGAACTGCGCGTAGCACGCCAGACCCCTGGAGAAACCAGGCCAAGTAAGACGCTGGGTTCTGGGCTGGGGTCGCGGGCTGGGCACGCCAGATGGGGCCCGGGTCGCGGGACTCTGGGCCCCAGGCAGAACTGCGAGTAGCACGCCAGATCCCTGGAGAAACCAGGCCCAGTAAGACGCTGGGTTCTGGGCAGGGGTCGCGCGCGGCGCACAAAAGCCGGGGCCTGGGTCGCGGGACCCTGGGCCCCGGGCCGAACTGCGCGTAGCACGCCAGACCCCTGGAGAAACCAGACCCAGTAAGACGCTGGGTTCTGGGCGGGGGTCGCGGGCTGGGCACGCCAGATGGGGCCCGGGTCGCGGGACTCTGGGCCCCAGGCCAAACTGCGAGTAGCACGCCAGACCCCTGGAGAAACAAGGCCCAGTAAGACGCTGGGTTCTGGGCGGGGGTCGAGCACAGGGCACGCCAGCTGGGGCCCGGATCGCGGGACTCTGGGTCCCGGCCGAACTGCGAGTAGCACGCCAGACCCCTGGAGAAACCGGGCCCAGAACAGAAAAAGATAAAGAAAAATATTGGAGAGGTGGTAAGAAAGCCGTTATGGATGCCAGGACACTGGAGATGCAGACAAAACTTATCTAAATGCACTGGAACTTATGGAAAAATTCGCCGTGAAAGAGGACTGCTATTTCTCTATATTGTTAAGAAATGACATTAACCCTGAGATATCGCAAAAGAAGAAAGATTAAAATAAAACCCCAACCAACTGAATAAGCAACAACAAACAAGTTAAGTACATGTTCCAGGGTTACAAAATTATATGCCTCTTTGATTTAATAGAGTTACAACCCAAGTTTCTCAGAATGAAATGGATAGTGTATTTTTAGAAAGAGGGTTACCTTTGTAATTTATAGTTGCTATGGACTGAATGTGTTCTTCTTAGATTCATATGTTGAACCCCTAATTCTCAATGTTTGGGTATTTGCAGGTGGGGGCTTTGGGAGACGATTAGGGTCAAATGAGGCCCTGAGGGCGGGGCCTTCGTGATGGTATTCGTGCCCTTCTAAAGAAACAGGAGAATCCTCTCTGGCCACCATGTGAGGATACCGCTAGGTAGTGGTGTCTATAGGTCAGAAAGTGGTTCCTTGCCAGAAACTGAATCTGTCAGCACCTTGGTTTTGGACTTTCTAGGATTCAGGATGGTGAGAAATAAACTTCTTTTGTTTGTAAGCTCCCTAGTCTATGGCATTTTGTTTTGGTAGCTGGAACTAAGAAGTGTGCTGTTATGGGACCATGTTGTGACCTTTTCAGACATGAGGCTAACAGTAGGCCTAGGCTGTAAGAGGCAGTAAAGTATTTGCTGAAGGACTTTGCCCTGTGAGCCTTTGAGTTTTCATTTCTAATGGGAAGGAGATAGATGAGGCATACTTTGGGTTTCTTAGTTGGTGTTATCATTTTATAATCAAATTATAATTCAGTGTGTAAGACCATGTTGATTTGCCTAAATCTTTTTTTCTTTTAATCTAACACAATCTTCTTGTTTATTTACCAAATGTCCTCATTCTTGGTGCAAAATAAATTCTGCCATCTGGAATCTTCACTTAAGACTGCTTAGTGGAAAATAATCCCTTTCCATCTCTAGCCTTTTTGTTTTTCCTTTTATAATTCCTTACCCTTCCTATAATCAAGAGTAGCATGAAAATAAATATAAGGATAATATTTGGCAAGATATCAGGGTATCAATAGTCCAGCTAAGTTAGCATATAAAATTAACCATCACATAGTAACTAGTATTTATGCTTTGCTTTTCTAGTGTTTTTTTGTTCATTTTTACAGTACTATGAATTGAATCCAGGGCCTCACAAATGCTAAGAAAGCACTGAGCTACATATCCATCTCTTTTTATTTTATTTTGAGACAGAGTTTCACTAAGTTTCTCAGGCTGACCTTGAACTTGGGATCCTCTTGCTTCTGAGTAGCTGAGGTTGCACGTGTGTGCCTCCATATCTGGCTTCTAATAGTATTTTATAGGCTTTATCTTGACTTCTCATTACTCTTCAGTATAAAGAACACTGAGGTCTAGACAGGCGTGGTGGCGCATGCTTGTAATTCTAGCATTTGGGAGGCTGAGACAGAAGGATCCAGGTTCATGGCCAGCCTCAGCTACTTAGTGAGGCCCTCCACAACTTTGTGAGATCCTTTTTAGACCCTTCAAAATAAAGAATAAAAAATATGGTTGGGGGTATAGCTCAAAGGTCAAATGCCCCTGGGTTCCATCCCTTGTACCGCAAAAAACAAAACAAAACAAAAACAAAAAACACTGAGGTATGGAGGGGTTGAAATGGTTTGTCAAAGTTACACAGTAAATGATACTGGGACAAACCCCAGGCCTGGTCATCTGTATCCCATGTGCTTTCCCCTCATCTTTCTGCGTCTCTAATGCTGTCAGTGTTCTCAGGATGGCGTTATTGCTTGTGTTTTGGTACCCAGCTGCAAAAGGCCCCTGGATCAAAGACACCATGAGCATCACCCTGATTTAGTCTTTGATCTGGTAGCACAGAAAACCAACAGCCTCAGTGCCAATGGATTATTCTAAGAAACTGTGAGTTTTTCTTTCTGGTTTTTTTTTTTTTTTTTTTTTTTTTTTTTTTTTTTGGTCATCGTTGTAAACAATTTGGCTCTCTGATGTCTGCTTTTTGTATTTTTTTATGGATGGCAAAAAGCATTGTAGTGAGTTGCTTCTGGGAGGTATTGATCATTCCTTGCACTCAGGTTCCATCTGCTGGGTTAAACTCTTGAAAGAAATGCCTGAGAAATCGCCACGAGCAAGAGTGAGCACAGCCCTGGCTAAAGAAATGCTCCCAGGTCTCCCCTGGACCCCTTTTTAAAATTTATTGTTCTCTGATTTGTATTTTCAGCATCATTTCTTTCAGATGTATCTAGGAAATGTCCATGTATCTTCTCACTGCTAAGATAAGTCAAAACTACTAGCTGTTCCTGTAATACCAGCTATTCTGGAGGATGAGGCAAGAAGGTCAGAATTTGAGGCCAGCCTAGGCAACTTAGCAAGACTCTATTTGAAAGAAAAAAAAATCAGTTGATAAGAATTTTAGAGCTCAGCTGAGCGTGGTGGTACACGACTTTAATTCCAGAACTTGGGAGGCTGAGACAGGAGGATTGCAGGTTTGTGGCCAGCATCAGCAACTTAGTGAGGCCCTTTGCAACTTTGTGAGACCCTGTTTCAAAATAAAAAAAGAAGCCAGGCGTGGCGGCGCATGCTTGAATTCCCAGCATTTGGGAGGCTGAGACTGGAGGATCGCAGTTTGGGGACAGCCTCAGCTACTTAGTGAGGCCCTCTGAAACTCAGTGAGACCCTGTTTCAAAATAAAGAATAAAAAAATTGGGCAGGGGGTGTAGCTAGGAGGCCAAATGCTTCTGGGTTCCATCCCCAGACCTGAGAGAGAGAGAGAGAGAGAGAGAGAGAGAGAGAGAGAGAGAGAGAGAGAGAGAATACAATAGGGCTGGGGGTGTAGCTCAGAGGAGGTAGGATGCCCCTCCGTTCTGTCTCCGGTACCATAAAAAAAAAAAGAAAATAAAATAAAAGAAAGAAAGAAAGAAAGAAAGAAAGAGAAAGAAAGAAAGAAAGAAAGAAAGAAAGAAAGAAAGAAAGGGAGTCTCCATGATTCTTAAGGACTCATGGAATCAAGGAGCAAGAGCATCTTCGGATGTTTACTCTGGGGTGACTTAGGAGAACATCTGATTAGTAAGATAAAACCCACATTATCACTTAACTCCCACTGTTTTATGGAGCTGCCTCTCCTTGGGGAGCTAAACTGGAGCAGAATTCAATGCAACTAAACCTTATCTTTGGCACAGTGAGAATCAACACAGTTGAAACCTGAGCTGAGTGGGTCTGTTTCAAAAATCAAAAAATGAAAAGGTCTGGGAGTGTAGCTTGAAGGTAGAACACCCCTGGGTTCAGTCCCCAGTAGCAACAACAACAACAAAACAAAATTCTGTACTAGGGATGGCTGAGAAAGGATTGCAGGTTTGAGGCCATCCTCGGCAGCTTAACAAGACCCTCAGCAACTCAGTGAGATCCTATTTCAAAATAAGCAATAAAACAGGGTTGGGGGTGTAGCTCAGAGGCAGAACAGCCCTGGTTCAATCCCTAATACACAACACAGTCATAATAACAATTCCGTATCGTGTTATCTCCCCTCTCTCTCTGCGGAGCCATCCCTGCCATTCGTTCTTGGTGCCAGTCGCTCTGGAGCTGACTGGACAAGAGGGACCTGAGGTTGGTGGGTGGACACGACAGGGTGGCTCCTGCCTGCCCAGCCTGCCGCGGGCTCCAAGGGCAGGGCGGCCACTGCGGCTGTGCTGAGCTGGGAGGAGGCTCAAGCTTCTCCAGTGAACATGACCGAGTGATGGCTGCTCCTTGGGGCCTGACACCGCTGCAAGGCCTGCTGCCAACGCGTCAGGCCAACAGGCTGGCCAGTGCCAGAGTTCCCGTGCCATGATGACTTGCATTGTGACCTGGCCAGGGCGAGCCTGAAGACTGTACATTCCGCTGAGAGGGGCAGCTGGGAACGAGAGGAGGACTCAG
Organism: Muscardinus avellanarius; assembly: GCF_963383645.1. Lineage (NCBI taxonomy): Eukaryota > Metazoa > Chordata > Mammalia > Rodentia > Gliridae > Muscardinus > Muscardinus avellanarius. Next base: position 51,665,900 of record NC_137797.1, on the reverse strand, counting down.
GTTTTAAAAGTCTGAGAGCTATCTCGGGGCTGCTGGGAGTTGACTTTTTTTTTTTTTATATTGGGGATAGAATTCAGGGGCATTCTACCTCAGCTACACCACCAGCCCTATTTTATCCTTTCTTAAAATTTTGAAACAGGGTCTCACTGAGTTGCGAAGGCCTCATTAAGTTGCTGAAGCTGGCCTTGAACCTGCAAGCCTTCTTTCTCAGCCTCCCAAGTACTGAGATTACAAGAGTGGGCCATTATGCCTGGCAATAAACTTATTTTAATGAACTGTTTTTATGTTTAACTTGTTTTCTTGGCATATTTGGGTTGGATTATATATCTAAAGCTGGGCGTGGTGGTGCAGGTTTATAATACCAGCACTTGGGAGGCTGAGAGAGGAAGATTGCAGGTTTGTGGCCAGCCTCAGCTACATAGAGAGGCCCTCTGCAACTTAGTGAGACCCTGTTTCAAAATAAAGAATAAAAAGCTGGGTGTGGTGGCGCACACTTGTAATCCCAGCATTTGGGAGGCTGAGGCAGGAGGATTGTGCAGGTTCAAAGCTAGCCTCATCTACTTAGTGAGGCCCTTTGCAACTCAGTGAGGCCCTGTTTCAAAATAAAGAATTAGCCAGGCGTGGTGGCGCACGCTTGTAATCCCAGCATTTGGGAGGCTGAGGCCTGAGAATCGCGGTTCGCGGACAGCCTCAGCTACTCAGTCAGGCCCTCCACAACTTAGTGAGACCCGGTTTTAAAAATAAAGAATAGCTTGGAGGTCAAATGTTCCTGGGTTACATCCCCAGACCTGCAAAAAAAAAAAAAAAAAAAAAGAATTAAAAAAAAAATAGGGCTGGAGGTGTTGCTCGGAGGTAGAATGCCCCTGGGTTCCATCCCCAGTACTGAGAAAAAAAAAAAAAAAAAAAAAAAAAGAAAGAAAGAAAGAAAAAGAAAAGAAAGAATTAAAAATAGGACTAGGAGTGTAGCTCAGAGGTAGAATGCCCCTGGGTTTAGTCCCCAGTACCACAAAACCAAAACAAAATAAAGTGTCTTTTTCTGAAGTCCACATGCTTAGATGCTAAAGAATGGAATGGTATGAGTTTTTCAGCTGAGTAGCTGATGAAGTGGTTGGCTTGTGATTAGGAGCCAAGTCCTTGGGTACAGCTTGAAATCATAATCACTCTCAGGCCTTTGGAATCGAGGTTGACAGGGTGGGATTCATCTCTTCCGTCTCCCATGGGCTCCGAGGCCCATGTTCCCTGGGCAGAGGGAGGAGGTGAGGGCAGTCCTTTCACATGTGACCAAGTGCTTCTCTTCCCTTTGTCGAGCTCACACAGTGGGATTCATGTAGTGTACCATGCCTGAGGTTTCGGAGTTCTGAAGCACGGTCCCTGACCTTACAACCCTCACAGGTGCATGGAAAAGAAGGAGCTGGTGACCCGGACTGGACCCAGTGGCTTGCTTCAGGTCCCTGCACCAGCTTTGACTAATCACAGGGCACAATTGTATATTATACTCAAAAGTTGAGGTTGTTACCGGTGAGAAGAGATGATGAGGGCAGGAACCGCTGTGGGGAATGCGTGTGTAAAGAGAAGTAAGCTCTAGGGTTGGGCTGTCTCGAGAAGCAGCCCATTTGCCAGATGTTTATTGGAAGATCTGGTCCTGAATCTGATAATTATGAGCTCTGCGACACAGGGACACTCTTTCACTTTCCTGACCCCCAGTTTCCGTATCTATGTGTGGTGACACGCCCGTGTGACGGCGAGGCCAGCACTTACGGTAGCTTCTGGCACATCACACATGCTCAGTAAACGCTGGCTTCTCCAGGTCCCTCTCAGACCAGAAGGTGAGTGGACCAGACCGAGTGGCTGTGCTGACTGACAGCTAGTCCGTTACACTCCGCAGACGGAGGTTTCTATATGGTCCTAGTTAGTTACTTTTTGGATGCAGTGTGAAATGTCAGAATCAACAAGATGCCCAAGAGAGCTGGGATTTAAACATCCCAGGTTAAGTTTTAATTGCTGTGTACCTTTTGCCAAGTCACTGAGCTTCTCTGTTTCTCCTGTATAATGGGCAACAGTATGTTGTGGATGTTGTGAAGACCGACTGCAACAATGAATTTTAAAATACTTGGTATGGCTGGGTGTGGTGGCGCACGCTTGTAATCCCCGCGCTTGGGAGGCTGAGACAGGAGGACCGCACAGGTTCGAAGCCAGCCTCAGCTACTTAGTGAGGCTCTCAGCAACTTAGTGAGACCCTGTTTCCAAATAAAATAGAAAATAGGTCTGGGAGTATAGCCCGGAGGTAGAAAGCCCCTGGGTCCACCCCCAGCACCACCACCACTAATAATAATAATAATAATAATAATAATAATAATATACTTGGCATATCCCAAGCAGCCAACTGGTGCTAATCCTCCCATCCATGACTCCATTTCCCTTTTTATTTCTTTCTGCCATTTGGGTCCATTTTGAGAGGGATCTTAAATCACTTAGTCCAACCATTCTATTTATATTTCTTCATGCCATCTTTACATGGGGCCATGCTCATCTTGTCTGTACTGTTCCCATTTTCGCTGTCTGCCCGCTGCTGAATCAAGCATTAACTACTGATTCTAGAAAGGGGCCATGGAGAATCCAGAGTGTTGATGTCGCTGGACTGAGATCGCAGCTAAGTCTATGTCGTAGTAGATCGCGATCTCATGGTCTCCTGACTTTGGATCTGGAGCTAATTGGTTTTATCTGTTTGTCCTTTTTTCCTTCAAGGATTCAATCATCTAATTTATTTATTTATTTATTTTGGAGGTGGGTCAGGACTGTTCTAAGCACTGGGGATACGATGGTTGAAAGGGACGGTGGATGGAGCTTCCATGACCATGGGAGGGGCGTGCCTGCCGCAGGTGCCCGCCTCCACCGTCCCACCTGCCTCTCACCAGCCAGGCCTCCTTCCCCACAGAGCAGCAGGGGCACACAGCCTCTGAGTCGGGGTCAGGAGGAACAAAGTTATGTTGAACAGGTTAATGCACCATTCAGAAATTTGCCACATTCTTGAGTTATGACCGTAATGGAAATCTATTTTTATTGGTGAACCAAAGGACTGATACTTCATTGGAAAGTGCTCTCCTTTTGGGGCTTATGCAGTCCCATGACCACGTGGATGAAGAATGAATTTATCATTAGTATCAAGGGGGCTGCTCCTTTTGAAAGTCTTTTTTTGGGGGGGGAGTATCAGGAATCGAACAAGATATATAAGTTATGTGTTGCTGACCTCAAACCTGTGATCTTCCTGTCTCAGCCTCCCAAGTGCTGGGATTAAAGGCAGTACCACCCAGCTCAGAAAGTGTGTGTGTGTGTGTATGTGCACGTGTATGCGTGCTACTAGGGATTGAACCCAAGAGCGTTCTACCTCTGAGCTGCACCTCCAGACATTTTTATATTTTGCTTTGAAATAGGGTCTTGCTACATTGCTGAGGCTGTCCTTGAACCTGTGATCCTCCTGTCTCAGCCTCCCAAGTACTGCGATTACAGGCTTGCGCCACCATGCTCAGCTCAGACAGTGAGAAAGTTTTGTTCTTTGGAAATGAAGAACACTGGGAATGAAGGCAAGATGAGATTAGTTCTCTTCTAAAACCATCTGCAATCGTCCCCCTCATGGCAGCTGATTTCCAAGGACAGGGCCCAGGGTGGCAGTGAACACCCGATAATCGCCCATCAGTAAACACACCCGTTACAGCAGAATAAAGATGAGCCAGAGGGAAAGCCCTGCTTACCGGCAGACCTCGGCCAGCAGAAGCAGCACAGCTGACCATCTGGGTGCCGACTCCCTCTTCACGGTCCTGGGCCTAGATGCAGTTGGATTGTGGACTCCAGGCCCCATTTCCAATCCTGTCTTGAGTGTCGAAAGATCCCAAATTCTCCATGTAACACTATCTCTGTTTCTCATTTTGCAGCAGCTTCTTATGCATCGGGCTTTACCCTTGCAGCTTAGTGTC
>NC_137797.1:51446929-51656929 GCF_963383645.1 Muscardinus avellanarius | reverse complement strand
GAGGTTGGCCACAAACCTGCAATCCACCTGTCTCAGTCTCCAAAGGGTGCAAGCATGCACCACCACACCTGGCTTGCTTCAATCCTAAGATTCTGGAATTGGTTCTTTCAATTCAATGGCCATATCAGTGGAAAAGACTGCATTGAAAATTAGGGTTCATAGAAATATGAAAAACAAAACACATGCAAAAAGATTGATAGTTCAGTCAGGGGACGTGACGAATTCTTTGGTTATTCTGTCAATAACACAAAGCATCAGAAAATGTTTGTTGTTGCCGGGCGTGGTGGTGCACCCTTATAATCCCAGCATTTGTGAGGCTAAGACAGGAGGATCATGGTTCAGAGACAGCCTCAGCTACTTAGTGAGGCCCTTTGCAACTCAGTGAGACCCTGTTTCAAAATAAAGACTAAAAAATAGGATTGAAGGTGTGGCTCAGAGGTAAAATGCCCCTGGGTTCTATCCCAGTACCTCAAAAAAAAAAAAAAAAAAAAAAGAAAGAAAGAAAATGTTTGTTTGTTTTGATCATTTAGATGCTTCAGTGAGTGCAGGGCAGGTGGAATTGGGTTTTAATTTGCTCCTGCTTAAGGGTCTTTCCAGTTGTAGATATTATTCCTAATTAGTTGGTATGGAACCAGGTTTAGGGAGGCTAGCAGCCCTAGAAAGATCTTCTAGGCTTGAACCTTTTGAAAGCTTCTCAATCCTCTAGATTTACAGTGGAAAGAACAAGCACAATTCATTTTTTTTCTGGTTTCACATTTTGACCGGGTGGGTTGGTACGCACAATGGGTTGGGGAGGAATTCATTGCCACGGTGATGAGGGTCCCCACATTGTGTGGAGCAAAGGGATGGTAACAGATGTCAGAGGAAGGACGATGTGGACCTCGGGGAGCATCCAGAAGAAACAAAGACGCCCAAAGAGCAGGACAGGATCATCAAGTTGGAAGCTCGATGCTGTGAGCGAGATGAGAAGCTCAGAGGGTCAGTTCCTGGAGGGGAGAGAGCCGTCCGCGGGCGCAGCCTGGGGTCTGGGGGCCTGGCCTCTTCACATCTGCCGTCTCATGACGGCCACTGAAATGACCCAGAGGAAAGCCCATTTCACAGATGAAATTATGAAATCCAGAAAGATGAGTACTTGTTGCAGTTTCTAAAGCTACCCAGAGGGAACTGGCTAGCTGGTTTTCGTGATACTTATTTCATTTCTCCGCCTGGCTGCCTGGCCACCACAGAGCCTCGGAGAGCAGATTTTATGACAATTAGGTCTCAGAACTGAATCAGTTATTCGGGAAAAGGAGGAAGTAGAGGGGAAAACACCGAAGAAGGGATGTATGTTTAAGTGAGTCTTGTCTGTGCCAACGGCAAATATTATACTTCTTCATTCCATTTAATATATGTTTTCTACAGCTTAGTTATAGCAGGGACCAAAGCAGATGCCTAAAGTTGTGGGGAGTGCTGAGCCAAGAGGTAGATGGGACGATAAGAGAAGGGGAGGCAGCAGCTATCTTTGTTTTGTCAGGGGCCAGTCATTCCTAAAATCTCGGAGAACACAGACAAGAAGTTCCTGGGTCTTTATCTTGCTGAACCTGGACTCTGGCCCAGGCCAGATCTAGCTCTGGAGAGCAGGGAGAGAGTGCCACAAGCCAACAAGCCTCTCTGTGCTCTTGGGCTTGCAGGTGGCAGTGAATTCACAGCAAAGACGAACCTGCTCTTGGAAGGGTCGGGCCCAAAAGATGAAGCCACCTGACTGTGGGAACACGTACCCATGGTGGAAAGTTGTAGAAGGTTCCAGAACCCAGGAAAGTTGGGCTGGCAAGGCAATCAGGCAGATGAGAAGAAATCCTTTTTTTTTTTTTTTTTTTGTGCAAACTTGGTCTGTGCTGGCTAAACATTCATTTTAGAATGAATAGAGAATTTCTTCATCTGCTCTGAGAAATTGCTGGCTTGAATTTATAGCCGATCTCTACCAGATGGGCTTATTGAACAAGTCATAATTCAGTTTTCAGTGTGAGGAGAAAATGGGAAGCCATCGCAAGCTTCGGAGAAATATTGAGGAAAAAGCCCCCTGGATGAAGACACATGAAGGATGGGTGAAAGCAGAGGTAGACGGACACTCCCTCTTCCCTTCACAGAATGTATTATTCTATTTGTGTATAAATTATCAACGGGTTTAGGAATGAACATTGATTATATCTTAAAAGCAGATACATAGAAACTTATTTCAAATTGAGCAACAGATAGAAGCAAAGAGGAGGAACCTAAATTGAAATACTAAGGAAAATGCATGACTAGGTCGGAGATGGGAGGAGGGCAGGGCTGGGGCCTGTGAGACTGCTCTGCTGGGGCCTGCAGGTCGCCGGCATGCAATGCTTGGGGAACATCAGAGCTCTCCCAGGGGCTACACGATGGACCAACATAAGAGAGACAGTGGCGTACAGCATTTCTCCTATAGTACTTCCTTTAAGTCCTTTGAGAAAAGCAGTCAGGTAAATGCCATCGCTCCCACGTAGCTCCGAGGCCCACTGCCGTGCCAGATCTTGTGAGAACGTGCTACTTATGACAGCCCACATCAGCAGGAGTGGGGGAAGGGACAGGAGGATCCTGCCAACTCTCTTCTGTCAGGAAAGATGAAGAGGACCCTGGCTACGGCTGGAGCTTGGAGCGCTGCTCTCCCTGGGAATGCATGGAAGAGGCAGGGAGACGTGAGCAGGGAGGCTGGGGCTTGGCGTGAACCTGGGGCGTGGCCATGGTTCCCTCGGAGCATCCAGGATTCTGGGCAGGCGCCCAGCAGATTCAGGGCGTTACAGACAGCACTGCGCAGTAAGGAGGCGTGATGACCGAGCGTAGGCCCTCGAGCCGGATAAGCCTGGCGGTGGGCTTTTGGGCAAACTGCCTCTGTTTTCTTCATCTTTGAAATGGGTATAAAAGTCTGTCAGTTGCGAAGGATTCCTATGAGGATTAGTGGGACTGTGAACTCTGCGCGGCTGCCTGGAGCACTGTGGGCACTCAGCCAATGGCAGCGGTTAGGGTTATTTTAATTCTTAAGCCACATCTAGTCACGCTTCATGCGTCATCTGATGAATGTCTAGGGCAGGCCTTCTAGAACAGGGAGATGGCGACAGACAGCCGCCTGCGAGCTCGTGGAGGGGTCAGTCAATGTCCAGTCTCAATGTGCGGTCATGGACCCCGTTACTCACCCAGCTCCAACGTGCTCCTTCGTTCCCGATGGCCTGACAGATGCAGTTACTGGTCCCATGTTGTGACTGGACTGGGAGTTTGCTTAAGAGTTTGAGTTAGGCCAGGAGTGGTGGTGCATGCCGGAAATCCCAGTACTTGGGAGGCTGAGACAGAAGGATTCCAAGTTTGAGTCTACCCTCAGCAGTTTAGCTGAGATCCTTAGCAATTTAGTGAGACCTTGTTTCAAAATAAAAAAAGCTGGCTATAGTGGCGCACACTTGTAACCCCAGCATTTGGGAGGCTGAGACAGGTGGATCGTGGTTCTCGGACAGCCTCAGCTACTTAGTGAGGCCCTTTGCAGCTCAGTGAGACCCTGTTTCAAATAAAGAATAAAAAATAGGGCTAGGGGTATAGCTCAGAGGTAGAATCCCCTTGGGTTCCATCCCCAGTACCGCAAAAAAAAAAAAAACCATAAATAAATAAAATAAAAATAAAGGGCTGGGGCTGTAGGTTAGAGGTAGGTACTGGGTTCAATGCCCAGTACCAAAGGGAAAAAAAAAGTTTGTGTTAGACAGATTTGCACCACGTTATTCTTTGGTTTCAAAGCCCTTGGTTATGTGAGTTTCATGTTCTTGTGGCTTCAGTTTTCTGTATGAAGGACCAAAGAGCAGGAACAGAAAGAGACAGCGATAGCTTTGAGAGTGGGGGGCGCCACCTCCTCCCACACCCCTGCACGTGGCCGGAAGGGCGGGAAGTGGTTTGTTGACATCTTTGGTTACTTGGTAGGAGACTTTGAATGCCACGGCAAAGCAGTAAGCAGGAGTTGGCAGGAGAAAATATTAAAACCTGAAAGGGGGGAGAGGTTAGAGTCACTCGAGCAGGAGCAAGACCAAGAAGAGAAGGCAAAAGGGGTTACAGAGTGACGAGGAAGGAGAGGAGGAAGGCCTGCATGTAGAAGAGGAAACGGAAATGGAGCTTCCTGATGCTTATGGTAGTTAAGACTTGGGATGTTTATGTGATCCATCTCCTGTTTTTATAGTTAAAGAAAAGGAGAAAGCAAAGAAAAGGAAAGAGAGAAAGAGAAAGAGAAAGAGAGAGAGAGAGAGAGAGAGAGAGAGAGAGAGAGAGAGAGAGAATGAGAATGAATCCTTTGTGTCTGGGCTTTTGTGTCTAGACTGGACTATGATCTATCCATTTTTCTCTTTCCAAAGCTAGATGATCTGTGTATTTATCAGTCACATACATTCATATCAGATTCCTTATTTGGTTGAGATAATTCACCATGGTCTGTATACCATCCATGAGAGCCATTGGTGATGGATGATGCCATGTTTGATTTTTGCAGTTTTCACAAAGCCAGGATCATAATGCCCTTCAGAGTTCTGAGTGAGTAGCTTATACAGCAGGACCATTTTTTTAAAAAAACCTGGCCAGTCCCCAGGGATATTCTGGGACTGACACCGAGCTCTTGGTAAAGTTCACATCTCGGCTAGAACCAGGTCCTGGAGCTCTGTGGCGCTCCTTTGGGCGACTCCTCGGGGGGCTCACTGTTGAATTCTATGATATCTGTTTCCTTGGCGTCCAGATTTTCCATTAAGTACAGCATATCAGGAGGGACTTGGGAGCCAGCCCCAGTGTAGACTTCGCTGGTCTCTGAGGGTGCTTCTGTGTCAAGTAAAAGAATCGGCCCAGGGATCAAGGGATCTGGACTTAGGTTTTCCAAGGAGGAATGGCTGGAGTCCCGGAACTCTGGGAGGCTCCACCTTTTGGGGAACCTGTCATCATCCAGGTATTCCTCAAACTTAAACAGGCTTCTTGCAGCACTGGCTGGAACAACCTGGGGGGTAGGGCCCCGGGGAGGTGTCCCCTTCTCTGAGGAGACCATCGGATCCTGCTGCTGCCCCGTCCTGCTGGGCTGAACTCCAGTAAACTCGAAGCTCAAGATGGAGGTGGCGGAGTCATGGAGACGGCCATCTGTTGAGGGCTCGGGTGCTTCGGCCTCCGTGATCAACACCTCGGGGACCTGGGGCATTTTGGTGGGGGAGGCCCTCACACTGGACTGCGGGGTCAGGCTCTGGAGCGTGCTTGTCCGGCTGGTCTCCCTGATGGTGGACAGTTCTCCCATGCTGGCATGCAGCTTGGGGCTGCCCTCCAGGGAGCGGGGTTGCTTCCAGGTGGGCGAGGCTCTGTGGGGGCTTCTGGAGGGCACGTCCAGCAGGTCCCGAGCGGGGCTCGGGGGGTAGAACATGGAGCTGTCGCTGGCCTGCCTCCCGAAGCTCCTCCTCCTGGGGCTGGCGGGGTGCTCGTGGGTACTGAGGAAGCGCTTCACTCTCCTGATCATCGAGTGCCGGTGTCCGTGCTTCTCGTAGTCCCACAGCCACTCCTCGCCCGGGAAGTGGGACCCGGACAGCCTGCAACACAACACAACAGACACTGTGGGCAGAGTCTCAAGTTTGCATTACAGGGGTGTGTGTGTGTGTGTGTGTGTGTGTGTGTGTGTGTGTGTGTGTGTTGTGTGTATTTTACTGTGGATTGAGTTCAGGGGCATTCTACCTCTGAGCTAGCTACACTGCCAGTTTTATTTTATTTATTTTTTACTTTTTATTTATTTATTTATTTTTGAGGGTCTGGGGATGCTGGGGATGGAACCCAGGGGCATTTGACCTCCCAGCTACATCCCCCGCCCTTTTTTTTATTCTTTATTTTGAAACCAGTTCTCACTGAGTTGCAGAGGGCCTCACTAAGTAGCTGAGGCTGTCCACAGTCCTCTGGTCTCAGCCTCCCAAATGCTGGGATTACAAGCATGTGCCATCACACCCAGAGTTTTTATTTTGAAACAGGATTTTACTAAGTTGCTGGGGCTGGCCTCCAACCTGTGGTCCTCCTGTCTCAGACTCCCAAGTACTGGGATTACGGGTGTGGGCCACCATGCTGGGCTGCATTACAGATTTGAGATCATGCAGAGGACTTAACTTGAGATGGTCTAGCAGAGGCTCTCTGAACTTTTTTGTCTCTAGACTCTTTTAAACTCTTAAACACACTGAGTATCCCAATAAACCTTATTTGCCTGGGTTATATCTATCGCTATTTATTTATTTAATTAATTAATTAATTAATTTTTTTTGTGGTACTAGGGGTGGAACCCAGAGGCTTTCTACCTCCGGGCTACACTCCCAGACCTATTTTATATTTTATTTGGAAACAGGGTCTCACCAAGTAGCCGAGGCTGGCTTCTGACCTGTGCGATCCTCCTGTCTCAGCCTCCCAAGCACAGGGATTACAAGCGTGCACCACCACGCCCGGCTTCGCTATTTATTATATTGAAATTATAACTGAAGAGTGTAAATAACACAAGAATGTACTAGCACACTTTTGTTTTTTTGGGTCTGGGGCTGGAACCCAGGGGCATTCGACCTCCAAGCTATACCCCCAGCCCTATTTTTTATTCTTTATTTTGAAACAGGGTTTCACTGAGTTGCAAAGGGCCTCAGTAAGTAGCTGAGGCTGTCCGTAAACCGTGATCCTCCTGTCTCAGCCTCCCAAATGCTGGGATTATAAGCGTGCACCACCATGCCCGGCTACCAGCACACTTTTTATTAATGGTTTAGTGATGGCACTAGTGCCTAAAACTGTCACTGTGTGGCAGTCCCGGGTTATGCCAAGCCCCCCAGGGGCTACCTGACACCACAGATAGGGCGGGACCTGGCACCGTAAAGCCCCCATCTTCACTAAGCAGTCCTATGCTGGGGGAGGAACTTCTGTGGTTTGAAATATGAGGACTAGCACTGTTTTCTTTTTCCTTCTTCACAACTTCATGGATAGAAGAGTCATTCTTATTGTAGATCTTATCTACCTCAGCGTAAGTTTGTTTTTTTCCTTTCTTCCTAAAGTCAAGAACTTTCACCTTTCACTTTAAGGGAACACTTCACGGCATCTCTCTGGCTTATCTCAATTGCCAGCATCACTACTCTTGTGCTCCGGGACCATGACTGAGTAAAATGAGGGCTACCTGAACACTGAACACTGTCCCAGTGAATCTGCTGAGTCGGCGACTAGGCGGCTGAAGTGCGGGTAGCATAAACAGCGTGGACAGAGACGCCCAGCAAAGGGATGATTCCCATCCCAGCAAGCCGGCAGCGACGGCTCGAGACTTCATCACACAATTCAGAACGGCATGCTGTCTAAAACCTAGGAATTGCTTATTTCTAGAATTTTCCATTTAATAGTTTTTGGACTGCAGTTGACTGTGGGTAACTGAAACCTCAGAAAGTGGAATGGTACATAGGGGAGAAATTGCTACCTACACACTTATGAAAGAATGATAATAAGGAGGAAAATAACCTCTTACTTTGTGTTACTATGAAAATAGTTTTGACCTTAAGGACTCCTTAAAAGGGTCTTGGTGACCCCCAAGTGTTCCCAAAACATTCTGAAAATTACTGATCAGGCAACTTGGACATTAAAATACATATACTGTATGTACTATCTGCTCTTTCTCCCTGATTATGGCTGAAATATGGCCATGTGTCCCTAGGACCCATAAAACACCCCCAAACAACTGATTATAGCTAAATTAAAGAACTGCAAATAACAGCTAACATTTAATGATCACAACCGTCATGCGAGTTGGTATTGCCATTGTTACTCATACTGTACAAAGGAGGGAACTGAGACCCAGAGACGCTCATTAATCCCTAGTAGTCAGTGAGGGTTAAACTGGAAGTGTGACTTCTTTTCTTTGATATAAAGCCTGCCACTCGCCGGGCGTGGTGGCGCACGCTTGTAATCCCAGCGCTTGGGAGGCAGAGACAGGAGGATGGCACTGGTTCAGAGCCAGCCTCGCTGGCTTAAGAGACCCTGTTTCCACATAAAAAAGTTAAAAAGTAGGTCTGGGAGTGTAGCCTGTGGGAGTGTATCCCGGAGGTAGAAGGGCTTCCAGGAACCCCAGTACCAAAAAAAAAAAAAAAAAAAAAAAAAAAAAAAAGCCTGCCACTCAGGTGTCAAGGGATGAGCTAGAGCCCAGGGCAGAAAGATGGGTAAAATGAAGTCCTTTCCCAGTGGAAATCTACAGCCATTTCTGGTGAGGGCTTTGCATTTCTGTCTGTTCAGTTAGGGTTTAAGAAGGAGAAATGGGGAAATAAGCTATCTATCCAGGTGAGGTGGATGTACACTGTGGTCAGGCTCCCCTCGTGAGTAAGTTTGATGGAATTTCTATGGCTAAAAATTTTGTGTTGAATTTTTCACATTTAAAAAATAAAAATGCCGGGCGTGGTGGCGCACGCTTGCATGCTTGGGAGGCAGAGACAGGAAGACTGCACAGGTCCAAAGCCAGCCTCGCTGGCTTAAGAGACCATGTTTCAAAATAAAAAAAAAAAATAGGTCTGGGAGTGTAGCCCGGAGGTATAAGGGTTTCCAGGAACCCCAGTACCACCAAATAATAAATAAATAAATAAATAAAATAAAAAAACAAACAAACAAATAAATAAAATAAAACGAAGCCAGGCGTGGTGGCACATGCTTGTAATTCCAGCATTCAGGAGGTTGAGACTGGAGGATCCCAGTTCGCGGACATCCTCGGTTACTTAGTGAAGCCCTCTGCAACTTAGTGAGACCCTGTTTCAAAATAAAGAATAAAAAAATAGGGCAGGGGTTGTAGTTCGGAGGTCAAATGTCCCTGGGTTCCATTCCCAGACCTGCAAAACAAACAAACAAACAAACAAACAAACAAAGCCAGGCATGGTGATGCATGTTCATAATCCCAGTACTTGGGAGGCTGAGACAGGAGGATTGCAGGTTTGTGGCCAGCCTCAGCAACTTGTGAGACCCTCTGCAACTTAGTGAGATCCTGTTTCAAAATAAAGAATAAAATAGGGCTGGGGTTATAGCTAGGAGGTAAAATGCCCCTGGGTTCAATCCCTGGTACCACAAAACAAAATAAAACAAAACAAACAAAAACAAAATAATCATACTGTTTTTTAAATCTTATGGTGAATTTTAAAATTCAAGGCTGAAATAAGATGAGTACTTGAGATACTGGTACGCCTGTTTGGTACTGAAGTCTACTCCTGCCTCGGATTACGTGGATGTCTCATCTCTGTAGATTTACAGTCTTAATGGGGTTGGAAGAACTGCTTAAAGCCTTGCTCTTTAAGTGACAAATGGCCACGTCTGGCTCTGGGATCCACAGTGATCATGCCGTCCTAGTCTGGTGTTGGTACTGACATGATGCTTCATGATAGGTGCGTTTTAGTTGACATAGAGGGAAAAGTTGGCACCGTATAATCTAAGTGTAACCTGAAAGGGTAAAGGGAACAGCCAAAGAAAACATGTTCCTCATGTTTATGAATAAAAGATGGATGATTGAGATGATCAGCAGGTTACATGTCCTGGGATGGTGTTGGATTACAGCCACGTGCTGTTATTCTGAAGCCCCAGCAGTGCCCTTGGCCACCAGATAGCCTCCTGACCCGCCCTCTGCTGTACAAGGTGCAGATTTTGTTACATGGGCTTGGGAAATGCAGACTCATGCTTCAGCGGTCCCGCTGACCCTGCTCATTGGGTTTCATTAGGTCAGATCTCCAGTCACACTTCACAGGAATCCATCTAGCTAGGGCGCAGACCCGCGGAACCACGGCACAGCTGGTCACCGAGACTGGACACTGATGTACTCTGAGACTTGAGGTCGAGCTGGCAGTCTCTCCTCATAGTAGGGACATCTGTCCTCCAGGTGGAATCTTGATATTTGGGATTTGTTCTCCTTAACTACTTCTAAAGCATAAAATTATAAGAGTGACCCCATCTTCTAGGAAAAATAATTTGTATTAGTGTTACTTCAAAACTTTGTGACTCAAAAGGGAAACATTTTCTAACTGTACCCTGGGGTAGTGGGAATGTGCATTCAGTTACAGTGAGAGGCATGGGCCCCTGAGCTATAGATTGCACAAAACAGCGCCATGTGCACACTGAACACCAGCAAGGTGCTCACTGACGGACATGGGAAGAGCTGCTAAGGAGACGCCAGCGCACAGTCCTGCCTTGGGTGACTGTGGCGTGGTCACTGCATCGACATGCTTATTCCCCCAGCTGGATCTATGGAACATCTACCATGAATAATCTGTTGTATTTGGTAGTTGACTACTTATAATTTGAAAGAAGCTGGAAGGCATGCATAGGAATTACATTAGGGGCAGACTAATTTTTTTGGAGGGGTACTAGGGATGGAACCCAGGGCACTGTACCTCTGAGCTACACCCCCAGCCCTATTTTTTAGTTTTTGATTTTTTTTTTTTTGAAACAGGATCTCACTGAGTTGCAAAGGGCCTTGCTAAGTAGCTGAGACTGTCTACAAATAGCGATCTTCGGTTCTCCGCCTACCAAATGCTGATGTGTGCGCTACCATGCCCGGCTAGGGGCAGAGTAAATTTTTAGCTGGCCTTTGACACTAAAGCAGAACTGGAGAGACAGAGAAGGGATGGAGCATTCCAGGTTGAAGTGCATCAAGCAGAGGGAAACACTTGGGTTTGTGTAGAACACACAGGATCTTGTGGAGCACAGGCAGGAAAGATAGTCTTGGAGTGCATTCTCTACCAAGAGGCATATAACAGGCTGAGGGATTTGGATTTTATCCTAGAGGCAGTGGGTAGCTCTGGATTGTCTTGAGAACGGAGGGTGCAACCAGAGCTACGTGGCTTTGGTAGTAGCGGCCACTCTGGAAAGGTTACATGGCAAGCAATGTGGATGAATACTTAGGAAACATGACTTGTAACTTGGACACCTGTAGTCTGAACCTGGGACTCTGGGAGGGCACTTGGTAGCCTGTGCATATCCTGATGACATGGCTAGTGGCATCCTCCAGGTCTCTGTGCCATGGGAGAGCAACAGCGAAACGCCCCAGCATGACGCTCCCATGCAGATTTCCTGGATAACACTCCATGCGCACCCTCTCCTTTCTCTGGAGGGCCTGGCCTTTGATATGACTGTGTTTCCAATAATGTAGGAACTGGCTTAAGCACAAAATGGCTTAAAACATAAAGCACACAGAAGAGAATATCTTAAAAAAGTTTTCATTTTGCCAGGTATAGTGGCGCTTGCCTGTAATCCCAGCTACTTGGGAGGTTGAGGGAGGAGGGTCACAAGTTGGAGACCAGCCTGGGCAACTTAGCAACACCCTGTGTTGAAATAAAAAATAAAAAGGACTGGCGGTGTAGCTCAGTGGTAACGTATCTCTGGGTTCAATCTTCATGACTGCCAAAAAAGAAGGGGACTTCATTTCCCAGCTGGGAGGCCCACGCACCTTTAAGGTACTTCTATGCTTCCTGCTCCTCATTATTTGATTTTTAAAGTATACCCTTGATGTGGGGTTAGTTCAATTCTGAGGCCCAAATATAATACTACTTAAATAATTCTAGCAGAAACAGTATATGATGGAATACAAGTGCCCTTATTATATTACTCTATATTAGAGCTGGTCAGCTGAAAAAGGGAGGTTTTATGTTTGGACTGCAATAGGGAGGTAATTAGATAGGAAGGCCTTCATGGAAAGGGCCTCACAGCCATCGGTGGTCAGAGATGGAGCTGGAGGACTGTGTGGCGAGACAAATGGAATGACTAGTTTGTAGAGCTGGCAGAGCCAGGACTGCTGCCCAGGCCGGCACTCACCAGGCCGACAGTGTGATCTTGAGAGGCGCCTGTAACCTTCTGTGACTCAGCATCACACTTGTAAACTGGCGATGAGAATGCTCTACCTGCCTTCTAGGTCGCTTGGGAGCACAAAAGGAGTAACATATGCCCAAAAGCTCTGAAGAGCAGGAGATATAAAAGGGACTCTGTCAATGACTGGCACATTTCCAGAAGTGAGGTTTCCAAGCCATCACTGACTTCTTGAAGATTTGGAGGGAATGATAGTGTCTTCCATGAAGATCACTGCCTTTTCTCCTTTAAAAGAATGTCACTATACCAAACAGTTAAAAAATGAGAAGGGATGACTTAGCCATTCAAAAATAAAATGAGAGCGGGCACAGTGGCACATGCCTGCAATCACAATACGTGGGTAGCTAGATGGGAGATGGGAGATGGCAGGTTTGAGGACAGACAGCCTCAGCAACACAGTGGGATGCTCAGCAACTTAGAAAGACTTTGTAAGCAAAAACCAGAACAGTCTAGGGGTTATGACTCAGAGGCAGAATGCCCTGGGTTCAGTCCCTCCCTGGGGATATCTCTGAGCGATACCCCCAGCCCTTTTTATTTTTCATTTTGAAACAGGGTCTCAATAAGTTGTTGAGGGACCTCACTAAATTGGCTAGGCTGGCCTGAAACTCGATCTTCCTGTCTCAGCCTCCCAAGTACTGGGATTACAGGTGTGCACTATGATGTATATTGCTTTTTGTGCCATTTGCCAGACATTACACAATGTAAAAAATAGCCGATACCAAAATACAGGACACACAGCAATGAGACATTCTGTGTCCCACGTTGAGCTATATTTGAAAGAGAGAAGGACAAGGAGGAAAGGCCTTGGTCAGCCAGTCATGTTTGTTGCTTATAGTTGAGGCTAGAAGGAGGGAGAGCCTGCATTGTTTTTATAAGGTAGATAAGCGTCTGGGTTGGAATCATCTCATCTCCAATGTAAAAAAAATCCTCCCCAAACCAACATTTAAAAACATCTATTGATCACCTATCATAGCCCCATAGCCTCCCTTGCCAGGATGAGCATCTGAGGGTGTGAGCGGCCACAATGTAGTTATGAGCCCTTTAAGAAGCCTGGGCTGATCTGGGCGCAGAGTACACCCCCCATAATAAGGAGTAGGCAGGAGACCAGATGTCAGCACACTTTCACACGCCTCCCGGCCTGTCTATATAGAAAGACCAAGTAGCCCCGATGACTTGAAAGATTTAATGCATCCCCCACCCCCAAGCAATCTTTTTGCAAAGCAGCCTCCTTTAAATCACTGGTGTGACTAGGTAAATATAGAGATTGAAGAGTAATACCAGACGGTGCTTGCCTTTCCTTCTCTGTTGTACTTTTAAAATAGTATTTTGACAATTTAAATTCAAGTAACAAGAGGTCATTTTAATAGAACTGAAAGGAGGAATTTAGAAACGTGCTATTTAATGTGGTGACATCTGTGTCTCACATCAGATTTATTGGTTTAAAATTCTAGTGAACTCAAAAAGAGTCGAGCGGCTGTGTGGGGGAGCTGATGATTTGCCTGAGAGCCTGTCATGGCAGAGATGCACTCAGAGCGGCCTCTATACATGGGCAAAGCAAAATGTACTCTTTGAACATATCACAGGTGACCACTGCTATTTCTAACCTTCTGCTCTGCAGAATCGCCATCAAAGCTGGAGCTAAGGATTTACAAAATAGTCAAGGTAACCCTCCTGCTGAGCTGGGGCTGAGGGTTATGAGGAAAAACCAGGGTGCAGAGTGTAGTATCCACTCAGTCTTCACTCTACTCCCTTTCTGGTGGACAGTCAGGCTAGTGGGGCATCCTGGGAGGACTCCTGGCCCAGAGAGCTGCCCTTAGAGCTGGCAACCTTCCCTCCACCTCTCTGTCGCCTGATAGTTCAGGCCAAGGATTATAGGAAATCTGGTTTAAGAAGTATCTGACAGCACTTTTAAAAAGGCATATCTAAAGCCGGGTGTGATAGTGCATGCTTATAATCCCAGCATTTGGGAGGCTGAGACAAGAGGATTGCAGGCTCACAGCCAGCCTTAGCTACTTAGTGAGGTCCTCTGCAACTTAGTGAGACCTTGTTTTAAAAATAAAGAATAAAAAATAGGGCTGGGGGCGTAGCTTCGAGGAAGAATGACTTTGGGTTCAACCCTCGGTAACCCCCCCCCCCGCCACACACACAACACACACACACAGGACAAAGGCATATCTAGCTTTGCAATTACCCTCTTGGTTAGGCTGTTCTAGCCCCTGCTGGATGACTGGAAAATAAATTGTGGCCAAATGTGGAGCTTACTCACCACCAACCCAACTGTTTGGTCAGAAAAGGAAATTGCACCATGTACACCTCTGATGCCTTTTAAGATGAAAACTGAGGGCCAAGATGACCTGTGTCAGTACAGGAAAGAATCACTGAGTCAGTTTTAAATTGATGGACTGAATGCACATTCATCTCCTGGGAGAGATTCCGTCTCTCTTTCCTTTCTGGTACCTTAAGGGAAAAATCAATGCTTCCAAGAATATAAATAAATAAATAAATAAATAAATATATATATATATATATACACACACACACACACACACATATATATATATATACACATACACACATACATATGTATATATATACATATATACACACACATACGTATACATATATATTGAAGTTAGTGATTCAGAATTTGAGATATTTTTAGTAGTTTCTAACATAAGCATGCAATAGTATATATCAGACTATATATTTTATTATAAAGCTAAACTATTTGAATATAACTGGCTAAGAAAGAATTACTGAAGAAACTATCAATCTAGAAGTATATTTGTTGAAACAGATATGGTCTTTGCTTGCTGCAATGTGTATTTTTGTATATTTGAACTAATATAATCTATTGTATAATCCTAAATGCTTTGTGCAAATTAAGTAAATATATAGGCATAGGTAAATTTTAAAAGTCATTTAATTATTAGTATATATGCTTAGATGTTTTGGAATAAACACAGATAAGTTAAAGTCATCATTCCTAACAAACTGGTTGTAGGTTTACAGAACTGATGAAGCCTTTAAAATTTCCCACACCTAACAAGAAGAAACTCCTAGAAAATTTGAGTATTTCTCCTTAATTGATCTCCTGGGGTCCTTCTATAAGATTACTATAGAGGTGAGGAAGTTTTCACGTGTTACTTGAATAGTGGCAGAGAAGCCGGGCGTGGTGGCACATGCTTGTAATCCCAGCATTTGGGAGGCTGACACCTGAGGATCGCAGTTCGCAGACAGCCTCAGCTACTCAGTGAGGCCCTCTGCAACTCAGTGAGACCCAGTTTCAAAATAAAGAATAAAAATAGGGCAGGGGGTGTAGCTCGAAGGTTGAATGCCCCTGGGTTCCATCCCCAGACCCCCAAAAAGAAAAAAAAATAGTGGCAGAGAAGACCAATGGAGCGATGCTCTTTAGATGGGACTGTAGCCATCAGGTTACAGTTCACGGGCTTGAGCATGAGTCAGGTTAGCAGGCAGTTAGAGCAAGCCGTCGGGACACCGGCAAGCAATCCCTTTCACAAGCAGCCGCAGCCTCTCTTCTCCAGAATTTGGAATCCTTAAGCTGTGATGGACAGACAGTTAGCTGGTTTTCTTCCAGTGCCCTTAAGGGATTACTGCTCTTTTACTGTTGGCTGTTTTGATTTTCAGGCCAGGATTAAAGGGAGCTATGAGACTTCAGATCTTTAATTTCCAGCGTTCTATTACTCAGAGTCTTAAATATTTGTGTTAATGGGTAATTGCTAGTAAATAAAAATAGTATGAATTTTGCAGTGACTCATGATGGCCTGATGTGAGGTGGAGCTTTGCACCTCCCACATTAAGGCAGCTGTGGCAGACTAGGCCTGCATCTTGTTGTGTTTCTAATTTGTTTCAGCAGTGCTGGCTTGAGTTTAAACATTCAGGGTTGTTTTGGTGAAGTTAGGTTGATCAAATGCAAGTGTTTATGAGTGCCTTGACAAGAGCCACTTTCATTTTAGGGTGTGGTGTGTTTTCTTGTGCATCTTAAGGATAGCTCTTCTTTTAGCTGGCTTCGGGTACTTTCTTAATCTTGGTTAATAGTGTCTTCATGGTTAAACTAATAAAAAGATGCCTTAGTCAAGTCAGTGATCAGAAAGCATTCCATATTATAACAAAAGAACAAACCGATCAGATTCGAATGGAGTGAACTCAGGTAAGATGATGGGCAAGGAGTTCAAATGGAAATAATTTTTTTATTGCTCACTTATTTCATAGGGTGGTTTAATAAACAGAGATTACTGGTGATATAGTAAAGATCATCATTTATTAAATGCTCAAGGCTGGTTATATTTATAAAACCATTTCTAATTTGGGTCCTCCATTCAGATTGTGTGTGTGTGTGTGTGTGTGTGTGTGTGTGTGATACTGGGGATGGAACCCATGGGCATTCTACCTCTCAGCCCTATTTTTTAATCTTTATTTTGAAACAGGGTCTCACTGAGTTTCAAAGAGCCTTACTACATAGTAGCTGAGGGTCTGCGAACCGTGATCCTCCTGTCTCAGCTTCCCAAATGGAGGGATTAAGCGTGCGCAACCACGCCTGGCTTTCCATTCAGATTTTTTTTTTTTTTTTTTTTTTTTTTTTGTGGTACTGGGGTTCCTGGAAGCCCTTCTACCTCCGGGCTCCACTCCCAGACCTATTTTTATATTTTTATTTGGAAACAGGGTCTCCTAAGCCAGCACACGTGGCTGGCTTCGAACCTGCGTGATCCTCCTGTTTCTGCCTCCCAAGCGCGGGGATTACAAGCGTGCGCCACCACGCCCGGCTCCATTCAGATTTTTAAGCAGTCTTTTTTTCATCTAGAGTGTTGATTCTGAATTTGATTTTTAATTTGTCCCCCCAAAAGATTGGGAGATAGAATTTCAGCACTGATTTGGTGTTAAAATTTATAAAATGCAGTTTTTTCAAACGGAGCATGGTGGTACACTCTTGTAACCCCAGTACTCTGGAGGCTGAAACAGGAAGATCTCAGATTCAAGAATATCCTCAGCAAGTAATGAAACGCTCATCAACCTAGCAAGACCTGTTTCAAAAATAAAATTAGGCCAGGCGTGGTGGCACATGCTTGTAATCCCAGCATTTGGGAGGCTGAGACAGGAGGATGGCGGTTCTCAGACAGCCTCAGCTACTTAGTAAGGTACTTTGCAACTCAGTGAGACCATGTTTCAAAATAAAAACTAAAATATGAGGCTTGGAGGTGTAGCTCAGAGGTAGAATGCTCCTGGGTTCCATCCCAGTACCGAAAAAAAGAAAAAATTAGGGCTGAAGGTGTAGCTTGGAGGTAGAATGTCCCTGAGTTCATTTTCCAGTAACACACACACACACACACACACACACACACACACACACACACACACACGTAAAATGCAGTTTTTATTTTATTTTATTTTATTTTATTTTATTTTATTTTATGTTTTATGTTTTACGGTACTTGAGATTGAAACCAGGTGTATTCTACCTCCAAGCAACACCCCTGCCCTATTTTTAATTCTTTATTTATTTTTTATTTTTGGTGGTACTGGGGTTCCTGGAAGCCCTTCTTCCTCTGGGCTACACTCCCAGACCTATTTTATATTTTTTTATTTGGAAACAGAGTCTCTTAAGCCAGTGCAGCTGGCTTTGAACCTGCGCGATCCTCCTGTCTCAGGCTCCCAAGCGCAGGGATTACAAGCGTGCGCCACCACGCCCGGCTTTAATTCTTTATTTTGAAACAGGGTCTTACTAGGCTGCGGAGGACCTCACTAAGTAGTTGAGGCTGTCCTTGAACCTGAGATCTTCCTGTCTCAGCTTCCCAAGTACCGGAATTATAAGCATGTGCCACCACGCCTGGCTTAAAATGCAATTTTTAAATAGTAGCTTTTGATCTCAGGTTGTACAGAGAAAGATGGCCTTCATTAAAGTTTCCTCTGAATTAAAGCAGCATGATGACTAAGGTGAGAAGGTCCCCCTTGCGTCACCAGCAGCAGAGGCACCATGTCCCCAGCCCTTCGCCAGGCCCAACACCGCTCCTTCCCTCCAGCGCAGGCGCTCAGATGCCCTGCTCTCCTCGGGGCCAGCTCTGGCTCCTTGACACCCCTGTGTCTTCTCTGTCCGCCCTTGTGAAGTCCCTAGTCAGGCCTTATTCTCTCCTCTCCTGTTTGAGTGACAACATCCTGCTAACTGGTCTCTCTGCCTCTACCCGGCTCCTCATCTTTCAGTCAGCTACCAGGCTCACCTCTCCAAAACAGAAACGTGGCCATGTCACCTAACAGCTTTGGATGAAGGCTGAGGCCCTTGAGCTAGCCTATAAAACCTTCCACAATCTGCCCTTGAATCCTGTCCAGATTTATTTTTTGGTTCATCTGCTTTGCATATAAAATATTTCTTTGATTATACTATTTATCATTCCTTTTCAATCTTTGCTTGCTTTGATCTGGAACATATATCCTGCTACTCATACCTGTGTACTTGTTCCTAACTCTTTCTTATAGATGCATGCAGCCGAACCTGGTGATATATAGCTGTCATCCTAGTACTTGGGAGGCTGAGACAGGAGGATCACAGATTCAAGGCAACAGAAATGTTTCCAAATGTTTGGAAACAGGGTCTTGCCAAATTGCTCAGAGCCTCATTGAGTTGCTGAAGCTAGCTTCAAACCTGTGATCCTCCTGTCTCAGTCTCCCAAGTACTGGAATTACAGTCATGGGCCACTATGCCTGACCAGACCCTCTTTCAAAAATTAAAAGGGCTGGAGGTAGCACTTGGAGGTAGAGTGCCTTTGGGTTTGATTCCCTATACCAGAAAAAAAAAAAAAAAAAAAAAGGAAGGAAGGGAAAGAAAAAAAAAGAGAATGAAAAGGAGGAGAAAGAGGAGGAAGAGGAGGGGGAGCCATGCATCTTCAAGAGTCCTCCTCTGATTTACCAGGCTGAGTGAAGCAGGTCTTCACCTAAGACTCTTGAGCATTTCTGTACTATGGCAGTTACCACATTGTATTGTGTAATTTGTCTCATTATAATTGTGTGCTTAAGGGGTGTGTGTGTGTGTGTGTGTGTGTGTGTGTGTGTGTGTTGTGGTACTGGGGATAGAACTCAGGGGCCTCCTATCTCTGGGCTACACCTCAAGACCTATTTAATATTTTATTTGGAAACAGGGTCTCATTAAGTTGCTCAGAGCCTCACAAAGCTGCTGAGGCTGGCTTCGAACTTGTGATCCTCCTGTCTCAGCCTCCCAAGTACTGGGGTTACAAGCGTGAGCCACCACGCCCGGCAAGAAGTGGTTTTTAAAGTCATTTTTTTTTTCATGCCTCTATCTAACATCTGGCATAATTCTTACCACATAGTATAACTTAGAAGAAATTACCTGAATAAATGAATGAGTGCATTTCATATGTGAAGGTACAGCAAAAGCATATTTTAAATTCATACTTAAGATTTAAAAGGGAAGGGGACTTAACTTTATTTCTATTATGTATATATCCAGTAAATACAAAGAAATAGGATTTTTTTGAACATTTCCTTTATACCGAGAAGGGGAGAATTTCCTTTTTCTGTGGAAATAGATCATGTGCTGATATGAAAGTCATTTCTGCCAAGTAACTGCTTAGGTTGCCCTTGGATAGCACTTTACTCAGCTTTTGAAGGACAATGCTTTAATTTTAGAACTTCTGGGTCATGGGAATTGTGACTACAAGTCGGAAACATCAATGTGAAAAGATAAGAAAAATTTGATTTCTGAGTTAAATATGCTGGGATTGTACATTCTAAACAGAATAAGAAAATACACACTTACTCATCCCAAACAGGATTTTCTATGCTCATCAAGCATGGACACATAAACCAGCTTTGGCTAATCAAAATACTGTGTCTCCTTGTCAGTAGTGATTAGGTCAGGAATGGATATGTTAGCCAAGCCCAGCCAATCATAGCAAATCCAGCACTTCAGTTTTAAGAGTTGGTAAGAGATGTGCCCTTTCCACAGGGTTTGCTGAAAGACAGGTTATGAGCCCGGAGCTGCTGGCTGCCGTCTTGCCATTTGCCACCAGAGGGGAGTGCCTGCCTCAGAGCTGAGTCAGAGGAGAAACAGAGACCTCGGAAGACAGGGAGAGGGAGAGGAGAGCGCAAATACGCAATGGAGGGTCTCTTACATTCTTTGAACCTCTGGATCGAGTCATGCCCAAAGCTGGCTAGTCTCTGGGTATGACCCAATAAACCCTGTTTCTGTCACAGGTGATAAGAACCATTTTGATGAATGCCACAATCACAGGAAGAATCAGCACTCATGGACCAAAAAGAGCCTTCTAGGGAACACTCCCAGTCTGTTCCTGCGGTGGCTCTCCCTGGGTATGGGGCTCCCCTTTCATGGCCTCATTCATGCAGAAAATCAAGAGCAACTGAGCTTTTGCCTCTTGCTTCTTTGATCAGTTGGTTCTAGCAGAGTCCAGCTGGACACCTCACAAAGCCTCTCTGTAGGCTGGCTCTGGTCTAGGCTTTTTTCTGTCACCCTAGTAAATAGATAATTTTGATTAGGGGGGGTTCTCTCTGGAAAAAAATTTTTTGTTGCAGTTCTGTATAACATATTTTCTGGTTTTCTCTCAGTCATTTTATTTTCCATCCCAGATTCTCAGGGGATATGTGTGTGTGTGTGTGTGTGTGTGTGTGTGTGTGTGTGTGTATGTGTGTGTGTGTGTGTGTGTGTGTCTACACATTTTAAAAGTACTATGGATTGAACCCAGAAGCACTTTACTACAAAGCTACATCCCTGGCTATCTATCTATATCTATCTATTTATTTATTTTTGTGGTACTGGGAATTGAACCCAGGGACATTGCACCTCTGAGCTAAACTCCCAGCCTTTAAATTTTTAAAAATTTATTATTATTTATTTATTTTTGCAGTACTGGGGAAAACCCAGGGGCGTTCTACCTCTGAATTACACCCCCAGCCCTAATTTTTTAGTCCTTTTTATGTTTGAAATAGGGTCTCACTGAGCTGCAGAGGGCCTCACTATGTAGTACCTGAGCTGTCCGCGAATTGCGATCCTCCTGTCTCTGCCACCCGAATGCTGGGATGACAAGCGTGTGCCACCACGCCCGGCTTTTTTCTTTTTTTTTGGACACAGGGTCTTGCGAGGTTGCTAAGAGTCTCTCTAGTTGCTCAGTTGTACTTGTAATCCTTCTGTCTCAGCCTCTCAGGTACACGATTATAGGTTTGTGCCACAACACCCAGCTCCTTTTCAATATTTATTTTGAGACAGGGTTTCACTAAGTTGTCCAAGCTGGCCTCGAACTTGAGATATTCCTGCCTCCGCCTCATGAGTAGCTGGGATTACAGGTGGGTACTGTTGTACTTGGCTGCAGGGTTAGTTCAATATGAAAAAGCTTAGATTTATTTAATATTTCTGTGCCTCAATTTGAAATCCATAAATACAAGACTTGAGTAGCTGATGATAATAATGCTCTATGGTTATGTCTAGAGTGTTTTGTGTTTATACTGTCGTTTAATCTTCCCAATAATCTTTTTTTTTTTTTTGTGGTACTGGGGATGGAGCCCAGGGGCTTTCTACCTCCGAGCTACACCCCCAGACCTAGTTTTTATTATTTATTTTGAAACAGGGTCTCACTGAGTTGCAGAGGGCCTCACTAAGTAGCTGAGGCTGTCCTTGAAGTGCGATCCTCCTGTCTCAGCCTCCCAGATGCTGGGATTACAAGTGAGCACCACCACGCCTGGCTTCCCAATAATCTTTTAGGATAAGTATTGTTACTGAGATCTTGTAAATCTTTAATTCTGTGTTTCCATATTTAGGAACAGGAGAAACATATTTCATACCTTATGAAGCACATGCACATTTACTTGGGAAACTGCAAAATTATGATTAGGACAAATATGTAGATCAAGATAAGAACCTTGAGACCTTCCCCACAAAGTAATTTTAATCATTTTGCAAAAACAACTAAGTGGACATTAGAAGTGGAAACCTAGCATCCAAGTAGAATCTGCATTGATCCTCTGCCTGCGTCAATGGTATTGGTTTCCTTGAACAAGTTAGATCTTCAAATAGTTTACATTAGTCAGTGGTGGGTGGAGGGGAAGGATAAAGCATTTTAATGATCTAAAAAATGAACCCATAGGAAAACATCTCATTAATTTTCAAAATTGACAAGTTTGCCAGATGTCCACAAAGCTCTGCCACTGTAAAGAATTACAAAGGTTGCCAAGCGTGAGCAGCAGAGATGGTTGTCCATGGAGACCAAGCAGGCTGGGTTGAGTAATGGGGCCTGGAAAGATGCTGGATGAGAGGGTCCAGCCTCAGAAGGCTACCCAGAAGCAGAAGCAAGTATGGCCTGGCATAGGTAGCCTTCTCTGAGGCATATATCGAGGGCACTAAGGCAAATCTAGCTCCTGGATCTTTCTCATCTCCTGCCCCACAACTCCTGAAACCCCATTCTCAGCTGTCGTTTGCTTTTGGTCTTGAAGGCTTTTCAGTCTCGAGGCTCTTATGGAAGAGCAGTGCCACAGACCATTGTTTATGGAATTAGGAGTTACTTGGCTAAGAATAAAGTTTTTTTTTTTTTTTTTTTTTTTTTTTTTTTGTGTGTGTGTGTGTGTAGTACTGGGGATTGAACCCTGGGGCATTCTGCCTCTAAGATACATGCCCAACCCTATTTTATTCATTATTTTGATATAGGGTCTCACTAAGTTGCGGAGGGCCTCACTAAGTTGCTGAGGCTGGCTGCAAACCGGAGATCCTCCTGTCTCAGCCTCCTGAGCACTGGGATTACAGTGTGCACCACCACACCTGGATAAAATAAAGCTATATAGGAATGGGACAGAAGCTGGATATCCCAAAAGGGGGATACAGGAGGCAGAACATGGTGGAAGGAGGGGAAAGAAGGTCACAGAAGCAACTACCGCAGACAAACCTGCTCCAGTCTGCTTAAAGATGCTAAAATTGCTCGAGCCCATGTTGACTTAAAAGTTCCACAAAAGTTTTCCCTTCTTTTCTACATTTCCTTCTTTCTTTCTTTTGGAGGGAAGGGCTATTAACTTTATAAATTTGTCTATGCTTTCCTTAATTACTTTAGAAATGATGATATCAGGGCCGGGCGTGGTGGCGCACGCTTGTAATCCCCGCGCTTGGGAGGTGGAGACAGGAGGATCGCGCAGGTTCGTAGCCAGCCGCGCTGGTTTAAGAGACCCTGTTTCCAAATAAAAATATAAAAATAGGTCTGAGAGTGTAGCCCGGAGGTAGAAGGGATTCCAGGAACCCCAGTACCACAAAACAAACAAACAAACAAACAAAAGAAATGATGATATCTGCCATTAGCAAACGTACCTAAATTTCTCTCCATTTGCATGCTCTCCAAAATCAGATACATTATCAGGTTCAGTAAGATTACTTTCGAGTTGTGCGTGAATTACCAGGCCTCAAACCCATTTGCTTAAAGCTCCCACTACAGAGAGATAGGGAATTTTTTTGGTATTAAAACCAATGAATAAAGACTGACATACTAAGTACAGTTAGAAAAAAGGCAAAAAAAGGGGCAAAAGATCAGAACAATGAACAAGTTATTCTAAAATAGTGAAGATTTTTAAAAGACTCACCCCATTTGGATGGTTGACCCCAGGAAAGAGGGTATGCAGTAGTCGGCCGCTGCCAGTGTGTAGGGCGGCCGAGCCGCAGAATCGTCCCAGTAAATGTCCTTCTTCATCTTGGGCAGGTTCATGTGCATTTCATCCACAGCTAAAAGAGAAACCTAAAATCATCGTCACATTGTTAGAATATGTCGGATGTGAATTATGTAAAAAAGAAAAGAATTTCCAGTAGGTGGATGGGAGCTGGAGAGCCATAGGACCGCAGTCTAACTGAGTGACTATACGTTGTCTGTTGTCCCTATGATCTGCTCAAGAGCACTTGGCGAAGGTGTAAGCAGGGCCGTCTGGCTTCCCGCACTCCACCCATCCCGCCGCGCCCCAGCCAGGTGCCGCAGCTCACCTGGAGGGAGGTGTGGCACCTTTCTTCTTTGCTTACAGTTACAGTGTTGTCTAGGTGGCTACCCTGACAGCAAGCCCCTGGCCACATAGTATGGAAAGGTGCAGATTCTCAAGAATTCATTCTGTTAACCCCATACACACATTCTCTCTTTTTTAAATTTAGTCTCACTTCTTACATGCCCTGATTTCTTCTTTATGTGGAAGAGCAAATGGATAGGTGTACTGTTTGGAGCTGTAGTGATCTCTCCCCTTGGCTTTGATGAAATGTGTGTTAATCAGTCTCTCAGAATTAAGTTTTAACAAAGGGTGACTTGGGCATTGCGTTTCTTCCCTAACTCTTGGACAAGGTGGTTTAGAATACATATTTGAACCTATTTGAGAGCAGAGGCAGAGCTTGAAACATATGGACAAGGGAAAGGCCCTTACTCAGTCTCTGGTTCTCAGGGAAGAGAGTGGTCTGAGGACAGCCTTGCCTAAAACGAAATTCTCTTATGCTGGTTTTTCATGAAAAGCTTGCTGGAAGAGTAAGGGAGTCTGTTTAGTATGTTTTAGGCAGATTCAAGAAATAGGCCTATGTAGCCCAGGCTCCTAGTGTGCAGCTGCTAGATAGTTAACTGATGGGGTCTGTAGGCTACATTTGGGACTTTATATCAGATCGGGTCTGGATGCCATTTTATGTCACTGCTGACCTCTGTGGATGGCAACAGAAAACAGAGAAAAGAAAGAATTAGCTAGGTGCAATGACACACGCCTGTAATCTCAGTACTTAAGAAGCTAAGATAGGAGGGTCATAGATTCTAGCTCAAGGCCAGCCTCAGCATCTGATAGAGACCCTGTTTTAAAATAAATTTAAAAAAAAAAAGAGCTGGAGGTGTAGCTTGAGGTAGAACACTCCTGGGTTCAACACCAAAAAAAAAAAAAAAAAAAAGAAATTAAAATATTGCTTTGTCCTAGATGGGAGAGACACTGAGTAAAGTTAACAGAAAAATTTACAAAGAAAATTGACTTGAAATTCTGCCTAAATTTCACTGGAACTGAGACCATGACACATGAGGTTCCGAAGGGCAACATACTGCAGAGCTAAACCTCTTCCATTTGTGGCTACAACTCTGCAGCCGGCCCTGCCTCCAGACCTGTTCAGATCAGAACATTACAAGTGACTTATTGTTCATACAAGAAAGAAAAGTTCCTCTAACCTGCAAATTCCTATCAATGCACCAGTTAGTTTCAAAGTCATCATCATCTTCTCCGAAAGGGTTGATAAGTTGCTCAGCCACCTGCAGTTGGAACACAGAATAAATCCATCATGACCTGTGAAGACTAAGAACAGACTGAAGTAGATTCCTGTTTTATTCTCTCCTTCGTCACTTTCAAGATATGAAGCCTACAGGGCAGTGGGCTGTTCTATAGACAGACGTTTATTAGCAATGGAACTTGATTTTCTGGTTATAAATGCTGCCCTGTGTGGGCATGATCTCCAAGCGGATCTGCCTCTCAACTGGTGACAAGGTAGGTGCTGTTCCAGAGAGACTGCTTAGGAGCCAGGTCAAACCAATGGATACTGAAGGGCCATCAACCACGTGCAGGCAAAGTGCGGAGAGTGGTTCACAACCTGTGTTTTCCAGGGATTTGTAAGGGCCCGGATCAGACAAGGCTAAGCAGCAGAGGGACTTCAGTCACAGTTAAAGGAAATACAAGGTGATTTCTCAGTTATTCACATGACTGCTAAATGAATGGAGACAGGAAATCATCAAGCTGCATTTTTTTTTTTTTTTTTTTTTTTGTGGTACTGGGGTTCCTGGAAGCCCTTCTACCTCCGGTATACACTCCCATGGGCTACACTCCCAGACCTATTTTTTAAACATTTTTATGTGGAAACAGAGTCTCTTAAGCCAGCGAGGCTGGCTCCAAACCAGCGCGATCCTCCTGTCTCTGCCTCCCAAGCGCAGGGATTACAAGCGTGTGCCACCACACCCGGCATCAAGCTGCATTTTGAGGCTCACTTATGGATTTACCTTATCCAGTAAATTAGGTGGCTTAAATGAGTCACTTGAATATAGATTAGTTACCTAATTAAATTAGTCACCTAATTTACTGAATAATAGTAAGGGGGATCCATTTAGTATGTTTTAGGCAGAAAAGTTTAGGTACCTTCTATCACACATCTTCTAATATTTGATCAATATTAAATATTCTTATATTTCTGAATTGTCCTCTCTCTCTCTCTCTCTCTCTCTCTCTCTCTCTCTCTCTCTCCCTCTCCCTCCCTCTCCCTCTCTCTCCCTCTCTCTCCCTCTCTCTGTTTTTTGAAGATAGGGATCTTCCTCTGTTGTCCAGGCTGGTCTCAAACTCTTAAGCTCAAGCAACCCTCCTGTCTCAGCCTCCTGAGTGCTGGAACTCCAGGTGTCTTTAGGATTTAAGTCAAAACACATTCAAAGCTGTTATTTTCAACACTGGCTATGCATAGAAGTCACCTGGGGAGTCCTGAAAAATAAAAGACAAAAAAACAAAAAGCCAATGGAAGCCTGAGCCCCTCATCCCACTGTTCTGGTTTCCTGGGTGTGCAGCCGGGCCCAGGCATTAGTGTTATGCAAAACCAGTAGGTTTTTAGCATGGTGTGGGCAGGGCAGTGCCTGGTACAGTAAGCCTCAGAGAGACAGCTGTGTCAGATTCTATACTGTGGGCTGTGAGGGCCCATCTGCCTCTTTTTGCCTGGTAAAATGGGCCATTAAAGTATCCTGAAATTATTTTTGTTATATCAATTTTAGCTTTTATTGTACGAGTCCTGCAAAAATCATTATAATCTATATTCAGTTATCAAAATGACCTTTACAAGCTGGGTGTGGTAGTGCACGCTTATAATCCCAATACTTGGGAGGCTGAGACAGAAGGATGGCAGGTTTGTGGCCAGCCTTAGCTACTTAGTGGGGCCTTCTACAACTTAGTGAGACCTTGTTTCAAAATAAAGGATAAAAAATAGGGCTGAGGGTATAGCTCAGAAGTAGAACGCCTCTGAGTTAAATCCTCAGTACTGAAAAAAAAATAAAGTGAGGCCGGGTGTAGTGGCACATGCTTGTAATCCCAGCACTTGTGAGGCGGAGACAGGAGGCTCACACAGGTTTGAATTTAGCCTTAGCTACTTAGTGAGGCTCTCAGCAACTTAGTGAAACCCTGTTTCCAAATAAAATATAAAATAGGTTTGGGAGTATAGCCCGGAGGTAGAAAAGCCCCTGGGTTCCACCCCCAGTACCACACACACACACACACACACACACACACACACACACACACACATATATATATATATATAGAGAGAGAGAGAGAGATCCTTACATTTGTGGACTGAAAATCTCACAAAGACATGCTTTATTGGATGTGACATTTTCAGAAGTTCCAGGTGGGTTTTCTACACTTTGGAAAGATTTATAAAAATCATAATTGTCAGGATAGAGCAGCTCTTTGGAAAACAAGACACAACTCACTGGGGTGGGAAAACTCATTTCCATTAGCTTTTGCCTATTTATTAACAAAGCTAGGATTGTGTCTTTCATATTTTGCCCCCTAAAATATTTCATAAAGAAAAATATGTCAGCCGGGAGTGGTGGCGTGCTTGTAATCCTAGCATTCAGAAGGCTGAGACAGGAGGATTGTGGTTCGCAGACAGCCTCAGCTATTTAGTGAGGCCATTTGCAACTCAGTGAGACCCTGTTTCAAATAAAGAATAATAATAAAAAAAAAGGGCTGAGGGTGTAGCTTGAAGGTAGAATGCCCCTGGGTTTCATCCCCAGTACCACAAAAAGGAAAAAAGAAAAGAAAAGAATATGTCAGTATTTTGGAAACTGCCTCCGATGAAAGGAATTAACTATGGGCTGGTTGAGCACCTTAGGCTACAAAGCAAAGAATCAAAAGCTAAGCACAACTCGGGGGAAAGGACAAAAATACCAGAATGATTGAGCATTTGTGCCAACTGTGGGGATTTTATGTTTATAAAAGTAAAGTCTATTCCTCTAATGGGAAATGAGAGTCATTAAGCTCTCCTCTTTCTTGCTCTTAAGTGGGTAAAAATAATTAACAACCACTGTCATCTGGTTAAAAATGTTTCTGCCATTTGTAAAGGACATGCCGTTAGTCTGTGGAATACAACTTTAAATGCCAACACATTTGATTTTCCTGGTAAAGATTCAAACTAACGAAGAAAAGGCTTCTGCAGAGAAAATTCTGCCACAACCTGAAGGCATGACAACGTGTGGCTGCTGGAAGGCCAAGCGCTTGGAAATTCTATTTCACTAGTCATCTTCAAACTGTCATGAGATTTCAGTTAACTTAGTGATGCTGTTGTCTTTTTTTTTTTTTTTTTTTTTCCTCTCATTGCATCCTTCCCTTCTGGAGGTTTATGAAACTGGTAGAAGAATTTGGCTTCCTATCCTCATCACATACACCTGGAGAGGCCTGGAGGATCCCGGAGGTAGTGGTGGAGGAGGAGCAACTACAGTTCTACACTGAGAACTGGTCAAGCTCTTCTCACTGCTCTGATCTGCTTTTATATTTTCCCAAACCCAATGTCATCATTAACTTTGGTGTTTGGTTTTGATTCTGGTAAGTTCTTTTCTTAGTCTCAGTTCTGGTTTTGAAAATGAGTGCACTTCATGTTGTGGGACAGTTTGATTTCAAGGAATCTCCAGTAACTATTTACAGAGCAGAACCAAGATACTACTACAATAGCAATGCTTAAGCCTGATGTCTGGGGCTTCTTTGCTCTGTTACTTTGCCTGGTTGCTTATTAGTGTATAAAATACCAAAGCAGGTGCAGTTATCACTTTAATTACATGATTGTAATCCTAATGGGAGTGATTAGAGACTTAAAAAAATCAATAACTATAAAAGAGTGGTCTTCTAATCTCTTTGCATATTGAACTGCTTTAGACTTCTGCAATACAGTTGAACTACATCTCGGTCACTGTAATTCTTGATGGAAGCATAATCACATCTCTGAGCTCTTACATGCTAAATCTACCTTTGATTCACTCATGAAAGATTGGCAAAGACTCAGAAAAGGATCAGAGTGGAGTTTGGAACCTGACAAATTTCAGAGTGGGTCTCACATGCTGAGACAGTTGGCTACCTTGAGCCACCCTGCATAGAAGAAGAACTGTAGGAGAGTAAAGACTGGAATGTAAAGGTCCAAGTCATGCCCCGCGTAGCCTTTGGTGGGATCCAAAAACTGGCGTCCGATCAGGCATGCGAAGAAGAAGGTATAGACAGCAAGCGTGACGACCTGGAATAGAGAGAAACTGGAAGTGAGGACAGTTCTTGTTGCCCCCCAGCACAGCAGGCACGGAGAAATTCAATATCACGTGTAAAATGTCTGATACCTGAGTGTAAACCAGTGGAATCCCGACCCAGTCATAACCAAATAAGAGGCTGCACCAAGAGCGGTAGCGATTCATCTCCTGAGCCAAAGACAGAGAAGACATGGTTTACTACAGTGATGGATGTGGCAGTAAATACTGACTGGGGTCCAGAACATGGCATTCAACCTCTAAGATATACCCTGCCCTATTTTTCTTTTATTCTTTATTTTGAAACAGGATCTCACTAAGTTGCTGAGGGCCTCACTAAGTAGCTGAGGCTGTCCATGAACCATGATCCTCTGGTCTCAGCCTCCTTAATGCTGGGATTACAAATGTGTGCCACTACACCCGGCCATAATTGATATTTTATGCAGGTCATTTTTAGTTATTCTGGTAGGAAATTTTGAAGAGCATTTTCTCTTTCTCTTAAAAATATGTTTATTATGATCTTAGAAAAGAGATATAAGCACATCCTCCTTCTGCCTTCACAAAGAGACTTTAGAATGCTCATATTGAAGCCGGGCGTGGTGGCGCACGCTTGTAATCCCCGCGCTTGGGAGGCAGACAGGAGGATGGCGCAGGTTCGAAGCCAGCCGCGCGCGCTGGCTTAGGAGACCCTGTTTCCAAAATGAAAATGTAAAAATAGGTCTGGGAGTGTAGCCTGGAGTTAGAAGGGCTTCCAGGAACCCCAGTACCACCAAAAAAAAAAAAAAAAAAAAAAAGAATGCTCATATTGACAGAAATTCTCTCTCTGCCACAGGAAGCACTGAGCTTCATTGATTCTTTCTTCTATTGATCATAAGTTATTATCTAATATTGGGAGGAAGAGTTCATCTTAATTTAGGAGCTTTATATCATTTATTCCTTTTTGCCTAACCTAGGCAGGAGACTGTCAGGGCATAAATATACCTAGCCTTTATGTAACTTTGCTTTCAGGTGAAACCAGGCTTTTTTGTTGTTGTTGTTGTTTAGTGAAAACACTATTTTGTTTGCTGAAACACCTGAAAAGCTGATTTTTTTTTTTTTTTTTTTGGTACCAGGAATCAAACCCAGGGGCATTCTACCTCTGAGCTATACCTCCAACCCTATATATATTTTTTTATTCTTTATTTTGAGACAGGGTCTCACTAAGTTGTACAGCGCCTCACTAAGTAGCTGAGGCTGGCTGCAAACTGTGATCCTCCCATCTCAGCCTCCCAAGCACTGGGATTACAAGCATTATGTGCCATCATGCCTGGCTGAAATGCTGATTTAAGTTTGGGATATTCCAGTTTTGGGGAAATGGCTATGGAAGTTAATCTAATTTATTTATTTGGGGGGTGTTGGGGATGAGCCCAAAGGTGTTTTACCTCAGAGTTATACCCCCAGACCTTTTTTTATTTTTTAATTTTTTTGAAACAGAATCTCGCTAAATTGCTGGGGGTCTTCTTGCTAAGTTGCTGAGGCTGACCTTGAACTTGCAATCTTCCTGTCTCAGTTTCCCAAGTACTGGTTTATGGGTGTGTATCATCATGCCTGGCTGATGAGATTTATTTTTCCTCTAGATTTTATCCTAGAATCCTGAAGCCAGGAATGGTAAATATGCTGCATGGGCACGTTAGAGCTGTTGGCAGCCTTTGATTAACCAATCAACATCCACTTTTTTTTTTTTTTTTTGCTACTGGGATGGAACCCAATGGCATTCTACCTCCAAGCATCACCCCCTAGCCCTATTTTTTATGCTTTATTTTGAAACAGGGTCTCACTGGGTTGCAAAGAGTCTTACTAAGTAGCTGAGGCTGTCCGCGAACTGTGATCCTCCTGTCTCAGCCTCCCAAATGCTGGGATTACAAGTGTGTGCCAGCATGCCTGGCTCCAAGGTCCATGTTTGAGCTGGGGGTGTAGCTCAGTGGGAGAGCACTTGCCTGGAATGTGTGAAGCACTGGATTCAATTCCCAGCACTGCACCCCCACCCCCAGAAAAAAAAACCCAACAATAATGAAAAAAGAAACACTTTTTTTTTTTACAGAGCCTATTACAAAGCATTCTCTGTGTGAAACACAGCTTCTGGGGAAAAAATACCAAGCAAACTGAGTCCACTTGAGGGCCATCCTGGCCTGCCTGCTGTGGCTTCTGAAACTAGCCTGATTTTTTGGAATCGGGATTAAACAAAGCCGACTCTTCCTGGTCTGACCTGTTACACCCAGGTCCTTCTGGGCTCTAAGTAGCACACAGGTGATGGTTCACGATGCACTCACAGTCATCAGCGACTGCAGATCCACGCTGTCTCTGATTCTACCTTCATTCCGGGCTTTAGTTGCAAGATTTCCAAACCAGATGAATGGAACCCAGTATTTCAGATGAGGGGATTTGAGGTGGTCAAATAATTTCCTTTCCTCTGCCGTCATAAAACCTTTACATAAAAATAAAAACAGATTATACAAACTTAGCACTAATAGATGATCCTATATATGAACATCCTATATATAATCCTGTATGTACATGGCATGGGAGGGGCACTGAAGAAATATGAAATAAAGCTTCCTTGTGTTAGAGATAAAGAAAGAGATAAAGAGATGAAGAACGCATGAGAGCATGTGCATGCACGCACGCACACGCACACATCATACATCAGACTACGCATGCATAGTTACGTGCCAGAACATTGTTGACAATCTGATATAGAAGGACACAGTAAATGGGACTAGAAATCCATCTGGGGAAGTTTCCTCTTTAGGCTTTGGTTTATTCATCTAAAATTTAAAACAAGCTTGTAATCCCAGCATTTGGGAGGCTGACACAGGAGGATCGCAGTTCGAGAACAGCCTCAGCTGCTTAGTGAAGCCCTTTGCAACAGTGAGACCCTGTTTCAAAATAAAGAATAAACCCGGGCGTGGTGGCGCACGCTTGTAATCCCCGCGCTTGGGAGGCGGAGACAGGAGGATCGCGCTGGTTCGCAGCCAGCCGCGCTGGCTTAAGAGACCCTGTTTCCAAATAAAAATATAAAATAGGTCTGGGAGTGTAGCCCGGAGGTAGAATGCCCCTGGGTTCCATCCCTAGTACTGGAAAACAAACAACCAAAAATAAAATAAAATAAAATAAAATAAAATAAAATAAAACAGGGCTTGGACTGTAGTTTGGAGGTATAATGACACTGGGTTCAATCCCTAGCACCACACACACACACACACACACACACACACACACACACACACACAGATTATACTCAAACTATTCATCCTAGTTTAGAAATACTGTCTATGCCTGAAGAATGGCATTCTTTGGAGGTAAAAATTGAAAATAGGCCTGGTAATTATTTTTTTGTTTGTTTCTCAGCGCAACTCCAACCTGTAGTATAATTCAGATAATCTGATTTTTTTTAAGACTTGAAGGGCATGATTAAATGTCATTACAAGAAGTTAGTAGGTACACATGTTTGTCTTGTCATTGCATATGCCTAGAATTTCTCTTTTCCCACTGGCCCACTCTGCCTTGCTCAGTACTTTTCATATTGCTTATCCTTTTTGGATAAAAATTTCCTTTTTGGCAGCACTGGGGATTGAACCCCAAGCCTTCCACGTGTAGGCAAGTGCTTACCATTGAATTATCTCTCCAGACCTTTTTTATTTTAATTTTTCTTTTCAGGCTGGCATTGGAGTGATTCCCCTGCTTCAACCTCCTGAGTAGCTAGGGCTGCACGCGGGCACCACTGCGCCAGCTGGAGTTGATGCCCAAAGGCTTGCTGCAGCTGTTCTTTTAACTGGAAATCTATTCTCAGTATTCTATATCAATTTTCTAACAGCTACATTCTTAAGATTTATAGGGCAATTTTCAAAAATGACCCCACTTATATACAGGCTGCAATCTCTGTAATTTGACCAAAGAATAACTTTGTCTCTAGTTAATTTTTATTCTCAGGAACATGGATCAAATTGTGCTAGCAAGTCTTTTCTTGGCTTCTAAGCAGAAAGCAAAAATGCAGAGTGAGGGCTTATTTAGTACGAACAATAAAGCAAATGAAGCCCTTCCTTCCACGTAGGACATCTATTGGCTGGGAGGGGACATGTAGAAAGAAAGCTGGTGATTTGGGTTTAGGCCCAAATTTATTAAGTACTTCACTAGGTGCTGGGAAAGACAAACCAGACATTAATGAATCCGCTGAAAGTCTATTGGCAAATAACTTTTTTTTTTTTTTTTTTTTTTGCGGTACTAAGGATGAAACCCAGGGGCATTCTATCTCGAGTTACACCCTCAGCCCTGTTTCTTATTTTTTATTTTGACACAGAGTCTCATTAAGTTGCAGAGGGCCTCACTAAGTAGCTGAGGCTCCACACGAACCACAATCTTCCTGTCTCAGGGCTCCCAAATGTTGGTATTACAAGTGTGTGCCACCACCCATGGCTTTTGGCAGAATATATATATTGCACATCATCATTCTCTGCAGGGTCACACATCGTCTCCAAAGTAACCCCATCTTTGGAATTAAATTATTGGCCAATTGAAAAAAAAAAACCCTGCAGACTGTTGGCTAAATTCATTCAAAGAACGTTTGTAATGAAGTGGAATGTTATCTTTATCAACACTTGAAGTTATTTTAACCAGAGACTGATGCTTTTTTTTTTTTTTTCAGGATAGGGTCATTATCCTCATCTCTAAGGCTGTGTTGATTAGTTGATTGTACTTACGGAGGGCCCACGGTTCGGCAGCACTATGGGTTGGCTGGTCTCCCTCCATTCTGTCTCCTCCACATGTCTTTGTCCATGCTGGGCTCCTTCAGCCCCCATCGATGCCCCTGCCGACCTGGCTATTTTATCCTACCATTGCACATGCCTAGAATCTCTCTTGCTATCTCCTTCCTTTCTGGCTGGCTCAGCTCTGCTTAGCAATTTTCACATTGCTTATCCCTCAAAACTCTTACTATTTCCAATCAGAGTAAAATATCTCTATCTCCATCTGTCAGTGCAGCATAGGTTTGCATTGACTTTCAACCTGAGTTGTGTTTTGCTGGAGTAGGATCTGCTGCTTTAAGGCAGATTTTATTGTCCTCAAGCCAAAAGATTAATTAAATCCATTGACAAACAGCATTCCACTTGTCATAGATTTTGTCTGCTGTGCACTTGGCCTATTTTTCCTTGGTTGAAGCAGAGGCAGATCTCTTTTACCTTTACAGCACAGAATTGAATGAGGCTCTATTAGCAGAAAGACTAAAAGTTCTGCATCTCAAAACTTAAAAGCAAAATGGGTTTGAGCCAATTCTTTCTGTAAGAAAAAGCTGTGCATTCAGCACCTGAGAGAGTGACTTTTTAGAAAGACTGTAAGTGGCCCAGCTCATTTTCATCTGTGTGTGTGTGTGTGTGTGTGTGTGTGTGTGTGTGTGTGTGGTACTAGGGATGAAATCCAGAGGCTTTCTACCTCTGGGCTACACTCCTAGACCTTTTTTATATTTATTTGGAAACAGGGTCTCACTAAGTAGCTGAGGCTGGCTTTGAACCTGCACGATCCTCCTGTCTCAGCCTCTCAAATACTGGGATTACAAGTGTGCACCACCACGCCCGGCTTATCTCTGCTTTTTCCAAATGCATACGATAAGGCCACCACTTCAACTATGGCTATCCTTTATAATGAGATGGTGTTAACCCAGTCAACTGGAAAAATCAAGGCAAGGCAACATGAGGTTGAGCGGGAGATGAATTACAACTTGTTTGATGTTTGAGCCACATCTACAAGAGCCACAATAAGACATAAGACGTACATGGTTCATAGAACAGTGACTGGCCCTTTAACAGGATGCGTTCTCTCATTTATATTCTATTGTTTCCCATTAAAAATGGTAGTTGTGCCGGGCGTGGTGGCGCACGGTTGTAATCCCCACGCTTGGGAGGCGGAGACAGGAGGATCGCGCAGTTTCGAAGCCAGCCGTGTTGGCTTAAGTGACCGTTTCCAAATAAAAATATAAAAAATAGGTCTGAGAGTGTAGCCCGGAGGTAGAAGGGCTTCCAGGAACCCCAGTACCACACGCACACAAAAAATTAAAAATAGTAGTTGTAAGCCATTAAAAAAATTTAAGAACTCAACAGTGAGTTACAGTCCACAGTTTAGAAAGCCTACCACGGGATCTGGAGGAGTAGAATAAGCTTCTGGAATAGCAGTGCTGATAATACGCTTTATTTTTTGTAATGAACAAAACTTCTCTAGTCAGCTGTATCCCTGTATCTAAATTAGCATCCCACTTTGTAGTTCACTGTCTTCTACATAACAATGCTAAAAATATCACATGCAAAAAATCATTGCTCTCAACTCCTCACCTGCGCAGGTGGCTCAGAATTGCATTTGCCCTGAGTGAACAGATCTGAGGCAATTTGCACATAAAACTGGAAGAATTATTGGTGTGGCCTCGTGTGTGGTTCTTAGAATGATATCGAATCTTGATGTCTGAGTGGGTGTCAGATGTCAGTAGTTTTAAAAGATCCCCAGTGATTCCAATGTGCAGCAGGGTTTGGAAAGAAAGATAGTGTAAATCAAAGATACAGCAGGGCTTCTTGGGAAATTGTTTAAAATGACTCCTAGCTTTCTGAGCCCCCAAGATTGTTATCCCGAGGCTGTCTGGGGACATGCAATTTATACAAGTACTCTTGATGAGTCTATGATTGTGGCGTATGATCATACTTTTAGAAACACTGAGTGGACAGCCTTTACTCCTGAGACAGAACTGCGGGGAAACTCCAAGGGCTGACTGAGTGAGACTGCCCAGCATGGCGTTAATTCAAGCAGCGCTGGCTCTGCCCCACACCTTCTCTCTCGTGTGGAGCAAGTGCAGCGAGGTGAGTCAAGTTTCACGCACAGGATGACATTCTGTCTTTTCCGGGCTCATCATGTGAGACTCTGGGGGTAACTGACTCAGCCTCTAAAAGTTCAGCCAACAGGGAAACCTGGCATGGCTGCGAATGCCACTGTCCACTTGATCATCTCTGCTGTAACACAGAGCAGCTGGAGATTTCAGAGACCAAGAACCCCAGAGCCATGGAATGCATGGGGAAAGCAATGGCAAACCTCAGGGCAGAAATGTTAGACATAACTCAACTGATTTAATTAGGGAGAGAAGAGGTCATAGATTAAATGATGTATTATGCCAGAAACTTAAATGGGGCTAGCCTTCCAGCCGGTGCATCTGAAGTCAGGACTTTTTTTTTTTTTTTTTGGCAGTACTGGGGTTGGAACCCAGGGGAATTCTACCCCCGAGCTATGCCCCAGCCCTCTTCCTTCCTTCCTTCCTTCCTTCCTTCCTTCTTTCTTTCTTTCTTTCTTTCTTTCTTTCTTTCTTTCTTTCTTCGGTTCTGGGGATGGAAACCAGGGGCATTCGACCTTCAAGCTACACCTCCTGCCCTATTTTATTCTTTATTTTGAGACAGGGTCTCACTAAGTTGCAGAGGGCCTAAGTAGCTGAGGCTGTCCGCGAACCACGATCCTCCAGTCTCAGCCTCCTGAATGCTGGGATTACAAGCATGTGCCACCATGCCCAGCTTTGAAGTCAGGACTTTTAATTTGACAACTGGGGCTTCGTTTGGCTGTGTCAATATCTGTAACATAAGAGTCACTGAAACTTCCAGTGGAGTCTTGTCACACTTCCTCTAGTCATAGAAGAAGCTCAACAAACTTCATGTTAAGATTGCAGGGCTTTAAGAAAAGGACAGTATCCCTTTTTCTTGAAGGTCACTCTTATGAGTTATCAAGTATAGAAGGGAATTATCTATTGTGGAGAGAAGTGTGATATAGAGATGTCAAGTGTGGCTATAAATATATTTTGCCTGTCTCTAGAAATGATTAATATAAGACAAAATTGATAGTAGTTCTTTCCGATCCTGAGGACACAGACCTCCTGCTCTGCTTACATGCATTCCTGGTGCCCAGAACAGTGCCTGGCACTCAGGAGAGTTTCACTGAATGAGCAAATGCATGATAGATTTAGCATCAGTTTTGTGGGTACTCCTTTTAGAAGAAGGTTTATAATTTCCTATTATCTATCTTTGTGCTTCTGGTGAGTGATTTTGAAGAGAACTATTTTCTTTTCCTGATGCTTGTGAACTATCAGATAAAATGATTTGATCAAGTCTGATACCATAACTCAAGCACTCAACTAAGGCCATCTTGAATTAGTAAAGATCTGGAATTGTGTATCTGACTTGAAATGAGTAACATTTTCCAGGGCAAGTGACTAGAATGACTAGAATTTTTTCCAGAACAGATTTATAGCAATAAGCAAAACCACAGGGACCATATTGCAGTTCCTTTGATAAGTAATTGGTAACAAAGTGTTCAGAAACTTTTCAGCATAATAGACATTATTTTTAATTCAACTGTCATATTTCT
The DNA here is from genome assembly GCF_963383645.1 of Muscardinus avellanarius. Classification (NCBI taxonomy): domain Eukaryota; kingdom Metazoa; phylum Chordata; class Mammalia; order Rodentia; family Gliridae; genus Muscardinus; species Muscardinus avellanarius. Next base: position 51,619,364 of record NC_137797.1, on the reverse strand, counting down.
ATTTTGGTATAAGTAGAAATATAAAAGCTTTTTCATTTTTAACTTGAGAATTTTTTTGTGATACTGGGGTTGGAACCCAGGGGCATTCTACACCCCAGCCCTAGTTTTTATTCTTTCTTTCTTTTTTTTTGTGTGGATGGAACCCAGGGGCATTCGACCTCCGAGCTACATCCCCTACGCTATTTTTTATTCTTAATTTGAAACAGGGTCTCACTAAGTTGTGGATGGCCTCACTAAGTAGCTGAGGCTATCTGTGAACCGCGATCTTCTGGTCTCAGCCTCCTAAATGCTGGGATTACAAGTGTGTGCCACCACACCCAGCTTCCTTATTCTTTATTTTGAAACAGAGTCTCACTGAGTTGCAAATGGCCTCACTTAGTGGAGGCTGTCCTTGAACTGTGGTTCTCCTGTCTCAGCCTCCAAATGCTGGGATTACAAGTGTGTAACTTGAGAAATTTAACCTGTAACATCACACACACACACACACACACACACACACACACACACACAAATTATGTATTTTTCTGGCTGCATGTGTTGTGGTCTTTTTACTTTCCACAATAATAACTTGACTGTCCAACTGAAAAGCAAAGAACGTTTGGGAGCCAGCAGGTAAGTGGCCTGGCTCATCCAGTTCCAGAGGAGCTCCAAGATGCTCCAGAGGGAGCTGCTGGCCTTTATCCTCCTCCCTTCACCTCTCCACTCCTTCCTAGCCAGCACAGAATCCCTGCAGGTAAGAGCCCTCCTTGAAACAAGAGGGAGGAGAGGCTGCAGGGAAACCGGGTTGTTTTAGGGCCCATGATCCTCAGCATGTGATCCACTGCTCACCTACCTCAGCCTCCAGGAGCTTGTTAACCACACTGAGATCTACTGACTCAGAATCTCTGCGATCTGCATTTCTACCAATATCGATTTTAACAGTAGCTAATGCACACTGAAGTTTGAGAACGCAAGCGTTCCCTTACAGGAGATTTTATGTAGGGAGTCAAGTAGTGAGGCTTTGTGCCCTTGGCATGGCCCCCTCTTTGGCCCCCAGTGCCATATTTACCAGTCCTCTCTGCCCTCAGGCAGGAGCAGGTGCCCTGGCTCTGGACTCAGGACGTGAGCCAAACATTTTCCGCTATCCCTGAACTTCCTATTCTTCCCAGAAACCTTGGCGCAGGCAAAGGGCAGTCAGGGAGCAGCGCTGGCAAGTGTCTGGTTAGGAGAGCTTGGAGAGGCTCTGTGTGCAGACTGTGAGTCAGCCCTCTCCTCGGGGGAAGGAGCAGGAAGTTCCACAGGTCAGGGCTGCCATGGCCAGAACAGCCAGGGAGGACCCGGCCCAAGTCTCTTCCAGCTTAGAGAGTAGAGGCTTGGAACCTTTGCCTGCTGCCTAATTTGGAGACATTATATTCCTGTGGGCACAACCTGTGCCCACTACCATTTTTTCCCCCTGATTTGAAAGAAAACAGGAATTCAAGAGAGCAGTAGGGAGCCAGGAGGGTGGTGCACACCTGTAATCCCAGTACTTGGGAGACCGAAACAGGAGGACCTAGGTTGGAGGAGAGGCCCAGCAACTCAGTGAGACTCTGTTTCAAAACAAAAAAATAAAAAGGGCTGGGGGTGTAGCTTAAAGGTAGAATGCCCTTGGGTTCAATATCTAGTACAATAAGAGGAGGGAGAGGGAGAAAGGAGAGAGAGAGAGGAGACAGACAGACAGACAGACAGACAGACATATGTGTGCATAGTGTGGCTTTTTTTTTTACAGAGGTCATCTATGATGGTGGCAAAGGTCACTAGGAAATGTGTCACATCATCATATTCCTTCTTTAGCCAGTTCAAACAAATCAATAAAAAGTTTAAAGTCAGAATGATCCATATTATGTCCAAGCAATTTGAATTCAAATCCTCTGACTAGACTGCTGCTCCAAAGCCCTCTTTACAATTCTGGATCCACTGGCAGTGCTAAAATCTTGCCTAAAATCAATCTCTCTCTCTCTCTCTCTCTCTCTCTCTCTCTCTCTCTCTCTCTCTCTCTCTCCTTCTTTCTTTCCTGATACTGGGGAGTGAACCCAGGGGCATTCTAATCCTGAGCTACACCCCAGCCCTATTTTATTTTGAAACAAGGTCTCACTAAGTTGCTGAGACTGGACTGGAGCCTGTAGTTGTCCTGACTCCGCCTCCCAAGCGCTGGGGTCGCAGGCGTGTGCCAGCTTGAGGCTTCTCCTTCTTAATTGTTGCTGCTTTGTCATCAGAAATGAGCTGGTGGTGGCCAAAGTCTTTTGGCCCAGGATGAGAAAAAGAGTTTTGAAAACAAGCATCTCAGAGAAGATTCAGTACTTTCCAAATATTAGTGTATTAAAAAAAAAAAGACACAGGCGTATGTTTAAGTGAAGGTGAAAACTTCTACATTCAAAGATTCTGATCCAGCAGATCTGAAGTGGAGTCCCAGAAAATGCATTTTCAATAAATAAGTCAGCCAGGATGTAGAGGCCTGTGAGCCTGTGACGCACACCTTGAGATACATGAGTTTAAACACACATTGGGGAGTGAAAGGCACACTTGCAGACATGTGTACAAGTTTGACAAGGAGTAGGCCTTACTATTATGAAAAATTCAAAGGAACGAAATCATGCCATTCTCCTATTTACTGCCCCACATCGACTTGCCCTTCAGCCCTGAGCGTGTGTCTGAGCAGAGGCCCCAAAGGCCTCTCCGTTGCCCGCCATCCTGGCTTCCTCACGGTGTGCTTTTAACATGGAGGTGGCACCGAGAGGCTAATATTTGGTTTGAGAATTGGGCCTGGCATCCAATTCCTGTCAGAATGCAGTCTCTTCCTTCCAAGGACGTGTTACAACTAGAGAAATACCACTTTTATTCACCCAGTTAAACTTGGATTCTCACTCATCCATTTGCTAAGTTGTTGTCAAGCCTGACTTCGAACCTTGATCCTCCCAAGTACTGGTGCAAGCATGTGCCACCACGCCTGGCTCTCAGCTTGGTCATTCTGAGGCAGTATTCTACTTTTGAACTGAGAGGACAGGCAGTATTATTATTATTATTATTATTATTATTAATTATTTCCTGCTGGTTTTACATCATGATACACCTGTGCATTTTCCAGCCCATTCATACCCTCCACTTGAATCCTTAACCAACTCTGTACACTCCATCACTGTCTGTGTCCCTAAGCAACATCACTCACCTCCCTCCTTCCTTATTCCCATCTTGACTTTCACAATTCCCTGGTCAAAGTGGATCAAGACAACCTGGGATGTCAAGGCCACAGTGAGTTTTCTAAAGTGACTAAAGTTCTAAGTTGTGCTGCCATTTTAGACGATTTCATTAAAATAGCCTATTTTTTTATTTTTATTTTTATTTTTTTGGTACTCCCAGGGGCATTCTACCTCCGGGCTACACTCCCAGACCTATTTTTATATTTTATTTGGAAACAGGGTCTCTTAAGCCAGCTGAGGCTGGCTTTGAACCTGCATGATCCTCCTGTCTCAGCCTCCCCCCAAAATAGCCTATTTTAAGGTAGCACTTACCAGGTGCCAGACATTACTCTGAACACTTTATAAATATTAATTTATTTAATTCTCATATAAGCCTTTAAGTATATGAGGTAGGTGCTATTAGAAGTTACTGTACAGCTAGACGTGGTGTCACAAGCTTGTAATCCCAGCGCTTAGGAGGCTGAGACAGGAGGATTGCACAGGTTTGAAGCCAGCCTCAGCTACTTAGTGAGGCTCTCAGCAACTTAGTGAGACCCTGTTTCCAAATAAAGTATAAAATAGGTCTGGGAGTATAGCCCAGAGGTAGAAAAGCCCCTGGGTTCCACCCCCAGTACCCCCCCCAAAAAAAAATTACTGTATACCTATTTTATGGATGAGGAAACTGAGTCACAGAAGGGTTTGGTAACACATACAAGGTCATGTAGCCAGTAAGTGGTAAAGATTCAAACACTTACATGATGCTTTTAGTCACTATGTTGCCCATCTAAGAAGACAAATAAAGCCAACAAAAATCCAAAACCAAAACTATTATTCTTAAAAAGATCGATTTCCAAGGACATTTCAGAAAAGGAGACTGGAGATGGCAATCTAATTTGAGACTGTACTCAATGTAGAGGAGAATCAGCTCGTGGTTCTTCTAGTGTCTTATGTGCCAAGAATTATCTCACGTTGTCCTTACTCTATTGAAGGCTGACTTAGCAGCGTCTTTGCTAAATATTTACACACCAAGGAGAAGCATCCTTTGAACATGATTTATTCTCAGCATAATGAATCCAGAAGCCCAAATAGAGTAATTGCATCTACTTGGAGGCAACAGATCCCCATTGAAACAGCCTTTTGCTGTCATCTCTCGGGCTTTGCCTAGATAAAAACTGACATTGCTCGTTTCTACCAGAATCTACTTATATTTTGAGAAAAAGTAACATAAATGTTTTGGCTTGAATTTTAATTCTGGTGCTTCCATTAATCAGCCATATGATTGAGGTAAGGTTGTAACACCTCAAAATCTATTTTCTATATTTTTTCATGTATTCTTGAGGTCCAAATGAAATAGCTGTAAACAAAAATGAACTCTAGCAAGTTGGAAAACTGTACAGTAATATTACAGTTTTTTATGAATATAATTTTTTTTGCGATACTGGTGATTGAACCCAGGGGCATTCTATCCCGGAGCTACACCCCCAGCCCTATTTTTTTATTCTTTATTTTGAGACAGGGTCTCATAAATTGTAAAGGGCCTCATTAAGCTTCATTAAGCAGCTGAGGCTGGCTGCTAACCTGTAATCCTCCTGTCTGAGCCTCCCAAATGCTGGGATTACAGGTGTGTGCCATCATGCCAGGCTCTAAATGTAATTGTTATATTTATTATTATATTTATTATAAATAATATGTATTATGAATTATTCATTTATTATAATTTTGAAACAGGGTCTCATAAATTGTAAAGGGCCTCACTAAGCCTCACTAAGCAGCTGAGGCTGGCTGCTAACCTGTGATCCTCCTTTCTGAGCCTCCCAAATGCTGGGATTACAGATGTGTGCTACCACGCCGGGCTCTAAATATAATTGTTATATTTATTATTATATATATTTATTATAAACAATATGTATTATAAATTATTCATTTATTATAATTATTATTTATATTATATTATGTTATTATATTTATTATTATATTTATCTTAAGGTAATGTGACTATCTGCCACTTCCTCCCCTTCACCTTCTACGTAAACGTCTTAAGGGCAGGAGTCACGACTTAATAATTTTTGTCTCTGAAGATTGCTTTTGGATCATGGGGTAATCGGTAAACGTTTCTGGAGTGGATAAATGAGAATAAGGGTTTTCTTTTCTTTTCTTTTTGTGGTACTGGGAGTGGAGCCCAAGGGCTATTCTACCTCCAGGCTATACTCCCAGACCTATTTTCTATTTTATTTGGAAACAGAATCTCACTAAGTTGGGGAAAGCCTCACTCAGTAGCTGAGGCTGGCTTCGAACCTACGCGATCCTCCTGTCTCAGCCTCCCAAGCGCTGGGATTACAAGCGTGCGCCACCACGCCTGGCTTAAGGGGTTTTCTAAAGAATCCTGGAGGCCTCTCCCAGTTGAGAACAGCCCGGTGCGAAAGCCATTCACAATACCTGCTTCAACCACATGGTCCATGGTCGGAAACCTCTTGTACACGGCGGTGCTCACGGAGCGGAAGATGAGCAGCGAGGTGAGGTTTACGTAGCGCATCAGCGTCCTCCTGAGCAGGCGCCCGTGCTGGTCGCTCCCGTGGACGCTGCTGGAGATGAGGAACATCAGCCTGTCTGGCCAGGGCAGATTCACAAACTGGTTCCACCATCGGTTCACTACCAGAGTAACGTAAAACCCTGCAGAATAACGGGAAATGGTAGAGCAATCTCTTAACCGCAGACAACATTGGCGATGCTGATGCTTTTAGCAGAATTTTAGGCTTTTTAGGGTTTGGGGACATCAAAATGTGTTATGATCCATACCTTAAGATTTTGCCCTCCAGGAAAAAAAAAAAAAAAGTCATTTGTGCCTGGCAATGCCGGGGCATCCAGTAAGTGGATATTAGAACTCAAATATTGACTGCAAAAATGGAGAGTTAGTGAAGAAAGAGAAAGCTTAATAGTCCCATAGCAGATTATGACCTCAAACTTGTTTGGTGTTAATTCAGCGAAAGCAGCCCTGAAGGCAAACTTTTTGGGTGGTTTTGGTTCTATCGCAAGCACCGGCTTTTCAGGCATGCCTCTCAGCTTGGAAACACTCCCATGCAGATCATCCGCGTCACCCTAACGGAGACAGCTGTGTGGCTGCATTCTGCGTGTGACCTATACTTACCAAGCACAAAGGTTACTGGAATTTGTTCAGCATATCTGTCACAGTAAATTGATAATTTTTCAAAGTAACGTTTTTGGGCTCCTGTAAGTAACAATCTGGAGCAAAAATAAAATGCACAGCCCTTATGATATTATACTTCTGCACCTGCTTTGCAAGTGACATCACGTGCAAACAATTAAGCATAAATAATCTCAGTTTTTTTTTTAAGGAGCAATAGTTTTTTTATTTTTTTATTTAGGCTGATGTGTCTCAAAGCTTTTTAATTGCTTAATGTTTCAAATACTAATGTTTTTAGAACATAAATGTTGTTGGCCATTAAGTAGTGGGGGTTATTAACCATTTCATTTATAAGACTTTATATTCTTAGTTTTATACAGTTGGGTCACTGGATCTGGAGCAAGATATGTTATAAGATAGTCAGTTTTTCAATTATTCATCAGGAGCACTTTAAAAAGGATATCAACTAAGTGGATTGATTATTAAATCATTGTTAAATGATAGCATTTGACATCTTGACCTCACTTTCTCCTGAATATACTTAGCACATTCTTGATTATACATGTTGTATTTCAAGGGATATGAACATTGTTTCCATTGTTTATTTTAAACCTCACAATGATTTTGAAATAGAAATGAAATAGATTTAACAATTAGAGGTGAAAACTTTCATTATTACATTCAGTCATTGTCTCAAGATTTTTATTATGGATCTGACTCAAGGTGTCCAAAACTATTTTCTGGTGTTGTTAATATAATTGCATTTAATGAGAAGACCATTAATAGTATTTATGCCACAGGGAAGGGATTTAGATTCAGAAGAAATATTGAAAGGCAGGTTAATAATAGTGATCAAAATACAGGAAAAGAAGCAAACACATGGCATAAATCAAAATGTGGTTGTTCCAATGGATGAGAGAACCCCAGGAAAGATCCATTATACCAAGGGTCAAAGGTCCCTTTGAGTGCATAGAACTTTGATAAAGGAAGCAGAGAAATAATAAGAATAATAAGGGATAATAACAGCTGGTAACCAATCAGATTGCAGACAGAGCACTGAAGGGAGCTGAGGTCCACACAGGAGCGTTTATGGTTGGGGCGGGAGAGGATTCCAGCTCCGGCTTTGGAGAAGGCTCAGAATTTCTGAAGTCAGGGAGCTGACAAGAGAGGCTTCACCTGGCCTATCAGGGTCATGTGGATGAGAACTCCCTGCCAGAATGGTTTTTAAAAAATACATAAATTGAAATGGTCAAAAAGGATTTAAACACGGAAAGCATGCATCTTAGGTTGGACCAAGCCACATTTTAATACTAGGTCTACCATTTACAGATATGGACTTTGAACATTTTTGTGTGTGTGTGGTACTGGGGGTGGAACCCAGGGCTTTTCTACCTCTGGGCTATACTCCCAGACCTATTTTATATTTTATTTGGAAACAGGGTCTCACTAAGTTGCTGAGAGCCTCACTCAGTAGCTGAGGCTGGCTTCGAACCTGTGCGATCCTCCGGTCTCAGCCTCTCAAGCGCTGGGATTATAAGCGTGCGCCACCACGCCCGGCTTGAACATATTTTAAAGTCTCTGTAAGCCTCAGTTTTCTTACTTGTTAATGAGGATAACAATGTCAATATGTCAGTGATGTTATAAGGACTAAAATATTACATGTATGTTTATAAATTTTAAACATGTGGCTTCGTACTTTATAATACAATGGTTGGTATTATACCTAATTGGCCAAAGGAAAAAATATAGAAATTTTAGTAGCTAGAAAATACCGTAGAGATTATTTTGTAAAATTTCTCCAAAATCAGAAGAGACATACTCATATGAATGCACTCTGTTTCTGCCTTATGATTTTGTTAAGTATCGCTATTTGCTTAGAACAGGATGAATATAAAACTTAAATGTCATTAGTAGTCATGAGAATGAAACTATATTTTTCCACGGATATGTTTGGCATTTTTGACAAGTCATCCTCTAGTTCTTGGTAAACCTTTTATTTTGATTAAGATAAAATGACCTACTTTAATAAACTTTTACAGTTGAACTTCTAAAAATGAAGGCTGACTTGAACTAATGGTTATATTATAAATGTAAGCACTCAGAGTGTGGTGGCTCACACCTGTAATCTCAGTACTTGGGAGGCTGATACAGGAGGATCACAGGTTCTAGAACAGCCTCAGGAAGTAGAGAAACTCTCATCAACCTAGTGAGACCCTGTTTCCAAATAAGAAATAAAATAGGGCTAGGGACGTAGCCCAGAGGTAGAATGTCCCTGGGTTCAATCTTCAGTACCACAAAAGCAAATAAAAAATAATAAGTAAATAAATAAATGAAAGCACTCTTTGACCTTTGGAAAATATATGCATACAATTTTTTGGAGGGAGGCATAGGTATAACATAGAGAAAAGTTGAGGCCCCAAGGAGCATTTCTGGCTCCACGGCAACTGTTGTAAGGCCTTGTCTATTCTAAGCAGCAGTAGCAGCAATAATAAACTCACATTAGTAAAAATAACGAATGAGATAATTATCCCGGGACATCATTGTATCTTCCACTATTTCATATTCTGAAGGCTTGGTGACATATAAATAAACTGTCAAAATAATATCATATTATATAAGATGTCTGAAAAATTATTAGGCATTTTTAATAAGACTTTTCCTCTAAAAATATTTTGCCCAAGTATATACTAATATGTATAGCGGTTTGGAATGGCAGAGCCAAATAACTCTTCCCATTTTAACTTTTGCTAACTATCAGCCAGCTAAATTAATGGCCCTCTTCTCCAAATGAAGTCCTGTTGTGCAAGGAAGAACGTAGGTAAGAGAAACAATACATAAATTGCTCATCTGTATGCAGAAGAAAAATAAACTGATGTACATAGAAAGGTGGAAATACAGCCTCAAAAACCTTTAGCCTTCCTATTTCCAGTTTTAGCTTCCTCCAGAGAAGAAATGTATGCGTTCAATTTTAATAAAAAACTCATAAAGCTTCCTTGTTATACTGATAAAATTGTATTAAGATTAATTTTTATTTGTAGAAATGTTCATTAGATATGATTTTGCTTGAATTTTCTATTAGTGCAAAAGACATAGGTAGTAATGTTTTGTAAAAAAAAACCTCTTGTGAACATAAAATGCCCTGAAATCAGAAGAAATGAAGAAAATAAACTAGTCCTCAGTCCTTCATTCTTTACTTGGGGCGCTGGCAAGGTTGGAGGACCCCATCCTGGCTAAGGTCCTGTCATTCCAGGCAGAAGAAAGGGCAGTTGCCTGATACGCACCATTCACAGACATGTTAATTCCATATGTAGTTGCAACAAGCTGTCAAATCACAAATTCAAAGTATGAATGACGTAGTCGAGAGAAGCGCAAATACCGATTCCTCTGTGGACTTTGCCTATTCGAAATTATCACATAGTAAGGATCTGAGCATAAACCTTCCAGTTTATGTCTATAGCAACATTCTCAAAGCACAACTAATATCTCATCATGATCAATTCATGTAGGGTTGGAAGGAGACCCCCTGAACCTGACAGTTACAGTCTCTTTGACAATCTTAAAAAATGGTTAGGTGTAGATTAAAATACCCTGTCCTGCAAGAAGACCACAGACAGGTTCATGCAAAGGTAGAGGTTACGTAATGCAAAAGTCAGCAGCAATCAAAGGGTTTGGATTTTTGAGACTGTATTCTTACATAATACTTGATGGCCTTGTAAGGACACATGCAAAGCAAGTACCTGTATACCAGACTTATTGCTGTGTAAAGAACAGCAAAAACAATAAATTCCCTGTACAGTAGTTTGTAGATGCTGCCTCTCCACTTGAGGAGTAACCTATGAAATCCAAAAAAAGTCGCATTTGCTACTTTACTGGAGTAAGTCACAGTCATCTTGGATAGTTTTTTCTAGAAGAGTAAAAAGACATAACACAAGTAAAAAGTCATGTTTAAGACATCATAAATCTGTATATCAAAGGACACCCAAACAAGTAACTGATCAGACATATCTCCTTCCCCATTTTTCTTTTTCCCTTTCTCGTTTTTCTTTTTTGTACTGGGGATTGAATCCTGGTGCACTCTACTTCTAAGGTATACCCTTAGCGCCCCTTTCCCCTTTTTGAAACTATCTTACTAAGTTGCTGAGGCTGGCCTTGAACCCTACAATCCTCCTGTCTCAGCCTCTTAAGTCCTGGGATTGCAGGTGTGTGCCACTGTGCCCGGCCCAGTTTGTACAATTTGGAACTTGGGGATAACCGTTATTTCAGTGCTAAGTCTTTTAGTGGAAGAGGAGAAGAAGGGAGTCTCTGGGAAGAGTAATATTAGAAATCTTAAAATTGCCTTAATTGCCAAATAAATATTTGCATGAACAGTGACACATATGAGATATGTTGTAATGTTACTTCCCATGTATTTTCTTAATCCATAGAAGGACTTAGCACATTGGTATGCTAAATTAGCATTTTCAGAAGCAGTGGCCGAATGTATTGTTTGGTTCTCTATTTGCTGAAGTGTGTAGAGAGGTATTTTTTCATCTTTCAACTTCCTAAGGGAAAGTGACAGCTCTCTCTCTCAGAAGTCAGCAGCTATTGTTGGAAGGCAGCAAGGCCCTCATGGGAACGTCACTGACGGGCCACTTTTGGTGGTTTTAGTTGTGTGTGGGTGTCTCTCTAGTGGTGCTGTCAGTGCACAGCTAGCTCTCCACACACTTCAAAAGGCAGCACAAAAGTCGGGCAACAGTGACATTAAGAAGACTGTGCTCTTCCCATGAAAAGTCTCACGTAAAACACACAAGGATGGTTGACTTTCTGTTTGGAGCTGAGCAAAACGAGGCCCTGGGTTTAGGACTCTTTCGACTTAGGTCTGGATAGGATGGGGATAGGATAAAAGCAGGGTCCCAAAGTCTGGTTTTCAGTGAGTTCTTTGGAATCCCTTTGCTTTTCATGGAGGTGTTAGACATTTCAGCTTTTGAGACAGATGGCCCAAAGCTAATTTTTGTTTGAAAATCCTGCTCAACTGCTGGCTCACATATGCAGCTAAAATGCGATTTCTCTGAAATCTTGCTTTCCCCAAAGGTCTATAAAGATAGTCTTAAAAAGCTACTTAAACTGAGATTGTGGAGATTTAGGTAGAATTATAGCAGACACAAAAAAGAAATTCTACAACCAATTTAACATATAAATAACCTGCATCAACATTTTTTATCTTAAACAAGGAATTTTGTCTTTATTCAGACCTGGGAAAACAATTCAGCTGTAACTTGTCCATTTTTTTTCTTAAAAAATAAATCTCTGGAATTATGTTCACAGCAGTTTTTTTTTTTTAATCACAAACTTGTCTCCAATATTACTGATTTTTTTTTTATAAAGAAACCAGGGCCTTTTGGCATAAGAAGCTGCATTGCAGAAAGGTGGGATTCCTGCCGTGAAAGCAGTTTCATTTTTCCATTTTACCTCGTCTATTTGTAAAATGTAAACACAGCCAACCTTAGAGTAGGAACAAAATAAATTAAGCCCATTTCATCATTTGTTCTCGTAGGCATGGCAGTTTTAAATATCCTCAAATAACATTCCTTCCTTTCATTTAATAGTTCACCCTTCTATTTAGGCTCTGTTAGGAAAGCTCGGATCCCACAGAGCAGAGGTCAGAGTTAAAATGCATAGGTTTACTCTGTGCACTAACCTATTTATTTGGAGTCTCCAACAGGAAAGAAAAATCTTCGTTTCGGGCTCCCCCTGAAGAGGCGCCTTCGGGTCGGTGCTGTGCGCTGGGTTTCACCCTTCGCTCGGGGACAGATTTTTTTCTGTTCTCCAGCCACCGTGAGGACCCAGAGTATAGCAAGTGCGGGGGTTAAATGTTTTTCCACTTGTGGAGGCCTGTTTATGCCAATTTGCCCACTGATGACAGTTATAGCTGGAACAAACAGAAGTGACAGCTGCTGATGGTGCTTTTTTCTAATCTATAATTATAACTCCACCTGCCGCCCAAAGTACCCCTTGAATGAGAAGTCAGCGGTGACGTGAAGGAGGTTGGGCCGTTCAAATCGGCTAGTTTCATTTCAGTTCCATCCTGGGATCAAGGAGGACAGGTCCACTTTTCCCCCTAAAGAGTTTTAAAGAGATTCTACCAGCCAATAAAGGGAATCAGGGCAGTCTTTTTGTGCTTGATATGAAGACTAAGTTCTTATGAAGCCATAAACTGGGGCGGATGAGAATATAAACAGGATTTTCTGCTTATTTGAGAGGCATCGAGAATGCCTTTCCATGGAAAGCTACAAGTGTGTGCTTGAGGGAGTGTGTGGGTTTTAGAAGAGCGTAAAGAATTATGACTTGATGGCTTCGTGTGCAGCAGAAAACAGTAACACACTGATTCACTGTGTTTGTTATCTTTCCATTGTCAGCTAGGGAAATTTTAAATTAGGCAAGAAATTTTCTCTTAGATTGTTTATGCCTACATACTTTCCTTTTCAAAAGAGAAAGTTCATTAGCATTCTTGAATAATGGAATAATTAATTTCGGGGCCAATTTCTGGGACCTTTCCAGTTTTCTAAAGTAACTTGTGCACCACTCATTGCACGGTAAGCTTAAAGAGAACGACTTCAAAATAACATGTATTTCTGTGAAGAAAGGCATAGAATAAAACACTGATTCTCTAGACAAGAATCCATATTATTAAAATATTTCTAAAGTCTTCTTCAGTTTTGTATGCATTTTCCTGGTTTCTCGTCAAACTGTAAGTACATAACAGCAAACAATGACTGAGTCATGGGTGTCTAATTTTTTGCCCCATCCCCATTTCTGATTTCAGCAGAGCCCTGGAAACAGTGGATATTCAATACATATTTGCCATTTGTCACCTTATCTTCACTATTAAACTTCTGCTGGTATGTTTGGTGAAATTTGTGAACATTTAAAAATATTTACACATTGCTTCACATCTTATATTTGGGTTGCTGTGAAGAGTTGCTGGATGGAGCTGATGTTGCATTTATCAAGGTTTTTGAGACTGGCCAACATTAGGGAGCTTTATCAAACTAAACCTAAATGATTACCAAATAGAAATACTATAGGCGTTTTGTAGAATCTCCATCCCTGCATCTTCTATATGCAACAGGAGGGTCCAGAAACATGGCAGGACTTCCAGCAGCTAGGACCACAGAGCCAGGACCGCAGAGCCAGGAAGTCAGCCTCCGCCATGGGGCGCTGTAAGCACTGTGGGTTGGTCTTATTCTTAAACTGGAGTAATTATGTTCCTTTCTCTCATCAAGTTGTTTTGAGAAATGACTAATTAATGGCCAGAAAGAGCATTCTAAATGCAAATTAGTCGGTAGCCATTAGATTGAATGAACCAACTTCCTTGAGCTCTGACCCTGGCAGCTATTTCTAATAGATACTGAAAGATGCCATTGAGAAATTAACTCCTTAGAGGAGGCAAGACACAATAGCTTATTTCAAAATACCTAACAAAATGTAAAGTTTATTGTACAGGACATTTTAAAGAATACTTTAAAATGTCTCATTTAAAATAGACCTATTCGCTGGGCATGGTGGCACACGCTTGTAATCCCAGCATTTGGGAGGCTGAGACAGGAGGATTGCATCTGGAGGACAGCTTCAGCTACTTAGCAAGGCCCTCTGCAACTCAGTGAGACCCTGTTTGAAAATAAAGAATAAAAAACAGGGCCGAGGGTGTAGCTCGGAGGCAGAATGCCCCTGGGTTGTTTCCATTCCTAGTACCGCAAAACAAAAACAAAAACAAAAACACAAAAAACAAAAAACAAAAAAACCTATTCTTCAAGATTAGAAAACAATGAAAAGTAAAGCAATCTATAAAGAACAGAGTGACATTCTATTGTGCCACATCAGTGGGGTGTTACTATTTGGTATGAAGTTGATCTTTCTAGATTTTTGTGGAAAACATTTAACTCTTATAATTAATAGCAAACCATATGATAGACCCTTAGGCAATTTCAGGCTGTGTGATATAACTGCAGCAGTCATAATTTCTCTTGATAGCAAGCAGTGGGTCATGTAATTCTGATCACTGTGATTTTCAACAGTTCAGATTAAGTACATTGGTCTTTGATTCCAGTAAACTTACAGTAATAGGATAATTTATAAAAAGAAGTGATCATTTCTAGTTGGTAAGAATACTGATATTTTTTTCCATAGAGGTCAAAAGAAACCATCCTTTGCTTCTTAGAGGAACAGAAAACAGTAACAACAATAACAAGTTTGGTAAGTAGCTACTACCACCTCATTAAGGAAAACCAGCTATTTAAAAAGCTTCACTTTAGGCCAGGCGTGGTGGCGCACGCTTGTAATCCCCGCGCTTGGGAGGCAGAGACAGGAGGATCACGCAGGTTCGAAGCCAGCCGCGCACGCTGGCTTAGGAGACCCTGTTTCCAAATAAAAAAGTAAAAATAGGTCTGGGAGTGTAGCCCGGAGGTAGAAGGGCTTCCAGGAAAAAAAAGCTTCACTTTAGCTGGGCATGGTGGTTTATGCTTATAAATCCCAGTACTTGGGAGGCTGAGATAGGAGGATCACAGGTTCTCAGTTAGCTTTAGAAATTTAGTGGGGGTCTATGCAACTTAGTGAGACTCTGTTTCAAAATGAAAAATAAAATAGGGCTGGGGTTGTAGATCAGAGGTAGAATGCCCTTGTGTTCCATCCCTCCACTAACACACACACACACACACACACACACACACACACACACACACAGAGTTTCACATTAGCTGGGCATGGCAGCCCATGGCTGTAATCTCAGTACTTGAGAGACTTGAGACAGTAGGATCACAGGTTCTAGAAGAGCCTCAGCAACTTAGTGAGAGGCTGTTTCAAAACAAAAACTAAATAAAAAATAAAAGGACTCGAGGGTATAGTTAGAAGGTAGAATACCTCTGTGTTCAATCGCTAGTACCCCCCTAAAAAAAGTTCCACATTAATTTTATACTGATTTGCCTATTCCCTTAAGGTGAGAAATTTCTTCTGAATGTTTGGATTAACATAGTCATATATAGGTGACACTTTGCACTCAGTTATTAACCAAAGACTAGAAATTCAGTATTCTGGAGGAGCTGATTCTGAACCAAAGATTTTTAGACATTTTTAAATGAGGAATAAGGAATTAGTACATGTTTTTGAACAGAAAAAGCTTTTGGAATAAAAAAATCTGTTACCAAAACGTGAGTAGATGGGAAGGGTGTGTGCTAGACAGGAGTGGTGCAGGGACTATAGGAAGGGGATTCTTGGAAGCTTATTGTGGGCTCTCTGGCATGAGCTGGGATGTGGTGGGTGGAATTCAGGGAAGGACGATGGGAGAGCCCAGAGGAAAACTTCCGCTGGAGGAGAAGGGAAGAGAAGTCTGACAAGATTTGGACCTCATATAGCCTGTTTGCTTTCAAAGAACCAATGCTAGAGAAGTTTGTTTTAGAGACATGGTTCTTACTGGAGTGCCATGAAATTTTGATATATTTTATTTGATCCTGCAAACTGGAACATTTTGCCAGTAAAAATGGATGCAAAGTAAAGGCACAAGTGAAAGCTAATATAGCCATCAAAAACCAAGTTGTGAATTGAATATGACTAACCGGTACTCATTTTTTCTGTTAAAATTTGTTTCTTGCAATGCGCTGTATGTCTCTAGAAAAAAAGAGTAATCAGTGCTAATAGGTCAAGAAACATTTGGAGATTATTATTTTTTTCCACAGCAGAATACTTTGGTCCATTTGATTAAAGAACTACTCATAGTGATCTTTTTTTCTTAGAGGTAAATTTTAACTGGCTGAGTTAAATGCTAAGCTTCGCCAGCTCTCAGGCCCTCCTCTTTCTTGGCTATTTGCTGATCACCACAGTGGGTACAACAGCTGCACAGCAAGCTGTTGTTTGAGAAAAGTCATGTGGCATTCCAGGTGTGCAGAGGTTTCCGATATATATTGTTGGGTGTAGGATTCTGCTTCTTAATTTCAGGGGGAAAAGAGCAAACTATTTCCTGGAAATAGAAACACTGTTGAGTTTTATTATAGCTGCAGCTCATACACCCACATGAGGCTGGACGCGAAGAGTCAACATTACTTCCTATGCCTTGAGTAATTGCCAACGCAACAAAACAGAAATGCATTCGTTCAGGTTCTGAAGGTTATCTTTTTCTAATGGAAGTGATGAAAACTTTGGTTCTATTTTAGAGATAAAAGCTTGGAGTCTAGAGAATTATTATTACAGCGCTGAAAGTATATCCCGTACTCTATAATCGATGACCTTTCTTAAATGGGTGGTACTTCTCAGCTCAAATGCATTCCAGATTGCTAAAGAAAAAAATTGTTACAACATGGAATCAATTACAGATCAGTTCCATTTCATAAACACAGAAAAATCATGTAAACCCAAATATGTTGTTTATTCCAAGCTGCTGTGAAATT
This sequence comes from Muscardinus avellanarius, assembly GCF_963383645.1. NCBI lineage: Eukaryota > Metazoa > Chordata > Mammalia > Rodentia > Gliridae > Muscardinus > Muscardinus avellanarius. The sequence continues at coordinate 51,602,613 of NC_137797.1, read as the reverse complement.
CTACTTTACCCTCAGTGGTAGGAGGTGGTAGAAATGATATCATTGTGTGGGTAAAGAGAAGATAGAGCTAACTAGGAAACACTGATGCCCGACCATGTGAGGATGTGTGTGGTGAAACTGCTTGGAAATGGAAAGCACTTGCTGGTCCCGGTTCTCTACTGCAGTGCTGAGCACCCTTCAGACATCTTTTCAGTTTCCTAACACATAATAAATAAAGATCTCTTTAGCAGGGATACAGCTGGTCTCCAGGGACTAAAGGATAAACTTCAGTTTTTGTCTCATATAATTTTGTATTTTGAAAACAACATCCATATGTTTGTATTTAATCATATGCAATAAAACATGATTTGATGCCACCTTGATATTAATTAATTAATTAATTAATTAGTTTATTTTGTGGTACTGGGGATGGAACCCAGGGTCCAAGCTACACCCCTAGCCCTATCTTATTCTTTTTTTATTTTTTAACAATTTTTTTTATTGAACATAAATAGTATACATTTAAACTATATTTGGTGCCCTCTCCCCCCCACCCCCGTTTTCCCTTCCCCCCTCCCACCAATGGTTGTCTAGGTTAACCACGTCTTATTCATAATTTTACACATGTTCAGGTGTAGACCTTCATTAATCAAGATCAGCCTTCCTCCTCTCCTATCTTTCCATTCAAACTTTGCTGGTATTTCCCCTCCATTATCTGGAGTCCCACTGGTATCCTTTGTGTTTCCTAGTTTGGGCATATTAGAGGAAACATATGTACCTTCTCCTTCTGTGCTTGGCTGATCTCACTTAACATAATGTTCTCCAGGGCTTTCCATCTTCTTGCAAATGATATAATTTTGTTCTTCTTTATGGCTGAATAGAATTCCATTGTGTATATTTCCCACAGTTTTGCTATCCTTTCATCTGTTGATGGTGGTCTGGGTTGGTTCCATATTTTGGCTATTACAAATTGTGCTGCTATGAACATAGGTATGCATATATTGCTGTATTTCTCAGAATTCAACCCCTTTGGAAAGATACCCAGGAGTGGTATAGCTGGATCATATGGTGGATCTATTCCCACCTTTCTTGGGAATCTCCACACAGATCTCCATAGTGGTTAAACTAGTTTGCATTCCCACCAACAGTGTAAAAGAGTTCCTCTTTCCCCACATCCTCGCCAGCATTTGTTGTTGTTTGATTTCTTTATGCTTGCCACTCTGACTGGGGTTAGATGGAATCTCAGTGTAGTTTTGGACTCTACACTAGCAAAACAAACAACCCAATCAAGAAATGGGCAAATGAACTAAATAGACACTTCACAAAAGAAGAGATACAAAGGGCCAATAGATACATGAAAAGATGTTCTTCATCACTGGCCATCAGGGAGATGCAAATCAAAACTACACTGAGATTCTATCTTAATCTTTTATTTTAAAACAGGGCCTCACTAAAGTAGCTAAGGCTGGCTGCAACCTGTGATTCTCCTGACTCATCCTCCCAAGTATTGGGATTACAAGCATGTTCCACCATGCTTGGCTCACTAAAGAAAATTGACACCTCCAGCCTGGGTCTTTCACCTAACTCCAGACTCATATTTGACAGTCCCATAGACCTCTCAGACTCAACATGCCCCAGTGGAACTCCAGATCTTCTTCCTCAAACTCGCTCCACCTGCAACTCTTCTGATTTCAGCTAATGAAAAGTCCTTCCTTGCAAAGGGACCAAAACTTCAGAGCCTTCCTCAGTTCCTCCGATTCTTTCACACTGCAGTCCATTCTCTGAGCAACTCTTGTCAGTTCTGCCTTTAAAACACACTTGAATAAGCCAGGCATGGTGGTACACGCTTGTGATCCCGGGAGGCTGAGACAGGAGGATGCGGTTCACGGACAGCCTCAGCTACTTACTTAGTGAGGCCCTTTGCAACTCAGTGAGACCCTTTTTCAAAATAAAAAATAAAAAAAAATAAGGGTGGGGATGTATCTTGTAGGTAGAATGTCCCTGGGTTCCATCCCCAGTACCGCAAAAAAAAAAAAAAAAAAAAAAAAAAAGTGTTTAAACACCTTTTAAACACTTGGAATGTGTTTTCTTGCTTGCTGTCTCCCTGTCTCACTGCTCTACCTCTTCAGAGCCACCATTATCTGTTCCCCAGGTTGTCCTAGCAGCTTCTCCAACAGGACTCCTTGCTTCTCCACCTGTTCTTTTTAGTTTGTCCTAACATTTATATATATGTTTGGGCTGAGGATAGAACACAGGAGGATTCTACCTCCAAGCTCCACCTCCAGCCCTTTTAATTTTTTATATTGAAATAGGATCTTGCTAAATTGCTGTGGTTGACCTTGAACCTGAAATCCTTCTGTCTCAGCCTCCCAAGTACTGGGATTGCAGGTGTGTGCCACCATGTCTGGTTATACAAATCATTCTTATAAAAATAATTTTTTTTGTGTGGTACTGGGGGTGGAACACAGAGGCTCTTATACCTCCGGGCTATACTCCCAGACCTATTTTATATTTTATTTGGAAACAGGGTCACACTAAGTTGCTGAGAGCCTCACTAAGTAGCTGAGGCTGGTTTCGAACCTGTGCGATCCTCCTGTCTCAGCCTCTCAAGCGTTAGGATTACAAGCATGCGCCACCATGCCCAGCTATAAAATAATTTTTAAAGACATTTTCTTGTGGAGGTATGGGTTTTGCAACACTCTGGAAAACTGACCCGAATATTGACTTTGCATTTTCTCCATACTGGGGAATGCTTTATCCACACCCTGTGGGCACCTTGTACACCTCTCCTCTGAGGTTCTGTATCCTTTACTCATCGATTGAATCCAGGGGGAGGTGTGGGTGGCCACTTCCAGCCAATCAGCCTCAAACACTGCCTCTTGCCCTTTTTCTTTTCTTTGTTTTTCCCTTCCTTTCCTTTTCTGTCTTCAAGGAGATTCAGACTGGGAGCCTAACTGCACTGGAAAGAACAATATAATATTTGCAAATGGATAGGAGCTGAAATAAGTGGGTTCCTTTCACCTCCTGCTCAGTGCTCTGCAGTGTCCTTGTTACAGAGGCAGACCCAGCCCTCGCATGGTGAGTGACAGATGCGTGGAGCACCCTTGAGTGAGAGTAAATAACAACAGCGGAGGATACACACAGTGACTGTCCTTTGATGATGGTCTAGGTGGTCCTGATTTTTTGGTGGCTCATACCACGCCTCAGGGTTTTTGACCTTGAGTGCCTGTCTGGGAGAGGGTTTAAGAGAGTTGGTAAAGATTAAATTATAAAGGTCTTTTGGTGGAATTTCATTGACTAACTCCCAGCAGCAGAAAAATAGTACAAGGCATGGTGGCCCACACTTGTAATCCTAGTACTTGGGAGGCTGATACAGGAGGATTGCAGGTTTAAGGCCAGTTTCAGCAACTTAGACCCTGTTTCACAACAAACAAACAAAAGACAAAATAGGGTTGGGGGTAGCTCAAGGTAGAATGCCTCTGGGTTTAATCACCTGTACCTCCCCATACATGCACGAACAGTAGTTTATAATTCAGATCCATGTTAAGATGGTATCTCAGAGCACATTCTGATGCATTTTAATATTTCTGCAAGAGAAAAATGGGAGTAAATTGAGAATCCAGTATACTTTCTCTCTTCATTTCCTATTACCCCCCACATACTCTGATAGTTTGGGGATGACTCATGTTCCCCCTCATCCCATTTGTCTCACTGATACATAATTAGATTACATTTTTAAAAAACAATATGAGTTGGGTAAAGCACTCTCTTAAGATGCAGCTTTCAGTAGACCTCATGGCATCCAGTAAAGACATGAAATCTTCCTTTTAGAAATATAAGTTGTGTTTGGATGATGACAAGACCATCTTCCCTTGTTTGAAAAGAATAAAAGAAGGCAAGGTTTACACAAGTGTCTTTTTCCTCCTGGTAAAAGCTCAGGTGGAGTCTTCCGGGAAGATGGCGACGGAGAAAAGCGGGGCTTACGAGCCCCGCTAACAACCAATCTCTATTACCACAAAATCAGCGCTTTTCATAGCCAGAAAACACCATCAGCAGAGAAACAAAAAATGTAATTACAAGGGACAGAGAAAAAGAGGGCTGGAAAAACGAGACACCAGAAAGAAACCAGACCGCAGTGCTGCAGCCGGAGCCGTGGCGCGAAGCGGCGGGCGCCATTTTCCCTTGTAGCACCAGGCTCCAGAGAGGAGGGGAACTCATAACAGAGCTCAGAGCCACAGAGGAGAAACGCCGACCTCACTCCCGAGGATGCAGCAGCAGCGCCTTACTGCCGGCGGCAGTGGCGAATTCACTAGACGGCACCAGACCAACGCACTCAATAGCTCACCAGGCTCCAGAGAGAAGCGGTGGACAGCTAGCCGAGGTGAGCCGCTGTGGATCAGCCGGGAGGAATTCAGCAGATTTCTTGGTGCAGGGAGCATCTAAAGCTCCCAGAGGCTGGGCTCAGCACACCCTGCAAGGACTCAGAGCAGAGCTCAAAAACAGAAAAGAAATACACCAGCCTCACGGCCGAGGGCGTGGCAGTGGCACCATATTGCCACTGGCGGCAGCAGCAGAGAATTCACCGAGTCCACTACAGCTCCATCTGCGCACTCAACAACAGTGAGTCAAATTGTGGCCCCTAGAAGAGAAATCCCAGTACTGTACTCCCAGGGACTTGACCCAGTGGGGGAGTGGCGGTGGCAGAGATATCACACTATAGGAGAATGCCCAACCTGGCACCCACCATGGTCTAAAGCAGCCTCGATTGACTCCCAGGGTCTGAGACTCTGCGATACAACCCAGTAAAGGAGTAGTGGGGACTGAGATACCACAGACTCAAGATCCAGAGCACTTTAAGTGAAGTCGTAGTGACCCAAGGGAAGAACCCAGAGAAGGCACAAACTTCCTAAACCATGGGAAAGAGGAATAGCAATGGAGCAATGAATGCCCACAACCCCACAACATCAGAACCCGATAAAATAGAAATTCAGAGATTTCTAGAAGATCAAATCAGGAAAATTACTGTAGAAATAATAGAGGTGTTTTGAAAAGAATTCAGAGAGAGCCAAAAAGAGATAAAGGATGCAATTAATGAAGTAAAGGCCTCAATTCAAAGTACAAACAACTGACTAGACCACATGGAGAATAGAATCTCGCTCTTAGAAGATGATCATTCCAAAAATGAACGCATAGTTTCTAATTTAGAAAAAAAAATCTGACAGCAGGAATCTGACATTGAAGAAATATGGGCCCATTTTAAGAGAGCTAACCTAAGAATAATTGGAATAGAGGAGGGAAAAGAAGGTGAAACCAAAGGGATCAACAATCTCTTCAAGGAAGTAATAGCAGAAAATTTTCCAAACGTAGAGCAAGAGGTCGATACATAGGTCCAGGAAACTTATAGAACTCCCTTTATATAGGATCAGAGAAGAGGATCCCCATGCCACATAATTGTCAAAATGACCAATGTAGAAGCCAAGCAGAGAATCTTAAAGGAAACAAAAACAAAGGGCCAAGTGACATTCAGAGGCAAACCAATTAGAATCACTCCAGACTTCCCAAACCAAGTCATGAAAGCCAGAAGGAAGTAACATATTCCAAACTCTGAAAGAAAACAACTTCCAGCCAAAATTTTCCTACCCAGCAAAACTTTCTATCAAATTATATGGGGAAATAAGAAGCTTCCATGACAAACAGAAATTGAAGGAATTTATGTCTTCAAAACCAGCGCTAGAGAAAATACTCAGAGATTAACTACAAAGAAGAAATAGGTAACACACACCAGAACCAGAGAAACAAGAGTTTCCATCCAACAGACAACTAAGATTGGTTATCTGTGGAGATTCATTATTTATGTTAGTCTTTTACCTATCTCTCAATTGTATTGTTTGCTTTTATTGATGCTAATTTTTAGGATTTCTAGTTGGAATATTAATATACCTCCAGATATAGCATTTGGAAATATTTTATCCCATTCTATCAGTAACTTTTTTTTTTTTTGGTGGTACTGGGGTTCCTGGAAGCCCTTCTACCTCCGGGCTACACTCCCAGACCTATTTTTACATTTTTATTTGGAAACAGGGTCTCCTAAGCCAGTGCGCGCAGCTGGCTTCGAACCTGCGCGATCCTCCTGTCTCTGCCTCCCAAGCGCGGGGATTACAAGCGTGCGCCACCACGCCCGGCTCTATCAGTAACTTTTAACTCTGTTTACATTGTCTTTGGATATACAATTTTTTTTATTTTTTAGGGAGTTTGTTTACCCTTTTGTTGCCTGTGCCATTGAAATCATATCCAAGAAATCACTGCCAATTTCAATGTTGTGAGGTTTTATGAGCCAGATTTTCATCTAAAAGTTTATAGTATTAAGATTTATATTTAGGTCTTTTATCTATTTTGAGTTAATATTTGTATATGTGTTAGGTAAAGGTCCAATTTTATTCTTTTTCATGTAATTATTATTTTTCAACAATATTTAGTTAAAAGATTATTATTTCCTCCACCAAATGTTCGTGGAAACCTTGTAAAAAATAACTTGACAATATATGGAAGAATTTATCTCTAGTCTTTTATTTAACTCCAATGGTTTATATATCTGCCTTTAGAACAGTACTACACTGTTTCAATTATTGTAGCTTTATATGGTTTGAAATCAGAAAATATACATCTTCTAGCTTTGTTCTTCTTAGAGATTGTTTTGGGTATCTAGAGTCCATTTTCCATATTAGGATAGATTTTTTTTTCTGAAAAATTAATAAATAAATGTATGATAGTTTCACCTAAAAAAAAGAAAAAATATTCTCTGGTAAGAAAGAAAGCAAAAAGAAATATTGAAATGTTATCTTTAAGTCATCAAAAGCTTGGTATCAGACAAATGAAACTGTTATGTGAGATTATCATTTTTAATTTTGGGTAAATTGCTATAATACTAGATGTCAACCACTAAGCCAAGCATGGGAAGGAGGGATGGGGAGAGAACTGGGTGGGGATCGGGTAGGGGTTAACTGGGCGATGTTTATGTCTACAAAAGTATTTTCTTTATACCATTATGATGTATGAATACAGTGCACCAATTAAAAAAATAAAATTAAAAAAGGACAAAAAATTTGATATTAAGAGCAGCCACATATGTCTAAATGCCTAAGTGTTTTCACCTTTAACCCATTATTTGTAATAATGCTAGAATAAAGAAAAATATTTTCATCAAAAATTGGAAAGCAAAATAGTCATTTTCAAATTTTAAATGAAAAGAAATTTTATTCTCAAATTCATGTTAAGCGGGGCGTAGTGGTGCATGCTTGTAATCCCCATGCTTGGGAGGCAGAGACAGGAAGATTGCTCAGGTTCGAAGCCAGCCTCGCTGGCTTGGGAGACCTTGTTTCCAAATAAAAATATAAAAAATAAGTCTGGGAGTGTATCCCAGAGGCAGAAGGGTTTCCAGGAACCCCAGAAACATAAAAAAAAATTCATGTTAAAATGGCAAAATGTCTTGTAATTGAATTAAGGTCATTAGATATGAAAAAGTAACTCTAAAAATAAAAAAAACTAACATTAAAAAAAAAAAAAAGCTCAGGTGGCTGGGCATAGAGGTGCATACCTATAGTCCCAGTACTTGGGAAGTTGAGACAGAAAGATCACAGGCTCACAGACAGCCCTGACAATTAAAAGAGGCCCTCTACAACTTAGTGACATCTTGTTTCAAAACAAAAAATAAAACCTGGGGGTGTAGCACAGAGGTGGAATGCCTCTGGATTCAATCACTAGTACCACAGAACAAAACAAAATAACCTGGGGGATTATTTCTTCCTCCTAGGCTTTCCTTCTGAAAACCATTATAGGAAACGATTCCATTTTTTAATTTATCCATTAGACTATTTAAGAGACCAAGATTCGAGCTAGGCATGGTGGTGCACTGGTAATCCCAGTGCTTGGGAGGCTGAGATAGGAGGAAAACAAATGTAAGACCGGCCTCAGCAATTTAAGAGAACCAGGATTCTTCCTTTATAACTTCATTAATATGTAACAAAATTACATATAAACTTTCACCCAAAAATTTAATGTTTAGAAAGGTACCTAAATTACACCTCCAACAATTAAAAAAATTACAAATCTACCAGCTTATTAATTGCAGTATTGTTTGTCCCTGAAGAAGCTGATAAAAAAAAAAAACACACACACACAATTGCCTATGCAGGGGAGAGTGGTTGAATCAACCATGGTTCATCCACAAAATAGAGAACTGTGCAGTGGCAAAAAGGAATAAGAAAACCCTTATGAATTGATAGAGAGTGATTTTCAGGGTATACTAAATGGGTAAAAAAAGGGAAAATATTACTTATAGCAGATAAACATGTGGGAAGGTGCTCAACTTCATTCGTTAATAGATGAATGCAAATCAGAGTGACAATGAGATGTCACAACACACCTACAAGTGGCTATAAAAACAAACAAAGCAGAGATTACCAGTGTTGGTGAGGAGGTGGAGAAATCGGAACTCTTACATATTGCTAGCAAGAATGTAAAATGGTGTAGCCACTGTGGAAAATCATTTAGTGGTTCTTCAGAAAGTTAAATATGAAATTATTATAGGACCCATCAATTCTACTCCAAGGTATGTATCTAAACATATTGAAAATAGATAAACACATATATAGGAATATTCATAGCAGCGCAGCTCATGATAGCCAAAAGGTAGATTAAAAAAAACAAGTATCCAACTAAGGAATAGATAAACAAAATATGGCATACCCATATAATGGAATATTATTTAACCATAGAAAGGAATGATACAGGAACCAAACTGAAGGAGCTCCCAAGGAAATTTGGGGCAAATTGAACTAATAAATAAATAATGATAGTAATGGATTATAACCCAGATAGTAAAACAAACATCCCTAAAAATAAACAAATAGATGGAGAGAAGGACCAGTCTTTACTTAACAAACATAAAAGGAATTATGGAAATTAAAAATCACCATTAGACAAAAACAGAAATCATTAATGAATACTCAAAGTAGTGAAGAAAGTTGTGTTCAGAAATAAAATATTCTGATAGTCTTAAAGTTATCTTCCCATAAGATACTTTTAGTTATAAAGGGGAAGATAGTGTTACAGAAATGAAACCTGGCCAACACTACATAATCAAGTGGCCGAAGCTACTTCTCCAGCCGTCAGTCATATTGGCATTACGGACCCTTAACATGGTGCACAGGGAAGGGCAGAGAATGACTTCTGTGGTATTCTTGCCTCACACACATAATGTCAGTGTAATCACTCGGTAACACCAGACAGACCGGGAGTCCATCTGCAAAATGACTCATCAGTACCCTTCACAGATGGAGGAGACATGACAACTGAATTTTGGGCAAGTTAGGAGACTTGTGGGTTAAAAAGTAAAATTTGAATAAAGTTAATAGTGTTGTATCAGGGTTAAAGATATAGCTCAGTGGTAGAGCACTTGCCTAGCATGGGTGAGGCCTTGGGTTCCTTCCCCAGCACTACCAAATAAACAGAAATAGTGTCCTCTCAATGCTAACTTCCTGGCTGTTTTTTGTTTTTTGTTTTGGTGATACTGGGGTTCCTGGAAACCCTTCTATCTCTGGGCTACACTCCCAGACTATATATATATATATATATATATATATATATATATATATATATTTTTTTTTTTTTTTTAACAGGGTCTCTTAAGCCAGCAAGGCTGGCTTTGAACCAGTGCAATCCTTCTGTCTCAGTCTCCCAAGCATGGGGATTACAAACCACCATGCCTGACTAACTTCCTGGCTTTGATAATTGTACTGAGGGAAACTAGGTGAAGGATAATGAGAACTTTGTTTCATATTTGAAATTTTTTTTGTGGCACTGGAGATGAAACCCAGGGGCATTCTACCTCCAAGCTACACCCCAGTCCTATTTTTTTATTCTTTGTTTTGAAACAGGGTCTCACTAAGTTGTAGAAGGCCTCACTAAGTAGCTAAGGCTGTGCACGGACACACCATCCTCCTGTCTCAGCCTCCCAAGTACTGGGATTACAAGTATGTGCCACCATGCCCGCTTCATATTTGCAATTTTTATCTTTCAACTTTTAAATTAGAAAATATTTTTGCACTTAATTTTTTGTTGTTTATTTTACTTGCTTTGACTTTTAACTGAACCAAGATTTTTTTTTTTTTTTTTTTTTTTTGTAACCAGGGATTGCGCTCAGGGGCAATACCTCTCAGCTATATCCTCAGCCTTCTTATTTTTTTATTTTGAAACAGGGTCTTAAAACTAAGTTGCTTTTTCCCGAATATGTGTAAAAGTATGAATATAGCGTGGTTTTCCTGGACAATCATTATTGGGAGGGGGGAAGGGAAAATGGGGGTGAGGGGAGAGGGCACCAAGTACAGTTTAAATACATACCATTTATTTTCAATAAAAAATAGGTATAAAAAACCCACTAAGTTTCTGAGTCTGTCCTGGAAGGATCAAGTGATCCTCCTTGATCAACCTCCCAAGTATTAGGATGGCAAGTTGTACCACTGTGCCTGGCTGGGCCAAGATTTTGAAAATATAGAATACCACAAGCCATTCCTTCTGAAAAAATTCTAAGGTGTAAAAAAGAGAGTTGAGAATATTGAGTTACCTCTGGTCCTTCTCTCTTCCAAGAGGGAAGATTTCATGCAGACAGGGAAATGGCAGGACGAGAGGAGGGAGGAGGATCCAGTGGAGTGTAATTATCTGGGAAAATGTTACCACTCCTATGCCTGGATGGGAGAGGAGAGGGAGAAGTTACTGGAACCCAGAGGGGGCATTTGAATAAAAAGAACCTCAGACAGGATCTGTCGCACCAGGGGCAGTACCTTCCCAACTCACAACAACCAAGTACGGGAGCCAGTTAATAAATGGTTTGGTTTTACACCCCTCTGTCTTCTATACTCTTTCCAGGGCCTTCATCGACTGCCCCCAGCCAGAAGCCAGAGGCCAGGGGAGCACGCTGTTGCAGATTAAACAGATGCACTTGTATGAGAGTGGATCTAGAGCAGTCAAGGAAAGGTATACGGCATAGAAATCATCCACTCCATCCCTCTCATTTTTAAATGAGAAAAATAAGGCTCAAAGAAGTGAAACTATTTATCCAAGGTCACAATAAAAAACGTTTGGCAGAGTTGAATACTCTTTGGTCTGCAAGTTGGAGGACCTAGGCCTTGGCTAGGTCACTGCACTGGTCTTCTGTTTCTGTATCTATGAGTAAATGAGGGTGTAGGGTGGGGGGAGGGAGCTAATGCAATTGTCTTCATCTGGTTCATGCACAACTCTGGTTATGTAGAGGAATTTCCAGTATGTATATGGACATGGGTCATTTTAAGGGTATTACTTTCCAGACCCACAACTGCCTTATATATATGCTCTTTTCTGGAGTCAATCTGCTTTTGCCTTTCATAATTGTCTTCCTGTTTTGACAAAAGGAAAGCATGCCTCCCATTCATCAACATAACTCAGGGTGTAACACTTTGGGACACCAACTGAAGGGGCATTTTGAAAATGCATATCTTTGGTGGCAGTTTTCTGTGACAGCACACCAGAAAGCTTCCATTAAGAAATACTGAAAGGGCCAGGGGTGGGTAGTGTATGCCTGTAATCCCAGTACTTGAGAGGATGAGGCAGGAAAATTGTAGGTTCAAGGCTAACCTCAGCAAATATAACAATTTGAGACCCCGTTTCAAAATAAAAAAAGATAAAATAGGGCTGGGGATGTGGCTCAGAGTAGAATGCCCCTGGGTTCAATCTCCAGTAATCTCCTCCCACACCACACACACACACACACACACACACACACACACACACACACCACACACATACACCACACACACACCACACACACACACACACACACACACACACACACACACACACACCCCACACCCTGAAAGGACAGCACTTTCTCATGACAAACGCATTTGTATAGTCTTTCTGAGAAAGATTTGAATCTCACAAATGAACGTTTCACAGTTGAAACACAGATTTTCACAGTTGAAACACAAAGTGGGGCATTGTCTACTTAAGAGGAAAGAAGTTTCTAATCTGATTCAGATGACCAGAACTTAAATTCTTCCAGAAACTGGCTGGGCCACATACCAGGCTGACTGGCACAACCACAGAGATAACATGTAATTATCTCTACCTCCTAGACACTTTTATTCTTGTAGAGACCTCTATTTCTTCACTGAAAAACCAATTCACGATGAGCTCGATGGAGCCAGAAGCTTCAAAGATAAGTTGTCACTTTCCTTTGAACGTGTTTAAATTGGGACACAGGAATGGCTACACTAGGTCAGCCTTATTTATGATTCCTCCCACTCTGCTTTCTACTTGGAAAGCAATAGTACTCTCTATGATGTCGCTCTTAATGTTAATAACTTCTTTCTATTAGTTGACAGTTATAGTTCTGCCTTTTTTACATTTCTATAAACAACTCCTCCAATGTTTGAAAATGCTATTATTGTTTTGTTAAAGTGTTAACATGGTCACCTTGAAATTTCAAACAAATAAAATACTATAAAGCTGGGCGTGGTGGCACATGCTTGTAATCCCAGTACTTGGGAAGCTGAGGACAGGAGGATCACAGGTTTACAATAACCTCAGCAACTTAGTGAGACCCTGTTTCAAAATAAAGAATCGCCGGGCGTGGTCACACGCTATAATCCCCATGCTTGGGAGGCGGAGACAGAAGAATTCCGTAGGTTTGAAGCCAGCCTCTCTGGCTTAAGAGACCCTGTTTCCAAATAAAATATAAAATAGGTCTGGGAGTGTAGCCCTGGGTAGAAGGGTTCCATCCCCACTATCACCAAAATAAATAAATAAATAAATAAAAATAAAAAAATAAAAAAATAGATCTGGGAATGTAGCTCAGAGGTAGAATGCCCTTGGGTTCAATCCCTATTTCTGAAAAAGAGAAAAAAGAAAAAAAAAAAAACTATACAAAGTGAAATCAGAAATATCCCAGATTCCACCACTCAACAATACTTGTTAACTCGTTAATGTCTTTCTGTGCCTATACTTGTCCTATGTCTTGGTACACATGTATACTATTTCCATCAATGACTGCATGATGTGTGACACTGTCTGGTACTTGGCAGTGTGTTTTACGTTTGTACTCAACATTCCCTTATTGAAATCCATCTAGACTGTTTCCCAGATTTCACTCTCTTGAACAGTACTTTGATAAACACCCTTGTGCATATTTCTTTTCATGCTTTCTACAGTTATCTGTTTGGAGTTATGTATTTCATTATATTTGGATCATAGATGCCTTTGAGAATCTAATGAAGGCTATGAGTCCCCTCTTTTTCACAATGCATGCACTTATATATCTCAGTTTTGGTGGCACCGTAGATATGCCCCCTGGAGTTCACCCTTGGGCCTAAGAACCCATGCAACTTTGTCTTACTTCTTTGTGGTGCTGGGGATCAAACCCAAGGCCTTGTGCATACTAGGCAAGCACTTTAACAATAAGCTACAGTCTCAGCCCCTGGGATCCATGGATTCTAAATTAAGTACTTCTGTTTTGGGGTTTATTCCAAGACATGTGATTATTATTATTATTATTTTTTTTACTTTTTGTGGTACTAGGAATTGAACCTTGGGCCATTTTATCTCTGAGCTGCACCCCTAGCCCTTTTTACTTTTTGTTTTGAAATAAGGTCTTGCTAAATTGCTGAGGGTCTCACTGTTACTGAGGCTGGCTTTGAACCTGCAATTCTTTTTTTTTTATGGTTTCTACTATACTTTATTTTTTTTATTGGTGCACTGTATTCATACATCATAGTGGGATACAAACTTTTGTAGACATACATGCACACATCGCCCAGTCAGCCCCCACCCGATCCCCACCCCATTCTCTCCCCATCCCTCCCTCCCATGCTTGGCTTAGTGGTTGACATCTAGTATTATAGCAATTTATCCAAAATTAAAAATGATAATCTCACATAACAGTTTCATTTGTCTGATACCAAGCTTTTGATGACTTAAAGATAACATTTCAATATTTCTTTTTGCTTTCTTTCTTACCAGAGAATATTTTTTTTTCTATTTTTTTAGGTGAAACTATCATATATTTATATATTTATTTTTCAGAAAAAAAATCTATCCTAATATGGAAAATGGACTCTAGATACCCAAAACGATCTTGAAAAAGAACAAAGCTAGAAGATATATATTTTCTGATTTCAAACCATATAAAGCTACAATAATTGAAACAGTGTAGTACTATTCTAAAGGCAGATATATAAACCATTGGAGTTAAATACAAGCCTAGAGCTAAATTCTTCCCTATATTGTCAATTTATTTTTTGACAAGGTTTCCACGAACATTTGGTGGTGGAAATAATAATCTTTTAACTAAATATTGTTGAAACATAATAATTACATGGAAAAGAATAAAATTGGACCCTTACCTAATCCCATATACAAATATTAACTCAAAATAGATAAAAGACCTAAATATAAATCTTAATACTATAAACTTTTAGAAGAAAATCTGGGTCATAAAACCTCACAACATTGAAATTGGCAGTGATTTCTTGGATATGATTTCAATGGCACAGGCAACAGAAGAGTATACAAACTCCCTAAAAAATAAAAAAAAATATTTTATATCCAAAGACAATGTAAACAGAGTTAACAGTTACTAATAGAATGGGATAAAATATTTCCAAATGCTATATCTGAAGGTATATTAATATTCCAACTAGAAATCCTAAAAATTAACAACAGCCACTGGGAGCTTTAGATTTTACCTGCGGCGAGAAATCCCACCTGGCTGTTCCGCAGCAGCTCACCTCGGCTTGCTGTAGCCGTCCAGTGAATTTGCCGCTGCCGCCGGCAGTATGGCGCTGCTGCCGTGGCCTCGGGCGTGAGGCCAGTGTATCTCCTCTGTGGCTCTGAGGTCTGTTCTCAGTCTGCTTTCTCTCTGGAGCCTGGTGATTTTTTTGTTTCTCTGGTGATGGTGTTTTCTGGCTATGAAAGGCGCTGATTTTGTGGTAATGGAGATTAGTTGTTAGCAGGGCTCTTAAGCCCCGCTTTTCTCGGTCGCCATCTTCCCGGAAGTCTCCTGCAATTCTTTTTTCGCAGCCTTCCAAGTACTGGGATTACAGGTGTCCAACCATCACATTAGCTCATCATGAACTGGTTTTTCAGTGAAGACAGAGTCTCTAAAAGAATAAAAGCATGTGCCTAGGAGATAGAGATAATTACACATGAATTTTAAATAACCTTTAATTTATATGTACAAAGAACCCATCAGGCCCTCTACCTCTTTCAATTGGTGATCCACCATCCAGTCTGTGTTAACTCTGGAGGTGTGGTGACTAGTAATAGGATTACATAAATTACCATTGGCTACCTAGGGGCTGAGGGGATTTTGGACACAAAACAATGTTTTTAACCTTATTTTATAGCCTTTAGGAAAGTTCCATAAGTAAAGATGTTTCATTAGGTAACAAATTTCATTAGGCAAAAAAGAAAAAAGAAACCAAAAAAATATGCTCGAGCATTTGGTTCCTTTATTCAACAAAAATATATTGAGTAATAGCTATGTGCCAGCTCTGAAGCTAGGAGCCAGCGATACCCAGATGAATGAGACTCGATCCCTGCCTTCAAGGAATTCAGTCTAGAAGAAGAGATTGACAAAAACAAATCATTGTCAAGCAGGGAGAGATTACAGTCTACTACAATGCGCAGCATTGATGTGAGGGTGTGACGATCCTTGGAGGTATGTTAGTAAATCTGCTCCCTTCCCATGGTCTGTTCTCCATCTCTACTCGTCTGAAACTTCTCCCTTTCCTATGCAATGTTTATTTTACTTTTTAGGGAGTCTCAGCACTAACTTGAACTCAACTATCTCTAGGATGGCTATGGGGAAATTAGGTAGCTAGAGGATGTAAAAAATATTCAGAATACAGCCAGCCATGTAGCTAGGCTATTCGATGATAACATTAATTTCTGCAGATTTGCAAATCACGATACCCTTAGCTATTGAATCATGCCAACAGATGAAAAGCAGGCAAAACACAGGTCAAAGTTGCCTATGTAGATAAGTAGATTGCATGATGTCCAGCTGTGTATATAATTGTTATAGTCACAAAACAATAGACTAAGAAGCATATTTTTGTGTTTGTGGGGATTTAAAAAATTGGTGCCATACTTTATTCCCTTTTTCTCAAACTTAATAGTTCAGTGCCCTAAGAAGCCATTTCCTTTGTTTGCACGAGAACTCAGGGACCTCTTCAGTAGCTTGATTTCCCTTTGAAATGGCTGAATCTTATCCATCTGTTGTGATTTCATGCCATCTTGGTCCTCTGCCTATATCCATTCTTTTTATTTTCCGC
Source organism: Muscardinus avellanarius (assembly GCF_963383645.1). Classification (NCBI taxonomy): domain Eukaryota; kingdom Metazoa; phylum Chordata; class Mammalia; order Rodentia; family Gliridae; genus Muscardinus; species Muscardinus avellanarius. Next base: position 51,586,270 of record NC_137797.1, on the reverse strand, counting down.
CTGTTTATATTTTTCCTCTTTCTTTGCTATCCATCATCTCCTCCTTCTCGAAACTCCACACATTTGTATTGCCGTTCACTGGTAAATTTCTTTTTTTTTTTTTTGGTGGTACTGGGGTTCCTGGAAGCCTGTCTACCTCTGGGCTACACTCCTAGACCTATTTTATAGGTTTTATTTGGAAACAGGGTCTCTTAAGCCAGCGCGGCTGGCTTCAAACCTGCGCAACCCTCCTATCTCTGCCTCCCAAGCGCAGGGATTACAAGGGTGCGCCACCATGCCTGGCTCACTGGTAAATTTTTTTAAGTCTAACATGCAACAATCTACCCATTTCCCTGACCCTGACCTTGGGTTTCCTAGGCCCAGCAGAAAACTCTCCCTTAGTTAAGATCTTCTCCTGTATCTGGGAAAGAGGAGGAAGATGTGTGTAATTGTTTCCTCTACTATCTTATTTCTTAGAGACAGTATTTTTTTTTTTTTTTGGTGGTACTGGGGTTCCTGGAAGCCCTTCTACCTCTGGGCTACACTCCCAGACCTATTTTTATATTTTTATTTAGAAACAGGGTCTCCTAAGCCAGCGGCGCTGCTGGCTTCGAACCTGCGTGATCCTCCTGTCTCCGCCTCCCAAGCGTGGGGATTACAAGCGTGCGCCACCACGCCCGGCTTAGAGACAGTATTCATTAAATATCTTAGTTATATTGGCTTCCCCAGTATTCTGATGCATGGTTGTTCTCAAGAAAGATTGATTTTTAAAGGAAAATTGTAGCATGTATATTTTTCAATTAAAATTAAAGTATATGTTGATGTATAAATGTGTTTTAAAACATGTATTAATTATTTACAAAGATGAGTCACAGGCATCTGAAAGCAAGCATTTAAACCTACCAAGAACAGGCTAAGTGGCATTTAAATAGTACAAAAAGGATGACTGTACCATCTGTCAGTATTTCCATTACTTTTCTGGCTTAGAGACCATCTTTTTTCTAAGACTTCTTCAGGACACAAAACCATTTTAAAATCTCTATATTTTTTGCTCATTGGTGTTGCTGAAAACCTTAATGTTAGCATTCAATGTTTTTAATGCAAAATTTAACTCACCTTCCTTAGCTTTTTATATTTCATTGATGCATTGGACTTTTCAAATCTGGTTCACATCTGGGGCCAGAGATCCCTTTTTCTTTCGGTTTAATGATGCCTTACAATTTTATAATTAGTATAACTTCTGTTTTCTTGTTAGTAAACAGGGGAATTGTGGTAGTTCTGTCATAGAGTTATAGAATTATCATGAGGTTACTACATATATGTCATCAAGGAAAACTGACATCACTTGAGTAGTCTCCTGGTTCCAGGCACCACTTCGGATGCTTTCCGTGTGCTAACTACTCTACTCTTCTCCCCAGCTCTGTGTGGTAAGTACTGTGATCATCATCCCCTTCTATTCATAGATGAGGAAAGCGAGGCCACAGAGCATTTGAGTCATGGAGCTAATGGCAAAGCAGGCAGATGGACTTCTAAGCCGGCATTCTTATCCACTGTGCCATACTACCTCTCAGGATAAGCAGTACCTAAAAGAACCAGTCTGTGGCTGAGTAGGGTTGCGCATGCCTGTAATCCCAGTACTTAGGAGGCTGAGAAAGAAAAATCAAATGTTCAACAACAGTGTCAGCAACCTAACGAGACTCTCAGCAACTTAGTGAGACCTATTTCTTTTTTTAAAATTTAATATATTTTTATTGGTGCATTGTAGTCAAACATCTCAATGGAATACAAGACTTATGAGGCTATACAAGCACACATTATCCAATTAGCCTTTATCCAATCCCCATCCCATTCCCTTCCCCTCCCTCGATCCCATGCTTGATTTAGTGATTAATTTTGATATATTTATTTAAGTATATCATGTGCTTTAAAGAGATTCCATCTTCCCCCATCCCATCCCTTTTGATTGGTCACCTTAATTGCTCCTCCATAGGGCCCTTTCTTCAACTAGATTTCTTCCTATTACCCATTTCTTCCTAGCTTTTGCATATTAGGGAAAGCATCTGATTTTTCATTTTCTGTGATATTTCTCTGTGGATGCCGCATTGCAGGTTCCGATCCCACTCTTGAAAGCCCCGGCACCAGCCTGGCCACCCAGTAGACTCTGATCCCGGCCTCGGAGGCCCCGGCACTGGCCTTGCCTTAAGGCAGGCTCCTATCCCGGCCTCACTGGCTGCAGCAACAGCCTCACCACGTGGCAGGCTCTGATACTGGCCTTGCTGACCCCAGCACCAGCCTTGCTGCATGGCAGGCTCCGATCTCGGCCTCAGAGGCCCCAGCACTGACCTTGCCTCACAGCAGGTTCCAATCCCAGTCTCACTGGCCCCGGCACCGGCCTTAGTGAGACCTATTTCAAAACAAACAAGCCAAAAAACATGGGATATAGCTTAGAGGTAAAATGCCCCTGGGTTCAATCCCTAGCACCACAATAAAATAAATAAATGAATAAAGAAATGTATGTTAAAATAAAATACAAAGAAATAAAAAGAAATAGGTTATAGATAAGTAAAAATTTCTTTTTAATTGAAAAGCAAAATCCAGAGCATGTAAAATGAATGCTTTTTTTTGTGTGTGTGTGGTACTGGGGGTGGAACCCAGGGCCTTTTCTACCTCCGGGCTATACTCCCAGACCCATTTTATATTTTATTTGGAAACAGGGTCTCATTAAATTGCTGAGAGCCTCACTAAGTAGCTGAGGCTGGCTTTGAACCTGCACGATCCTCCTGTCTCAGCCTCCCAAGCACTGGGATTACAAGCGTGCGTCTCCATGCCTGGCTGAAATGAATGCTTTTGTGTGACTGGAGCTCAGTACAGTCTGGCCAAGGCATCTCTAATACACTTTTCAGGTCCCTTGCTTATTCCTTTTCCTGAATGCCTTTAAACATCTGACTTCAGGTAAAAGTCACTAGTGAAAGAAACATGAAGTTTTGAAATATGAAAGTGTTCTTTACTAACTGTGTGAGCTTGAGCAAGTCACATGTCTCTCTGAACCCTGTTTCCTAATCTGTAATGATGGTAGTAATAACTGTTTCAGCTTCTACAACAGGAGTCAAGAAATGATTAAGGATTAGAACACAGAGGAGGAGGAACAGGTCGCTCAGACCATGAATACAGAACGAACACACTGACCAGACAGAACCCTGCCTCCAATGCCCTAGGCTTAGGGTTTTCCCAGTGCTCCATGAGGTTGGAAATTACTGTCAGGATCTCACTGAATATCACTGTTTTGTTGCTTATGTACTTATGTATGAAGTTCTCTCTGTAGAAAATTGTGTACTTTAACTAAGCATGATAGTGCATGCTTGCAATCCCAGTATTTGAGAGTCTGAGACAGGAGGATCGCAGGTTTGCCAACCTCGGCAACTTAGCAAGGTCCTTTGCAGTTTAGTGAGACCCTGTTTCCAAATGAGAAGTAAAATTGGGCTGGGAGTGTAGCTCAGAGCTAGATTGCCTCTGGGTTAAGTCTCCAGTGCCACACACACAAAAAAAAGAAGGAGGAGGAGGAGGAGGAGGAGGAGGAGGAGGAGGAGGAGGAGGAGGAGGAGGAGGAGGAAAGAAAGAAAGAAAGAAAGAAAGAAAGAAGGAGAGAAAGAAAAGAAAAGAAAAGAAAAGAATGTGTATTGTTCTCATTCCATAGGCCATGTAAGAATTCTTAATGGGTCTTTTGTTTCAAGTCTGAATATAAGAAGTCTTTAAGGTATGCTATACTCAGAATTTGTACTTTCAGTAAAAATGATTGTGTAAAGATGTCATGAACATTTTGTACAAAATACTATTGCTTGCTAATATATGGGAAATAGCTAAACCTCTCTAGAAATCAAGAAATGCAAAACAAAAAGCATTTTTCATGTTTCTCATGTGAAAATATTCATTGTTGATATATTCATTGTGTCATATTCATTGTTGATAGACATGTAAATTGGATAAAAACCTGTTGGAACACAATTTTCATTTTTATTTTTGACTTTTAGTGGTGCTGGGGATTGAACCCAGGGGCATTTTACCTCTGAGCTACATCCCCAGCCTGATTTTTAATTTTTATTTAGAAGCAGGGTCACACTAAGTTGAAGGTCTCACTAAGCTGGAGAGCACCTCACTAAGTAGCTGAGGCTGGCTGTGAACCTGGAACCTGCAGTCGATCATCGATCATAGTCTCAGCCTCCAAAGTACTTGGATTACAAGTATGGGCCACCAAGAGCCACTGAAATTTTTAATATGTAACAAATACCTTCAATATCTTCATTTATTGTAAGAGAATTTCAGTTTCTAGAATCTAGCTTCAAGAAACAACATGATCCCTACAGAAAAAGCTTTTAGTACAAAGTATTCATTGTACTATTTTTTTATAACAAGAAGTTAGAGAAAACCTGACTGTACTAACATTGAATAACTAAGTAAACAAGACCCACCTAATAGATTACTGTGCAGTTACTTAAAATTATATTCATAAATAATTTATAATGTCATGGGGGAAATAAATGTTATATAATTTAAATGAAAAGCAGGCTACATTTCATATGTAGTATGACTATAACTAAGTACAAAATAGTTATATCAATACAAATACTCGAAAAAAAAAATACATGGGACACCGGGCGTGGTGGCGCACGCTTCTAATTCCCGTGCTTGGGAGGCAGAGACAGGAGGATCGCGCAGGTTCGAAGCCAGCCTCTCTGGCTTAAGAGACCCTGTTTCCAAATTAAAAAAAAAATATATATATATATACATATATATATATACATATATATATGTATATATATATATATATAATAGGTGTCTGGGAGTGTAGCCCGGAGGTAGAAAGGTTTCCAGGAACCCCAGTACCACAAAAAAAAAAAGAAAGAAAAAGAAAAAATACATGGGAATATTGATGATGGTTATTGGTGAGGTGATAATTATGGGTGAGGGTTTTTTCCTGCTTTTTACTTGTCTATATTTTTCAGATGTATCTTTCATGATGAGCATATGCTGGTTTACAATATTAAAAACTCAGCAATCTTGATATGAATAAGGACTTTGTTGCTAGCGTGGGCTTTACATCTGTTCTGGTCTGAAGCCTTGGCCAGGCAGATTCCTTTTGGGTGTCTTCCATGTTATACTACTTCACAGGACTTTTTGTGAGAACTAAATATTCCACCATGTGTAACAGTGGCCAATATACATTGCTGTATATTAAGAAAATATTACAGAAAATTATATTTTATAACCTTATAAGGAAGGTGTTTTATGGCAGGATCTTGTCTTCTCTCTCCTCCCCACTCCCTTTCTTCTTTTTCTTCTTCATCTTTAGTTTTCCCTTTGCAGTTTCCTGAGCTGGCTATCTTGCCTGCATATTTGAATTTTCATTTACATAACAAGTAAATTTTCAAGACTTCTTTTGTGTGAAGTAAGACACTTTTGCGCACACTAGCACTTTTATCAGGCACATACCAGGAAAGAAAACCAAACTACAATCCAGTCATTTTTTTAAAAAAATATTTCACCCCTGGTTTTTGTGGTAGTAAGTAGGGTCCTGGTTTATACCTGTCGTCCTTGTTCTCAGATTTGTTCTGGTTTAGCCAGTAAGGTATATGCACACCCTCCTGATATTGGATACGCGGCTGGGGTGGGGAGCAGTCAGCAGCAGTTTGGATGCTGACTCTGGGGCGGGGGTGTTGAGTGGGAATGGGGGAGATGGCTCCCAAGGCCATGAAGAAGAGGGAAGGAGCTAGCAGCTATCCTGAAGGGACAGAAAGTACCCCACCCACCCCATTGCCAATAAACACCAGTCTGGGACCTGTATTACGTGGTCTAATCAGTTATATATCTATTACTTGATAGTGATTCAGGCACCATGGCTCTCTCTGAAGGTGGAAAAGAAAGTATATCTAGTTTAAGTTACCCACAACATGCCTACCCAGATATTTTCCACCAGCCTGTTACGGCACCCAGTATTTCTACATTAGGGATATTATAATTAAATGTTCTCAAAATAATTTTTATAAAAAACAGGGGAAACAACACTACTTTTTTTGGTACTGGGATTGAACACCGGGGTATTTTACCTCTGAGCTAGAGCTACATCCCAGCCCTTTTTATTATATTTATTTTGGTAATGAGGATTGAATCCAGGGGCATTCTACCTCCAAGCTACACTTTCAGCCATTTTTATTTATTTTCATTTTTGCAGGTTGAGGATGGAACCCAGGGGCATTCAACTTCTGAGCCACACCCCAGCCCTATTTTTTATTCTTTAGTTTGAAACAGGGTCTCACTGAGTTCCGAAGGGACTCACAAAGTAGCTGAGGCTGTCTGCGAACTACGATCCTCTGGTCTCAGCCTCCCAAATGCTGGGATTACAAGCGTGCACCACCACACTCAGCTCAGCCATTTTTATTTTTTGTTTATTAATTTTTTTGTGGTACTGGGGATGGAACCCAGGGGAATTCTACCATCAAGTTACACCCCCAGCCTTATTATTTATTCTTTATTTTGCAACAAGGCTCACTGAGTTGAACTAAGTAGCTGAGGCTGGCCACAAACCCGGATCCTTCTGTCTCAGCCTCCCAAATGCTGGGAACACCAGCATGTACCACCATGCCCGGCAGTCATTTTTATTTTTAAACAGGGTCTTGCTAAGTTGCTGAGGGTCTCACTAGGTTCCTGAGGCTAGAATCTGCAATGCTTCTATCTCATCCACTTAAGTACTGGGGTTAATCCTCACTGGGCCACCCTGGGCAAGGGACTTAAATTTTTTTGAAGGTTCAGTCCATTCAGCAATTAAAAAACAAAAAAGGAGAAAGAATGAACCTGTTTTGCTTATTCCATGGCCTTGTAGTATGAATAAAATAATTATTATATGTGAAAATGCAAATACAAAGGCATGCTGCAAATATCACACCATTAGTATTTGCAAGTTCTTAAAATGAAATCACACATCGGCTTGGGCTGATTGCACCACCGTGGAATGTGGTGAGCCAGTGTGGGAAGGACGACAACACAAACTGAGTAATTACCGACGGGCAGGACGAGGAGGAGAGGACCAAGCGAGCCAGGATCGCTGCTCCCCGAACCATCTGGGGAACTTTCCAGAAAAAACGCGGACTCTATGTCAAGGGCTGGGATTCAGCTGACCGCACACACAGTGGAGAGTAAGTCATTTGGTAGGGGGTAGATGGGAAGCCACTAAATAAGATGCAAAAGGAACCAGAGGGAGCTGGGTGTGGTGGTGCACACTTGTAATCCCAGCATTTGGGAGGCTGAGACAGAAGGGATCTCGGTTGAGGACAGCCTCAGTCACTTAGCCTGAGGCCCTTTGCAAATCAGTGACACTCTGTTTCAAAATAAAGATTAAAAAATAGGGCTGGGGTGTAGCTTGGAGGTAGAATTCCCCTGGGTTCTGTCCCCAGTATCGTAAAACAAAACACAAAGCGAGGAACCAGAGGGGGCCAGAAAGAGTGACTAGGGGGAGAAGAACAGAACTCTCTGCTTTGACAGTTTTTTCAGAGTTGGCCGTGCTAGGAAATGAAGGGCTAAAATGGATCTCTGACAGTTTTGGTTCCTGTTTCTCCCTACCCACTCCTCCCAGTTCCAGAAGATGAAGTCCATGGGGTGAAGGGTTTTGTCCCTTTACTTCACTAGGGATCCTCGCATTTTGAACACTTCCCGGGACAGAATACCAGGATCCCAAATTCTGCGCAAGTGCATGCCATTTGCCGGTGTCAAGTCTTGCCCCCGGTCACACCTGTAATTTAAAGCTGGCAGAGCTTTGTTATTGCAGTTCTGGAACTACTTCAGGGGAGAAGCGGACCCAGTTTAGGATACAGGGTCTTGATCTGGGTCTCAGGGTAGGAGCCCTCACTTTTGACAACTGCCACTCCACTACAGCCTCAACTCTTTGTTGGCAACTCAAGTTCTGTTAACAAGTCTTAATATCTTGTTGGTACTTTTCTTTTTAAGCACTAGGATTATCCTGCCAAGAACAGAATTATTTTCTAAGTCACGTTTTCTCGGTTATATCTAGAAATGCTGTGGTAACAGGAGAATCTTTCAATTCTTGTTGCAATTTGTTGCTATCCTTTAAGCACTGCAATATGATAATGATTTAAACAATGCAGTTAGGGGATTTTGTTAACTTTATTGATAGCCTTAAGCTTTCTGGATGAGAAGTGATTCACACTGTATTCTGTGTATTCTTCCTTTTTGCTGTTATTCAACCTTCTACCATTTGTAGTATGTAAATTTCAAGTTGAGATGAATGGATCTACTCAGTTCAATTAAAGAAATGTTTTTTGGGCTCCTACTATATGCAGATGTTTGGAGTTCAATTTCTGAAGATAAGACAAATATTACCTTAGTCTCTGGTGAGATACATGGCACAAGAAATCTGTATGTAAGCATGTAAGTGTGAATTAATATATATGTGTAGCCAGGACTCTTGAAGCCAATTAATGGCAGTGCCCAACTTAAAATGTGAGCACTGTTATTATTTTACAAACCAGAACTTTTGGAAGTAGGAGTCCCATATTGACATATTGATTTGATGATATTATGGTTCTGCTCTCTGGACTTCTTTTGACCTGTCCTCCAGGAATTCTCAAGAGGGCAAGCGAAATAACTAGAAGAGTAGATATAAACAAAACTGAGGTCTGCTAGGAAGGAAGAAATGTTGTGTATATCACACCCCCCCCCCACACACTCTCACATAATCATCAAACCCAGATTAAAAAATTTGGGTATTTAGGAATACTGGAGACTGATTTTGGCCTAAAAATACAATGATGTAATAATATGCCAAAGTGTACAAAAGTGTAAAGTAGGGAAACATCTATGAGGCTTATTACTATGGTATGATTTTATGATATTAAGTTATTGCTTATCTCAGTATACAAAAGCAAAGATATTCATTTATGTGTAAACAGCAGATGCAGACCACTGTTAAGGTCTGTTTGGTATCTTTCTCATATTTCTATGCATTTTCAGACAAAAGCTATATTAGGTGCATTTATGCATATGCACATTCATAAACATTTTACATATAGCCTCAATATCTAGTTTGCTTGAGGTCTTAACCTGGGTCCTCTAGACAGGAGAATCAGAGGCAAGGATTAATTGTGCCACATCATTTGGGAAATGCAAGTGAGGCTGGTGAAGGTCAGCTACAAAATAGAAAGGAGGCAAGAGAGACTGCTGTTTCCCAGTGGGCCTGGCAGAGACACCATGGGTACTGGAAAAGATGCAAGAAGAAGCCCCACCCCAGGCTGGTCTGTTCCAGGAAGAAAGGGGAGGATTTTTTTTTTTCTCATAAGATCCCTCCTGCCTTGTTTCCCATTGGCGGAGTTTTGCCTCATGGGGAGGTAAATCCCCCACATATCCAGCCCTTGGCAGCTACTCAGGAAGTTAATATCCCTGTTCTGCGGTGTGGCATTTCTTCCTTCTTCCCTAGCATATTTTTGGCACTAGCAAAAAGAATTTATTTTTACATGTAGCCTCAATATGTAGTTTGCTTTACCTGTCCTCCAGGAATTCTCAAGAGGGCAAGTGAAATAACTAGAAGAGTGGATATAAACAAAACTGAGGTCTGCTAGGAAGGAAGAAATGCTCTCTCTCTCCCTCTCTCTATCTCTCTCTCTCTCACTCTCATAATCGTCAAACCCAGATTAAAAAATTTGGGTATTTAGGAATACTGGAGACTTCCTTCCCTCCCTCCCTCCCTTCCTTCCTTCCTCCCTTTCTTTCTCCTTCCTCTTCTCCTTCTCCTTCTTCTTCTTCTTCTTCTTCTTCTTCTTCTTCTTCTTCTTCTTCTTCTTCTTCTTCTTCTTCTTCTTCTTCTCCTTCTTCTTCTTTTTTTTGTATGTGTGACATGGGGATTTAACCCAAGGCATTCTACCTCTGAGCTAAATCCCCAGACCTATCTTATTATTTTTACTTTGAAACAGGGTCTCCCTAGGTTAATGAGAGTCTCACTACTTGCTGAGGCTGTCCTTGAAACTGCAATCCTCCTTCTCAGCTTCCCAAGTATTGGGATTACAAGTGTGTGCCACCATGCCCGAGCGTTAGCGTGACATTTCATCCAAATCTAGAGAGGATAGTAAGGTTGGGCATATAGCTCAGAGGTAGAGCACTTGCCTATATACAGGAAGCCCTGGGCTCTATCTCCAGCATAGGGAGAAAACAAAAACAAAAAAGATCATAAGTGAGAGTTAAAGCTACTTAGTGAGGCTCTCAGCAACTTAGTGAGAACTCGTTTCCAAATAAAAATATAAAATAGGTCTGGGAGTGTAGCCCAGAGGTAGAAGGCCCCTGGGTTAAAAAAAAAAATCTGCTTCTTTATTAATCAAGGGTGTATAAAACCACCTATCATATTTTGTGTGTGTGTGTGTGTGTGTGTGGTACTGGGTATTGAAACCAAGGGCCTTCTACCTCTGAGGTATTATCAGCCCCAGCCCTTTTTATTTTGAAACAGTGTTCATTAAGTTGTGGAGGGCCTCAGTAGCTGAGGCTGGCTGCAAACTCATGATCTTCCTGTCTCAGCCTCCCAAGTACTGGGATTACTACAGTGTACCACCATTCTCAGCTTCGACAGAGTTTTAAATACGCAAAACCCCAGGTAGTGTTGCTCCTGTTACCCCTTAAGAAAAATAAAAGATAAAATTTTGGCAACAAAAGATAAATGCAAAAAGTATGGTAAAAGGACTGCTTGTAAACATTCTATTATTAACTATACTAGGTAAAATATTCTTCATGTGAGCTGGGTATGGTGGTGACAGTACTTGGGAGGCTGAGACAGGAGGATTACAGGTTCAAAGCCAGCCTCAGCAACTTAATGAGATGGTCAGCAACTTAATGAGACCTTGTTTGCAAATAAGAAAAACAGGTCTAGGGGTGCAGCCTGGAGGTAGAAGGTCCCTGGGTTCCAGTTCCATCCCCAGTACCACACTCACAAAAAAATATTCTTCATGTGTAGTATCTCCTTTCAATAAAGATATGTACCTTTTTCTAATTCAGGAAAGTTTCCTTCAATTATATTATTAAATATTTATTTACCTTATTGTTTTAAATCTTTTCCTTGAGGGTACCACTTAAATAAATTTTAAAAAATCCTCCATTGCAGCTGGGCATCGTGGTGCATGCTTGTAATTCCAGTACTTGGGAGGTTGCAACAGAAGGATCCAAGGAGCCAGGCGTGGTGGTGCACGCTTGTAATCCCAGCATTCGGGAGGCTGAGATGGGAGGATCATGGTTCGTGGACAGCCTCAGCTACTTAGTTATGCCCTCCGCACCTTAGTGAGACCCTTTATTTAAAATAAAGAATAAAAAATAGGGTGGGGAGTGTTGCTTGGAGGTAGAATGCCCCTGGGTTCCATCCCCAGACCCGCAAGAAAAAAAAAAAAAAAAGAACAATCCAAGGCTCAAGGCCAGCTCAGCAGCCTAGGGAGACCCTGTTCCAAAATAAAAAAGGTTGAGGTATAGTTTGGAGGTAGTATGCCCTTGGGTTCCATCCTCAGTACCACAAAAAGGAAAAAAGAGCTTCAGTCACTGTTTTCTATATATGTCATTTTGTTTTGAATCATTTTGTACTTGATCTTTCATTTCATTTTGCTGTTTTCCTCATTTCTTTTTTTCTCTCTTTCTTTTTACTTCTAATTCCCTTGTTTTCTCTTTGATGGCTTTGTGTTTTCTACTACCACTCTTCTGAATTCTCCCATCCTCTATTTCATTATTTTCCTTTCTCCTCCTCCTTTTCCTTTCCTCTCTCCTTCCTCCTCATCCTCCTTTTTCTTTTTCCTCCTCCTCTTCCTCTCCTCTCTCCTCCCTCCTCATCCTTTTTCTTTCTTTTTCCTCCTCCTCCTCCTCCTCCTCCTCTTCCTCCTCCTCCTCCTCCTTCTTCTCTCTCTCTCCCCCTCCCTCCCTCCCTCTCTCTCTCATACTGGAAGTTGAACCCAGGGGACAGCCTACCTCTGGGCTACACCCCCAGGCCTAATTTTTATTTTATTTTTGAAACAGGCCCTAACTACGTTGATGAGAGTCTCCCTACTTGCTGAGGTTGACCTTGAACCTGTAATCCTCCTGTTTCAGCCTCTCAAGTACCAGGATTACAAGCATGCACCAACATATTTGGCTTCAAGTGGGACCAGCTATTTATAAGAGTTTCTAGTACAGGTGGTAGTAAGGGTGAGAAAGAGCTGTATTTAAGTAGACTCACTTCTTTGCTGCCACATGAACAGACTGCTTCCTGCCAATATGGCTGATCTGTGTGATTCCTTGTGCAGCCTTACTTGCACTCTTTCTGAATCAAACTGGGTACAGGCAGCTTTTGTTGCCAGCATGACTGGCTCCGGTTCCCATATATTTTTTGCAAGCAAAGGACAATGTGTCAGTAACTCAAGGTATGTTTTTACCTTTGGTAGCTATTATTTTTGCTAGTACTGTCTAGCTGAGCCTTCCTGCTGCTGAGATGTGTCTCTCTTTTTTCTACTTCCTCCCACAAAATTTCTGCTCAATCTTAGCTACTTTTGTCAACTCTTAAACATACTTGGGGATCTGTGCAGTATCTTTCGTCCAGGTTTACAAGAGAACAACAATAAAAATGGGTTAAAAATAAAAATCCACAGGATTTGGGAGCAAAAGGATTGAATTTTAATCCTCTTAGCTCTTGAATGATTTCTAAAGATAAAAAGAGAAAACATTAATATACCTAGTCATTTTCACACCAAAAAAGGTTCTCTTTATGTGGTACTGGGATTGATCCTAGAGGCACTCTACCCCTGAGCTACACTCCCAGTCCTTTTTATTTTGAAATAGGGTCTTGCTAAGCTGCTCAGGCTGGTCTCAAACTTTTAATCCTCCTTTCTCAGTTTCCCGAGTACTAGGATTACAGGTATACCTCTCTTTACCTCGCTTCAAATTTTTAATATAGTAATGTCCATATTTGAAGGATAATTAAAAATCTATACACATGTGGTCTGAATTTTCTCCTGATGATATTCAAAATAATGAAAAATTTTTTTTTTTGGTGGTACTGGGGTTAGAACCCAGGGGCTTTTCTACCTCTGGGCTATACTCCCAGACCTATTTTATACTTTATTTGGAAACAGGGTCTTACTAAGTTGCTGAGAGCTTCACTAAGTAGCTGAGGCTGGCTTCGAACCTGTGCGATCTTCTTGTCTCAGCCTCCCAAGCGCTGGGATTACAAGTGTGTGCCACCACGTCTGGCCAAAATTATGAATTTTTAGAATAATATAAAAAGAGTCCTTCAAAATTATCTAGTCAAATCTGTTTATAAAAATACACTAACTTGCTATGACCTACCCAAACTTCAGATGATGCATATCTTTTGGCTAGGTCATACTTGAAGCCTCATAATTATATGCTGGAGATTTCAGGACTTCAAGAAGTAAACCAATTAAGTTTATATTGTTAATTTATCCCTTATAAAATACCAGGCCAATCAATACTCAGATATTTCTCATATAGCATCTAGTTCTTTTTTCAAGGTCAGAGTCTAGAATTATCTGAATCATCAGGGCCCCTGAGTTGGAACTGCCAGCACTGAATTGGGATAGATGCCCATTCCTTGCAGCCAAAAATGTCTGCTTGTCTGACAAGAATTATTTCACACAGGGATGATAGAGTATTTTTGGCCCTGAAAAATATTTACCTAAAACAGAGACTTGATTAATTCTGATTATACAAATGACAATACATTTATATATGCAACTAAATAATTCTTGGGGTGTTTGAACTATATTTAGGCACTATATAGCTGAATTTTTATTCCACGTTTTTGTTACTGATAGTATGGCTACTATCAGCCTAGCTCTTAGCAGATACATAGAAGAAAGTAATGCAGATTGAAATTTTGAACTATTTTGTGATTCATACTCCATTTATCAAATTTTAATTCAATTTCATATTTTTTGATAGTAATAGATCCCTTTCAGTTCTGCAAAATTAAATTCCTTTTGCAGTCAAGTTGCAGAGATAGAGGAGATACTTGGTAATTCAAATACATCTTGAGGTTTACACACTAAAGGCAGCTGCGGGAACTTAAAGTATGATTCATGATCATCAAAATATGTGTCTTCTGAAACCTGGACTTCATTTCTACCAAAATAGTACAGCAGCTCCTCAAAGTCCGTCATCCTATTAAGCTTAGTGTACTTACCCTGAGTTTAATTCACATGCTGGTTTAAACCTGAGACTGTCACTTACTGAAACAAAAGCCCTTCCTTTCCCTTATGGTTTCAAATTTAGTATATTCAGATATTTCATCAGAACAGCAAGAAAATCCATTCTTTTGAGCCCCTGCATGTATAATAAGTTGGGTGTCTGAGAGCCCTTTAATTCTCCAAAGCCTCTGACCTCAAAACTTCTCCTTAACAAGTTTCCATAACCTAGCGTTCTGACTGCATTAAATTAAAGCCAGGCTGGGTGTCGGGGCCCATGCCCGTAATCCCAGTACTTGGGAAGCTGAGATAGGAGGATCTTAGATTTGAGGCCAGCCTCAGCAACTTAATGAAACCCTTAGCAACTTAGCAAAATAAAAATAAAGTAGAGCTAAAAGTATAGCTCAGAGGTGGAATGCTCCTGGTTTCAATCCCTAGTACCAAACCAAACACTCAAAGTGCAAGAACTGCTTTTTTTTTTTTCTCCAAATTGATGATGTTAAGGAGCATGGGCTTAAAGAGTCTGACAACCATGATAACTTCCATTTTTTTCGGGGGGTACTGGGGATTAAAACAAGGGATGTTCTACCTCTGAGCTACATCCCTAGCCCTATTTTATTTCTTATTTTGAAACAGGGTCTCACTAGGTTGATGGGAATTTCAGTACTTACTTAGACTATTCTCTAACCTGTGAGTCTCAGACCTGTCTCAGCCTCCCATGTACTGAGATTACAGGCCTATGCCACCATACCTGGTAATATCTTCCAGTCCTTCACCAGGAAAAGCAGCGGTGTGTGTGTGTGTGTGTGTGTGTGTGTGTGTGTGTGTGTGCCACTGGGGGTTGAATCCAGAGGCATTCTACCACTGAGCTACACCCCCAGCCCTATTTTTAGCTTTATTTTCAAACAGCTAAGGCTGCCTCGAACTTTAATCCTTGTCTCATGCTCCCAAGTATTAGAATTATAGACGTGTGTGTGTGTGTGTGTGTGTGTGTGTGTGTGACACACACAATGGTTTTCAAACTTTTTTTTAAGCTAAAAGTTCACTAGGAAATCAAGAAAAATCTATTATTATTAAAAGGGGCTGAGAATACAGGAACATTTTTTTGTAAAAAATTTTTTAGTTATGTAAAATGAACATAGGAATGAAAACACTGCAAGTAAAACACTGGAAAAATTAAATTACTTGGTGCCAGGTGTGGTGGCGCACACTTGTAATCCCCGCGCTTGGGAGGCAGAGACAGGAGGATCATGCTGGTTCGAAGCCAGCGGTGCTGGCTGAAGAGATCCTGTTTCCAAATAAAAAATATAAAAATAGGTCTGTGAGTGTAACCCGGAGGTAGAAGGGTTTCCAGGAACCCCAGTACCACAAAAAAAAAAAAAATTAAATTACTTGGTTCACATTAATGAGAACAATTGGAGATAAGGACCTTATCCTTTCCCTACTCCCACCCACACCTCTAGAAATAAATAGCAGTTTGCAAACACATGTACAGAATTTACAGAACAAAAACAAAATTCCAAACATCTTATAATCTTTACAGATTTGCAATATCTGTAAAGTATTAAACATGGCAAAGTATTAAATATGACACATGGACTACCCCTATAGTTTAGTGCAATAATCTAAACAATTCTCTTAGATGTGAACATTAGTTTCTCTTTTAAGGGAAGAAACAATAAGCCAGACATGGTGGTGAAGGCCTGTAATCCCAGTACTGGGGAGGTTGAGACAGGAAGATCTCAGGTCCTATGCTAGTCGACTCTCAACAACTCAGCATGAACCTGTTTTAAACAATAAAAAGGGCATGTGGGGCTGGGCATGGAGGCACACGCTTGTAATCCCTGCATTCGGGAGGCTGAGATTGGAGGATCGTGGTTCGCGTACAGCCTCAGCTACTTAGTGAGGCCCTCTGCAACTTCGTGAGACCCTGTTTCAAAGTAAAGAATAAAAAATAGGGCAGAGGGTGGAGCTCAGGGGTTGAATGCCCCTGGGTTCTATCCCCAGACCCGGAAAAAAAAAAAAAAAAAAAGACAGGTGGGTGTAGCTCAGAGGTAGAATGCCTCTGGGTTCAATCCCCATCATCTTTAAAGAAAAGAAAGAAACTATAAGCCAGGCATATGACTCATGTCGGTAAGCCCAGTACTTGATAACTTGAGAGAGTAAGACAGGGTGATACAACTTGGAGACCAGCCTCAGCAATTTAAAAGGACTTTCAACAATCCAGTGACACCCTGTTTCAAAGCAAAACAGCAAAACAAACAAACAAAAAAAGGATAGGAGTCTAAGTTGGAGGTAGAATGCCTTTGGTTCAATTCCCCAGTACCACATACACAAAAAAGAAAAAAGTATTTGTTTTATTGACATACTAGGCTTAAACCTGTGTTTAGCAAGCAAATTCCATAATAGCATCATGGTCACCCTTGCTTGCTTTTCTAAGCCATCATTTTACAATTTATTATGAAGAAAAAGATCAAACGTCTCTCATCCACCTAATGAAATCTTTATACAAACACAATGCTAATAAGTCCGACTTGGAAAAGCTGAAAATATTTCAGTATAAGCTTTAAAGATGAACTCAAGGGCCAGGCGTGGTGGCACACACCTGTAATTCCAATACTTGGGAGGATGAGACAGGAGGATCACAGGTTCAAGACCAGCCTCAGCAGCTTAGCAAGGCTCCCAGACCATTTTGTTTTGATGGCTCTATTTTCAAAACAAAAAATAAAATTAAAAAGGTCTGGTTATAAGTAGGAGATAGAATGCCTCTGGTTTCAATTCTCCAATAGTGAAAAAAATATAAATAGGAGCTCATAGAGTCTGTCACCAGTTAAATTAGGTCAAATGGAAGGAACTCAAATGAGTAGTTGCCTAATCAGAGTCTATTATTTTTTAAGTCACTAGTCTACACTCCATCCAAAACATCTTAAACCTCCATTATTTACTCAGATATTGAAAATCTTTATACAACTTAAAGGGTTAACTTTTATTCCACAATCTTTTAATCCCAGGTTCTCAAATAAAAACCTATCTAAAGAATACTAAAATCATATGGGGAAACTATTATCTGCATAGTTCTGAATCAGATTTGTTACACTATAATAAGGTTGCATAAATCATGTCAATTGGTTCTGTATATACTCTAGAACTGACCAGAACAAAGTTTAGAATAGAAAAGCTGTAAGAAACATGTCTAACTATAAAAGTTACAAATTTCAAAAGGCTATGGAAAAAATCTTATCAAATTTTAGACTTTCCTCCTTTTATGTCTTTTACCTGTACATAGGAACATGGGATGATCTGTAGGGAATACCATGTTGTTCTGCCTGAAGTATTCACCTTTTATATCCTGCTGGGAGCTGCAGTTAGCCACAAGAATGTCCTAAATTTCACAGACATGTACTAGTTGTTTTGTCTTACAATTGAGGACAATCTATATTTGTACCTAATTATTGAGACTTAAGTCAAGTATTCTTGGCCATTACTAGGATAATAAACTATGAAACATTTAAACCAAGTCAAAGTAGAACAGACATTAAAGTCCTGGACACTTAGACATTCTATTCACCAAGAAATATATTTGGGAAAGCTAATTACAGAGAAGCAAACCTCCCCTTCACACATGTAAAATACTGAGGCTTTAGGCACAGTTCAATTATTTTTAGCTTAAATCCATTTTATACAGGTCACTGGCATTATCAGAACCTTTCTTTTTAACACTAAGGAATGAATTCAGTGAGCATATTCAAATAGATTCTATGACTATTCTGACTACTGGCTACTCTTCTGGTTCTAGACAAAGAAATTGCATCTTTCCAGCCTACCATCTTGACTAAATCTAAGTCTTCCTCCATGTTTTCCCAAAATGAAGTTTTAAGCAATAAGGTGAAACTTTGATTCTTCAAAGGGAACTACTTTCCCCACATATTCTTGTTAGCCATAGCTTTATTGCCACTTGTTTTTTGTCTAGGTTGCTAGAGTGGAAGTCTTAGAGGTTATATAACTTGGGCAGCTTTAAGTTTGACTTCCTAAATACATAAATCACATAAATATGTGGCTTGGGTGGCTGGAGTTAATTAAGATTCAACTATTGCATTTGCAAATCCATCTTACTATATACGCCAAGCAAGCTCCTACTCCAGCAATACCTACAAAAGCCAGTAGCCTCCTTCTGACTTGGCTTTCTAGGTCCTCTACACAAAAGGACTCCACAAACCCATCCCAGCCTCTTTGTTTGACTAGCCAGTCCCGTTTCGTTCTTATGAGAATATCTGTAATATTTGCTGCTAATGGTTCAATGCAGCTCTCTTGGTTTATACTCTTCAAGTGTTTGGCCACAAATGCACCAAAAGAAATTAAAGTCACAATCCTGCCCCAGTTTGTTATGCCATCAGTGAAAACATGGACTGTTATTTGAAAAAAATATTTGAGGTTGTCTTTGTTTTTGATGTCCAGTTTCTGAAGCATTCCTTGGAAAACCATCTTGTGGTTGTGCTGCACAAGGTCCCCAACCTGCCGTAGGGTCTCCAGGGCCTTCCTACTGGTGGCCCCAAAGCTTCCCAGAGGTTTCACATCTTTGGTGCCAGTTGCCTGCTCCTGAAGGTACCTGGTGATGATCTCCAGTGACTGCTGGTACAACGTGTCCTCCTCCACTGCAGGGAGTGGCATCCAGGGTAGTGATCCATCCATGCTGGGGTTCTTACTGGCTTCTTGGACTAATACCTGTAAGGGCAGAACAGATGGCCGCTCCCTGAGGAGGGGCTCTGGCTCGTACCCATCCAGCTCCTCCTTGGGCTCATATCCATCCAGCTTCTCTTTTGGAGACCTGGTCGTGGCTGGAGCTTCCATCTTCTGGAGTTGTAAAGTCAGCATTTCTCTTTATAAGAGACAAAATCCTAATGCCTGTCTAAAACACATTTTGTTGAATAATTAATTTTTGTGAACAGTCCATGCTTATATTAAAAATTTATTGTTATTCTCTCTCATATATTCCTATAAATCTATAAACATAGGTATATAATCTACTTCATTAATTATGTTACTTAGGTCTTTATCATCATCATCATCATCATCATCATTATTATTATTATTATTATTATTTGGTGGTATTGGGGATGGAACCCTTTTACCTCTGGGCTAGAACCCTTCTACCTCCGCACTACACTCCCAGACCTATTTTTACATTTTTAAAAATTTAGAAACAGGGTCGCTTAAAGCCAGCAAGGCTGCCTTCGAACCTGCGGGTCCTCCTGTCTCCGTCTCCCAAGCGCGAGGATTACAAGCATGCCCACTCCCAGCTCTTTATCCTTATTTTGACTACTTGATCTGTTCTAGGTGAGAGGGATAAATTAACCAGTCATTCTTTTTGTTCATGTCTCTGAATTTGCTGTGGTTTTGCTTTATGAATTTAAGTGCAATGTTACTTGGTATATTGACATTCATAAGCATGGAATTTTATATTTCATCCCTTATTGTTGTAAAGAACCTATTTTTGTCTTATTTAATGCCTTTTCCCCCTCTGAGTTTAACTTTGAGATAAAAATCTTGCTCTTGGCTTTTATTTGCTTGTGAGCCTATATTTTATTTTCTGCCTTTCTGAATTGTTTTTACTATATCTTACATATATAGCAGATTGAAAATGTACTGGCATTTTTTGATGTGCTGTTTTGAATTGACAGAATGATATAATGGAAATATATGGATTAGCATTTCAAAGATCTAGCTCAAGACCAAGCTTGGGCACACATTCACTATGTGACTCTGGATAAATCTTCCTCTTTCTGGGTCTCAGTTTGCTCACTTGAGAAAACAGGTGGTGAGACTAGATGACTTACAGGTCTCCTTTATGCCCAATATTTTATGACTCTTAACTACCTTCAGAGATTTCATAGAATTACTGTGAATATTCCCAATCATATCAAACACCCTCTCCTGGAACGCAGATTTGATTTTTTGGAACAAATGAAATTTATTGGAGCCAATTCTGATTAATACTGTATCTGGCAAAGGTAGATGACACTGTTAAGGCTTGGAATTATAACTGACTCCCTCATCTTTATTTTGATACTAGAGATTGAACCCAAGGGCATTCTACCTCCAAGCTAGTCCCCCAAAACCATTTAATTTTCTTTTGAAACAAGTTCTTGCTAAATTGCTAAGAATCTTGCTATGTTAATGAGATTGTCCTCAAACCTATGATCCTCCTGTCTCAGCCTTTCAAGCAATGGGATTACAGGTGTATGCCTCTGTGCCTGGCTCTTCTTCACCTTTATTTCTGTAAATCCAGTTTTAGTTTTTGAAGCACAGTATGTGTTTTTTTTTTTTTTTTTTTGGTGTGTGTGTGTGGTACTGGGGATTGAACCCAGGGGCATTATACCTCTGAGCTACACCCCCAGCCCTATATTTTCATTCTTTAATTTGAAACAGGGTCTCACCAAGTTGTGAAGGGCCTCATTAAGTAGCTGAGGCTGGCCACAAACCTGCAATCCTCCTGTCTTAGCCTCTCAAGTACTGGGATTACAAGGGTGCTCCACCATGCTTGGTTTATATCCAGTTTTAAAAGGCAGAAAACCCAGTACAAACTGACCCAAGGAAAGAGAAAATTACTAGTTCATAGATCTAAGAAATCTAAGGTCTTTGGCTTCAGTCTGCTTAATACAGCAAATCAAATATTATCAGGACTCACTTGATTATATTATCTCTCATACCTGACTTCTCTGTGTTAGTTTCATCCTGGCATGTTCTCCACTGTGTGGTAAGATCAATGCCGGCAGCTTGAGGCTCACATGTTCTTATTAGCAATTCTCATGAACAGTAAACCCACTTTTCTCAACAGAGTACCAAAAGTCTCAGAACTGATTCTTACTAGTCAACTTTGAGTCATTTGCTTATCACTGTGTCAATCTTAAAGATCAGAGGGTTGTCTGATTGGTCATCTGTGGGTCACGTGCTCACCCTGGAGTCTGGGTAACTCAGTTCCACTTGGATGGAACATGGTGGAAAGATGCTTTCCAAAGTAAAATCATTGTGCTGATCTCAAAAATGTATAATGGATGGAGAGGAGAGGGAGAGAGAGAGAGAGAGACAGACAGACAGACACATGGACAAGGAGAGAGAAAGAGAGATCTAATTATTGGCTGCTCTGGACAAGTTCATACTTTGAAATGTTTCCTCTTTGCTGTTTGTCTATAGTATAGCCACCACTATGTCATAGTGGCCTCCTATCTAAATTTCCTTGCTTCTATTACCTCTCAAATGCATGCTAGGCATTACCACCACATACATCTTAATAAAATACTGTCTGATCCCTTCACTCTTCAACTAAAAAATTCTCAATACCACTCTCCTATGAACACCCCCATTCTTCATTGTGGCACTCACCTCTCCACACCCTGCTTCTGCACACCTACTGAGCTGCGCCTGCTCCACGTGCTCACCATCACTAAGCACACTGCACATTTTCCAGGCGTTGCCTTGCTCTAGTTATATGTTCTTTTTTTTTATATCATCATCGTTCTTATTCACGTCTCTATCTCAGATGATGAGCCAGAGACTGCCAGTTATTCCAGTATTTGTTTACTTCTTCTTTAGTGTGTGAACCACTGGATTTTTAGCCAGGCACATGGCTAACCAGTAGAGATTATACTGGACCAATAGTGTTAAAGTGTAGTTAGATATATAACTTCTGACAAAATGCCCTTAAGTAGAGGGTTATATTCTTTTATGCCTCTACCTTTTTTTTATTTTTTGGAAAAAGAATGTGATGGTTGGAGCTTCAGCAGCTATAATAGATCATAAAGGAAAAGCTGCATGCTCAGGATAATGAAGCCACAAGATAAAAGAAGTTCCTGATTACCAGAAAGCCATCATACCAACCTGGGACTGCCTACACCTGCATAAGAATAAATTTCATTCTATTTAAGCTAGTTACTTTGAGATTTTAACTACTCAGAAAGCAACCCCCTCACAATATATTGTTAAAAAATTTTTTTTTTTGGTGGTACTGGGGTTCCTGGAAACCCTTCTACCTCCGGGCTACACTCCCAGACCTATTATATATATATATATATATATTTTTTTTTTAATTTGGAAACAGGGTCTCTTAAGCCAACGAGGCTGGCTTTGAACCAGTGCGATCTTCCTGTCTCCGCCTCCCAAGTGCAGGGATTACAGGCGTGTGCCACCACACCCGGCTTTTTACCTAGTTTTTAACCTAAGGCTCATTGATATGTTTGATGAAATGTTTTATACATTTTATCCAGTTGATTTTGTTGGGAGAATCTGCCAGAGTTTCTAGTCTTCCATAGTGAAAGCCCAATATGATTTTTGAAGAGTTTGGACTATTTGCAAGATATTAACCCGCAGTCTAAAGACTCTAACTCTGGCACTCTAAGTTCCCTATCTGTAAATATGTAGAATAACTACTTTTCACGTATGTCAAGTTGTTTTTGGTAAAGAAAACAATGTGAAGTCAATTTGAAACTGGAAAGTATCACTAAATAAAAAT
The DNA here is from genome assembly GCF_963383645.1 of Muscardinus avellanarius. Lineage (NCBI taxonomy): Eukaryota > Metazoa > Chordata > Mammalia > Rodentia > Gliridae > Muscardinus > Muscardinus avellanarius. The sequence continues at coordinate 51,563,581 of NC_137797.1, read as the reverse complement.
TTTCATAACTTTGAAAATAAAATAGAGGCAAACAAGCCACATAAGTTACAACCAAGGGCAATGACCTTAGAGTGATTTGTTCAATTTAAATTTTTTTTGGTATTTATCTTGTTTACTGGCCCCATGTATAAATGGTAAAGTCTTAAGATGAAAAATAATCAACATTATTTTATATGTTGTATTTGAAATTAATGATATATTTTTTTGAGGTACTGGGATGGAACCCAGGGGATTCCTACTCCCAGGCTACACTCTCAGACCTATTTTATACTTTATTTGGAAACTGGGTCTCACTAAGTTGCTGAGAGCCTCACTAAGTAGCTGAGGCTGGCTTCGAACCTGTGTGATCCTCCTGTCTCAACCTCCCAAGCACGGGGATTACAAGCATGCACCACCACGCTCGGCATTACATAATTTATTTTTAATGAAAGGGAAAGAAGGCAAATGAGCACATAACAAAATCTATCATGTTTTTAAGGTAGGTGTGGTGGCGTACGCTTGTAATCCCTACATTTGGGAAGCTGAGACAGGAGGATCATGCAGGTTTGAAGCCAGCCTCAGCTACTTAGCGAGACTCTCAACAACTTGGTGACACCCTGTTTCTAAATAAAATATAAAATAGGTCTGAGAGTGTATCCCAGAGGTAGAAGACCCCTGGGTTTTACCCCCTGTCTGTCTGTCTGTCTGTCTGTCTCTCTCTCTCTCTCTCTCTCTCACACACACACACACACACACACACACACACCTATCATGTTTTTAAAGTTGTGTATTTCCCTTTGGCATATAGGTAGGTAAGCAATCTAACTTAGGATGCTCACATCATATACTTTACAGGCTAAGATTCTGGGTGTCTAGCATTTTTACTATATCTTGGTGTTATTATAGGTAACTATCAACATTACTGTTCTTATTCTCAAACCATGCTAGCAGTTTAAGAATCCATGGAGAAGCAACACTTTTAAGGATATTGCAAAGAGCCTTGCGGATGGTAGGTTATTTGCAAATGGACAGACACAGGGCTCAGATATAAGGCTGTTGCTTACTATTTCTGGTAGATGCATGATGTCTGAGGTCTTATGTAGAACATAAAGGGCCTGTCCTTTAAACATTCATATACCATCACAGTATACTCTGTATGTATGTCATTCACTTATTCTGCATTTATCGAGCCAGTTCTACTGCATGTCAGGTCTTGTGCCTGTTCCCAAGAAGCTCATAGTCTAACTAGATGAAAGGAGAAATAAAACCACAATTATAATTCTATGTAGAAAGTGCTAGAAAGGGATAAGGTGTTATGGGACCACAGGCAGGGACACTGAGCTCATACAGGAGTGGGTGCAACGGGGCTGGGTGGCAAGCAACAGCAAAAGGTTGAAAGTGGAATTGATACCTGGAAGCATACACAGGAATTAGTGAGGTAAAGAAAAGGCAGAAGAACAGCACATAACTATGAAAAAGAAACACGGAAAAGACAGGGATATAATGAGAGCGTGGCTAGACTGGGGAGCCCAAGACATTTGCTGTATACTGAGTTCATTCATTCCACTTATTATTAACATACTTGTCTCCTTATGTTTAAGTTCTTGGAAGGAGGGTACTGTTTGTAACTATTTTCATGTCCCCACGTGTAGCAGAAAGCATATAGATCATGTACAATAAATGTGTGATGAATGAATGGCCAACGTGAAATAAGGGAGAAGAATTAAGGGTCTTTTAATGAAGGACGTTATATCTAACGGGCAGTGGATGAGAGGCTAAATTTAAGAATTACTGGAAATTGTAATGGATAGAACTTGGTAATATATTAGAGATGGAGGTAGAAATATATGACTGGAGTAAAAAGTAACTTTCTAGGCTTCTATTGGATTATAGGTAGATGAACAACTCAGTGAGGTAGGAATTCTTACTATAGCCATCTACCAGTGACAAAGTTGGGATTATTGAACACTAACTTACCCCAAATCACAGAAGTAGCAAGTGGCAGATTCAAAGCCAGGAACTCTGATTCCGATAGCCTCATATATAACCTACTTTCCTCCACTGTCTCTGAGGGTGACCAGCACGTGGAAGGGCGGTTCTGTTCAAGGCGCATCACACACGCTCCAGCCTCCCTTTTACTACACACAGGCCCGGGTGGAGACTGCTTCGTCTGTCAGACGTTGAGGAGCTGGGTTCTGCGCGTATTTTCACCTTTCCCTCTTGGAGCTCTTCAAGTGGAGCGGAAGTTTGATAAAACAGCTCACACAAAAGAGAGAAGGCAGGCACAGAAACATTCTCGAATGCTCTGGAAGCTGCTGGAATGATGGGCTCTGGGTTCTCCCGGGCTCCCCTCAGCCCCCGCCCTCCCCACAAGACGTTATATGGTCTATGTGGGCGCCAAGTCTCGGGTCGGGTCCAGCAATCCTCAACTCACAGTGAAGGTGCCTCTCGGACGGCTGGCGCGCCCCGCTCGGTCGCGGTTACCCCGAGGCCGCCTCTCGGGCAGGGAGCCCGGCGCGGTGCCGCCCGAGTGGTTCCCAAGGAAACCGCCCGCCGAGGCCCCGAGCCCCGCCTGGCGCCAGGGGGCGCGGGAGCGCGCCGCCCCAGGCCCCGCCCCGCTCAGGCCCCGCCCCCGGCCAGGCCCCGCCTCCCCTCCCCCGGGACGGGCCGCTCGCGGCTCGGCCCGGCTCCCGGCGCAGGCGCAGGCGCAGTGCCGCTCCCTCGGCGGCCCCCAGCGCAGTGCGCCCGCCGCGGCGGGGTGTACCGGCGTCGCCCGCCGTCCTCCTCCGCCGCTCGCTGCCTCCGGGAGCGCCCCGGAGCGCGGGCCGTGGCCGCCGCGGGTTCGTCAGGTGAGTGCGGCCGCGCGGGGGAGGCCGGGCCGCAGCACCGCCCCCTGGGCGCCCGCCTCCCGGAGCGCGGCAGGTGCAGGGCTCGGCCTGGCGCCCGGCCGCGGCGCAGGCGGGCTCCCGGGTCCGAGCCGGGGTGGGGAGCTCGGCCGGGGAGAGAGTTCTCCAACTAGTCGGGGGCCGGTCGCAGGACGGGGCGCGGCGGAGCCTCGCGGAGGTCACCCCCGGGAGGCTTCGGTGAAGCCCGGCGGGGGGCAGCGCAGCCCGGCAGCCCGCGCCGGGTCCAGGGACGCCGCCGCCCGCGGCCGAGGACCGAGGAGTGAGGATGCTGGGGGTCCGCGGCGCGCGAGGAGTTGCCAGTTGTTAGGGCATCAAACAAACAAACACACAAAAAACACCCGAAATGGCTCAAGAGTACGGTCTTGAAAACCCGGAGCTCTGAGTTGAGGCAGTTGAGTTTCACGGAAACGTTGCCCATTCCGAGGCTACCTGTTATGCACGCCTCCCCCCCCCTCCTTTCTGGAAAGAGCCCTGTAATCTTCTGCTGTGGAATGATTGCATAATTGGAGGAGGGGCCGATAAGAGGATTAGAACCAAACTGTTCTATTGTAAATTTATTGAAAGTCCTACTGTCTGCTTATTATCTCTATTATGTTGTTGGAACAGTCCCCCCCCCCCAATACTGAATGACAAATCAAGGAGAAAAAAGAGGTAGAATAGGTTTGTAGACCATCATTGTAAATATTTGATACTGTTAAATATTTCACCAGTTTTATGGGACCTGCACTGTTAACATTTGTTATTTATTTACTAGTACTGTGAATTTTGATAGGACTCTTCATGTTTGGTTAGACATTGTATTCTGAATCCGGTTTATATGATCAATCCTAAACCTTTGTGGAATTTTTCGAAATGAACTAACAGTTTTACGGTTTCAACTACAGTTGTGTATTTTTTTTTTTTTTTTTTTTTTTTACTATTAGAGGAAAAGTCTTTACATTTTGCTCCTTTTCCAGTACAATAATGTGATGCATTAATGCATACTTTTGTGAACCAGAGTGTTTGATGTAACTCTTCCTTGAGTACTTTCCTAAACCAGCTTATCTGTGGTATTGACTACATTTAACCTTCACAGGATGGCTATTTGATATTCAGCTTCCTCATGGAGTTTCTAATTAGTGAGGTTTCTAATTAGATCCCATTATAATTTTTGAATTACTGTAGTTATACATTCTTAAATATCTTTACCTCTGATTTTCTCCAAACCTCCAACCCACCAATACTCACATAGATGCTCTGTAATTTTTTAAATCGAAAAGTTCTTAGAAAAGTTCACCTTTAATTTTTAATATGGCAAACAGAAACTTGTAGGTTCCACTAGTTTTACATGTACTGTAGTGACTAGTACACATTTTTCCCTTACCTGAGCAGGTCTCACTGCAAAATTAGCTGACTTAATGAAAAGTTATTTAACTTTCAGTGCCATTACTTAAATAAGCATATGATTTTGGGCAAATGATTTAACCTCTCTGAGCTTATTTTCTCCATTTGTAAATCGGAATAGGAAATAAAAACATACAAAATTGCCAGTGTTTGGTAATTTTTTGTATGCTTCAACCTACTATGAACTTTATAATGGTGGGATGAGGATTTAATAAGATATTCCATGTGAGATTTGGGAGAGGAAAGAAGGAACAAATACCTTGATGATACGGCAGACCACTATGCTCGTTGTTTTAAGGTACCTTGACTCTAGTTCTAAGTACAGTCCTTAAAGAGAGGTGATTTATCAGGTTTTACATATCTGGAGGTTGAGATGCAGACTTACCTATAATTAGTTGTCATTGGTCATAAAATTGGTTAATGGCAAAGCCAGGATTAAAAACTATGTGACCACCCTGAATAGAATTCTTTACTGGTCCATCCCCCTGAAAAAGCTTCATACCTATAAGGAGAGACACATATGAAAGGTGTAATTTGTATTTCTAGTGACAAAATAGCCAAGGTTTCTGATGATGGTGATACCACTGCTGCTGTCTTGTTACTGAGTCTAGTGCTTCCCATGTATCAAACCTGGATCTAAGCGATAAACTCCATTTACTCTCACAATGAGCTGGGAGATAGATTAATATTTGATTCCCAATTAATAATTGAGAAAATTGAGATGCTGAGATATTATGTAGCTTGCCAGTAGTCACATAGTTAATTATGTCACAGACCTAGATTAGAAGTCAGGCAGTTGTCTTTTAATACCAATGCTCTTTATCACTGTACTTTATCACCTCTTCATGTGCAAGTTGTGACACTGAAGAATTGTTTCTTCTTACTATACCATTTCATGTGTAGGTTATAATGCTGAAGAATTGCTTTAATTTAGCTTTTATTAGATACTTAGTATTAGCATAATATGTAGTTCTTATTGTGTCACTGGAGGTTTTTTTTTTAATCAAATATTCATGAGTATCACTCTGCAAGCCAGTGGGGGTTAAAGACAAACATTCACAAAGAATCTGGAAGGTAATTTTCTCATAAGGTAAATTTCTCATAATTTTAATATGTCCCTCAAAACTTAGAGGGTTGTAAATAAATTTAATGAGTGCCAAATAAGATGAAAAAGTAGAATAGTTGGGTTGTGGGAAGGAAAGAGGGAAGAGTGAAAAGCAGGTAGAGATATTGGTGTGTGGAGGTAGTAAGGGTAAGTTTTGAGGGTATTCTGAGAGAGTATGCTTTTTCAAACATAAAAAAGGAAGCTGAGATGGGACTGCAGGTTCGTGGCCAACTTCAGATACTTTGGCCCCCCTCAATTTAGTGAGATCTAGTTTCAAAATAAAGAATATAAACTAGGGCTGAGTGTAGCTTAGAGGTAGAATGCCCCTGAATTCAACCCCCAGTAATGTAAAAACTAAACAAAAACAAAAACAAACAAACCCAAAAACCTAGTTTCTCCTTTTCTGTACTACTATCCTTAGCTGTACCAGGTAGTACTTCTTTTCCTCCTTTGTGCTTTTATAGTATTGAGTACCTGTTTCTATTTTGGAACTTACTCATTTTGGTATTTGCACTGTGTAACTTTCTAGGACACTAGAAAACTTTTTGACAGGTGTTCTCTTTATAAACTCTTTGGTGGGCAGAGCTCAGGTCATCTTACCTCATTTTGTGGCTTATGCTTCATAATTCAGAAGGAACTGTGCTGTGTTTGGTGATGAATGATAAGTTGAAATGGATATAGCAGTAAAAATTGAAATAGTATTCAGAATGAGAAGTGAAGAGACTAAAGAGAGCAATACTTACAAGTAGCATTGTTACCTTTATTTTCCTCTTCTGCTTTCTCTTTCAGCTTATAACTGAGATAGTTTCATAAGCTTAAATTATATATAGTCTTGATTAGAAAAAAGTGAGAAAATGTCTACTTATTTTAGGATGCTGGCAACACAAAACTAAACTTGCCATAAGCCAAGAAAAAAAAAAACCTTGAAAATTATCAAAATAGTTCAAGTTTATGAGAGATTTGTTACCTGTGGTTAGCACAAGATTGTAATTATAAGCATAGTGAGAGTTGATATTCTGCTGGTGGATGTGAACATATACACATACATGAATTGACAGTCTAGTAGACAGAAATTTTATTCAGGAGTGTGAGAGTGTCCTGGAAGCATAAAGAAGCACACAGATGATAGCTTAGAATCAGTTAAGTAAATGCATTGTTATTTGATGGGTCCAGATAAGAGTAATAGTATTATTTGTTTGGGGGCACTTGGTTGACAGATGGGGATAAAGTGTAAAAGGACAACCAAAATAGGTTTGAAAAACAATGAGTAAATGTGTATTAGTTCCTTGTTGGGAGAAGTATATTTCAACTGTGTAACTCAGAAATACTGTTTCCCCTTATCTTTTTATTTAATTATAAGGATCCCTTCTGATTTGTAAGATAAACCTTTAAATATATCATTGCTATTTCCCCGTCACTTATTCTTTCTTAGATTTCATACTGTGCTTTACAGTCTACAAAACTTTTACATTGATAATTAACCTTTTGATTTTCTTAAACATGGGCTGGAGAGAGATCATCATCAGCATTGTAGGTGTCAAAAGCAAGGGTCAGAGAGATTTAAATAACTTGCCCAAGTTTACACAGTTAGTTAAAGACAGAATCTGAATTAGAGGGAAGGTTTCCTGAAGCTAGTCTGACAACACGCTCAGGTTTCCTCAGACTTTAAAAATGCAGTTTCTAGCTGGGCGTGGTTTCGCAAGCTTGTAATCCCCATGCTTGGGAGGCTGAGACAGGAGGATTGCACAGGTTCAAAACCAGCCTTAGCTACTTAGTGAGGCTCTCAGCAACTTAGTGACACACTGTTTCCAAATAAAATATAAAATAGGTCTGGGAGTATAGCCGGGAGGTAGAAAGCCCCTGGGTTCCACTCCCAGTACCAAAATAAATAAATAAATAGATAAATAAATAAATAAAATGCAGTTTCTGCAGTCTCAATACTGCCTTATGTACTTACTGATTTATCTTTGTCTTTTTCAAGAAAGGTAACCTGGAATAACTGTCTCCACTTTTTTTCTTGCTTTGCTCTTTTTCCCCTCTCCAAAGACTCTTGTTTACTTGTCCAGTGCTTGTTGAATATTTAGTTGCACACATTGAATAAGGATTCTACTATTAAGGAAAAGAAATTTAGAAAACCATATTTTCCTATAATCCCAGTATTTGGGAGGCTGAGATAAGAAGATCCCAGGTTTAAGTACAGCCTCAGCAAGCAGTGAGACTCTTAAGAACTTAGTGAGATCCTGTTTCAAAATAAAAATAAAATAGGGCTGGGGGTGTAGCTGGGAGGTAGAACATCCTTGGGTTCAATCCCCATTACCACAAAAACCAAACCCACACACGTGCACATACACATTTTATATTTCTGTTGTAAGGATTTGTAATTAAATACAGTATAATAGATTGGGTAGCTCAGTGGTAGAGCACTTGCATAACATACATTTGGCTCTGGGTTCAGTCCCCAGTACCACAAAACAAAACATATAATATAGTAACCCAGTAAGTTGAGAGCATTTTCTGAAAACCCTGAATATAAGAATCTGCAATAACTAACATTGAAATACTGTGGAATTAGTAAGTAGAAATAAATCTGTGGAAATGGTTAAGTCTGAAAGATGCTCTCAGTTTTAATTAAAAATGAGAATCTGATGTTTCTGTATTTTATTGTTTTCAATAAAACTTCTGAAGTGTTTTGGAAAAAAATTAATCTGTGGTATATTTTTAATAAAAAAGGGAAGATTGTATAAGTTTGACCATTTGACTAATTTTTACTTGAGTTAGTAATTAAATTCATACTTCAAGCATAAAATTCTTAAAATGTAAATATGATTTTTTGTCATAACAAAAATTGTTTTGAAAGCCAATTTTAGAATTATAATGAAAGTTAATGAAAGGATGATTTTATATATATGTATATATATACCTTTTCAATTTTCCTCATTTATATAGTATTTTAATAAGTTTTAAACTTTTAAGAGCATTCTAAATAAGGGGAATTTCAAATAAAATAAGCAGACACAATAGTGTAATGCAACTCAAAGCCCCATCATTAGTTTGATGTTCATCATGCAATAGTCATTCCCTGTCATTCCCCTTCTCTATTTTTTTTTTTTTTTTTTTTTTTTTTTGCGGTGCTGGTGTGGAACCCAGGGATATTCTACTTTTGATCTACACCCCTAGCCCTGATTTTTATTCTTTATTTTGGAACAGGGTCTGAGTTGCAGCTGTCCACAAACTGATCCTTCAGTCTCAGCCTCCCCAGTGCTGGAATTATAAGTATGCGCCACCACGCCAGCTCCTCCTGTATTTTGTGAAGTAAGTTTCAAGCATTGTTTAATTTTATCTTTAAATATTTTAGTATTTTTTTTAATAGTGGGGATTGAACCCAGAGGCATTCTACCTCTGAGCTGACCCCTCCCAAACCCAATTTTATTTCTTATTTGGAAACAGGGTCTCACTAAGCTGTGGAGGGCCTTGCTAAAGTTGTCGAGGCTGGCTTTGAACCTGAGATCCTCCCGTCTCAGGCTCCCAAGTATGGGGATTAAAAGCATGTCTGTATGGTTTTCTAAAAGGAAAATTAAATGCAATACTATTACAAACTTAAAACTGTTTTGGTATCAAACGTGCATATCTTTTTATTTAAAAGCTTTAAATTGATAATTCATATTTATGGGGTACAGTGCAGCATTTTAATACATGTATACAGTGTGTAATGATTAGATTAGAGTAATTGGCATATATATCACCTCAGCCATTTTAAAAAAAATAGTCTTGCTAATTTGCTGAGAGTCACTACATTGCTGAGGCTGGCCTTGAACCTGAAATCCTCCTATTCCAGCCTCCCAAGTACTGGAATTATAGATGTGCACCACTAATCCCAACTAAGAAGCAAATTGTTTTTATCAATATATTTTGTTTGATTGGAAATCAACTTTATTACTTAGAACTGAGAAATAAGGCAAGTGCAGGTAATTCACCTGTAAGAATTTAATGTTACTATCTTTTGCACATGTTGGTGGTAATCCTTGAATTTATGAGTTAGAATAATCTTGTTGAAATTAGTTCTTTTTGGATCACTCATTGCTTACTGCAAAGAATACTACCACTTAAAAATAGCATTTTTTAACTCATATAAAGATTTTTAATAATTTTTAATATTAAGATTTTAAAATCTTGACACACATTTTAAAGAGCAAAAGACTTTCAGATCAGTGAGGTTGGCAGCTCATTGCCAGCTAAATTACATTTTATGGAAATTTCACATTCTTGAAGGAGACAAATTTTATCTTAAAATAACCTTCTTTCAGAAGTTATTGGAATTTTAACTGTTTAAATGCAGCCCCCAGAATGGAAACATTGTAGGTAGAGGCACTGCTGGAGGCTGTCCTAAGTACTAAAAGTGTTCTCTCTTAATTTTCATGCTGTTAGGTAAAAAGCAAGGTGGAGGTGTCCATGTTAGAGAATTTAGGCACAGATTTGACAGCAGTAGGATTCCAACCTATTTGAGTCTTGCCTTTTGTATTTATAGCCTGTGCTCCTGTTTATGGAATAATTTTATCTTCCATAAATGTGTTGTGTATGCCTTAGTGTACCTGGAAAACCCTGCCAAGGACTTTGTCTTTTTCATTTTTTCCTGTTTGCTGTTGGTGCTTTTTCTTTCCCTTCCCTTCCCTTCCCTTCCCTTCCCTTCCCTTCCCTTCCCTTCCCTTCCTCCCTCCCTCTCTTTTTCTCCCTCTCCCTCTCCCTCCCCCCCCCCTCTCTGTACTGGGGATGGATCCCAGAGGCATTCTACCTCCAAGCTATACCCCAGCCCTATTTTTTATTCCTTTTTTTTTCTTTTTTAAGCAGTACAGGGGATGGAACCCAGGGGCAATCTACCTCTGAGCTACACCGCCAGTCCGATTTTTTTATTCTTTATTTTGAAACAGGGTCTCACTGACTTTCAAAGGGCCTCACTAAGTAACTGAGGCTTGGCTGCAAACTGGGATCCTTCTGTCTCAGCCTCTCAAATACTGGGATTACAAGCGTGCGCCACCATGCCTGGCTTTGGCTTTATTTTTTCTGGAGTCCTTTTCCTTTGATTTGTCTCTCCTGTTTGATCTCTTCATACCTTTTGTGTATTCTGTTGGATTTATCACATTATTGTTGGCTCTGTTAGTCTCTCAGTCTCTCCTACTATAAGCTATTTGAGGGCAGAGTTGACTTTTTATTTTTCCCCTCAGAGCCTGGTAAAATATTACCAGGTCCTTGGTAAATACTTGTAAAAAAAATAGCTGATATCTGGTGTTTATATGTAGGAAAAATAGCATCAATATTGCAGGGATGAAAAATTGTAATTCTACATAAAGAGAAGCTTTTATAATTTTGTTTTGACCTGGGATTGAACCCAGGGACATTTTGCCTCTGAGCCACACCCCTAGCCCTATTTTTTGTTTTTGAAGCAGGGTCTTGCTAAGGAGAAGCATTTTTACTAGCATGGTCTAACAGTGTAATGGGAAAACAACACTAGTGGCAGTAGTATTTGTGGGTTCTAGAACTTGGACTCTGGAGTCCCACAGACATAGGTCTAATTCTGGTTGCCATAAGCTGCAGTTTCTTCAGCCATAAGTATACTGAAACTATACCTAATATTTAATAAATTCTCAGTAAGCATTAGCTATTATTACTGTGGGAGAAGCTGCCTTAACTTTCTGTGTGATTAGGCCTGATAGCTAATGTCTTGCCTCTCCACCATTTTCCCTCTGGATTATTTTGAAGCAAGTAATCCAGGTAATCTTATCTATAAATACTTCAGTGTTTGTCTTTAAAATAATAAGAATTTTGAACAAACTCGAATACCATTATAGCCCCTAAGAATTGAAATTAATTTCTAATAACATCTTTTTTTTGTGGTACTGGGGGTGGGTACCAGAGGCTTTTTACCTCTGGCCTATAATCCCATACCTTTTTTATACTTTATTTGGAAACAGGGTCTCACTAAGTTGCTGAGAGCCTTACTAAGTAGCTGAGGCTGGCTTCGAACTTGTGCGATCCTCCTGTCTCAGCCTTCTAAGTGCGGGGATTACAAGCATATGCCACCATGCCTGACATCATCATCATCATCATCATCATCATCATCAGTCATCACCATTATTATTATTATTATTATTATTATTATTATTAATTTGTGGGTCTGAGGATTTAACCCAGAGGCATTCAACTTCTGAGCTACAGCCCCTGCCCTTTTTTATTCTTTATTTTGAAACCGGGGCTCACTGAGTTGCAAAGGGCCTCACTAAGTAGCTGAGGCTGTCTAAGAACCGCCATCCAGTCTCAGCCTCCCAGATGCTGGGATTGCAAGCCTGCGCCACCACGCCCAGCTTCATGCCCGGCATTCTAATAACATTTTTTGGTATAGTTGGTTTAATCATATAAGAATCCAAAAAAGTTCTACACATTACATTTAGCTCTTACATCTTTTTAAAAGCACAGTTTATTTCTGCCTCCCTTCAACTACTCTGTGTGTGTGTGTGTGTGTGTGTGTGTGTGTGTGTGTGTGTGTGCTGGGGATGGAACCCAGGGCATTCTACCTCTGAGCTACACCACCAGCCTATTTTTTATTTATTTTGAAACGGGGTCTCACTGAGTTGCAGAGGGCCTCATTAAGTAGCTGAGGCTGGCTTCGAACCTGCACAATCCTTTTGTCTTAGCCTCCCAAATGCTGGGATTACAAGCGTGTGCCTCCATGGCTGGCTTCCACTACTCTTTTAATAGATTTTTTTCTTAATTAATAAAAGTTGGTGGTTTTTCCATGAGAGTTAACCAAAGCCTAGTTTTTTTTTTTTTGTTGTTGTTGTTATTTTAGTTCCTATGGTATTGTTCAAATATGTTCCTTTCTCCTTTGTATTTCTGTGAACTGATGTAGTACTTTGGTTGGGCATGGCCTTTTTTTCCTTTTTTTCCTTTCATGCAGGCTAGTGTTTCATGAATGATGGTGGTGATTTCTTATTTACCAGGTAACATAATGTAATGGTCTGGTTCTCTCTCTTTTGTGACAAGATGTAATCGGGGAGTTTAGGTATTGTTGTTCCAATTCATTAACTCTGAAGTTACTGAAATAGCCTTTTCTGTTTTAATAGCTGTGATAATTATTGCCTAGGTCCATTCTTTCATTCGAATTGCAAAGTTATGTTTATTAGGTGGAATTTATTTATTTATTTATTTATATTTCCTTTTAACAATTTCTTTATTGAACATAAATAGTATACATTTAAACTATATTTGGTGCCCTCTCCCCCGCCCCCGTTTTCCCTTCCCCCCTCCCACCAATGGTTGTCCAGGTTAACCATGTCTTATTCATAATTTTACACATGTTCAGATGTAGACCCTCATTAATCAAGATCAGCCTTCCTCCTCTCCTATCTTTCCATTCAACCTTTGCTGGTATTTCCCCTCCATTATCAGGAGTCCCACTGGCATCCTTTGTGTTTCCTAGTTTGGGCATATTAGAGGAAACATATGTACCTTCTCCTTCTGTGCTTGGCTGAGAATTTTTTTTCTATGAACTGCTTAGCTCCTTGACTTACAGGAAAGTAAGGATAACTACTTTGTTCTGTCCTTTTATGCATTAGTTTTGAAAATAATTGGTTCTCTAACCATGGTCCGAGGGGACAAGTGAGGTTTTTGGCTTGTTTTTGTTTTATTTTTAGTAGTATTATAAGCTCACAGGCTTAAAAATATTTGAGTTCCAGTCTTGCAGATATTATCCTTTTTGATGTTCAAATTGTCCTGTCTTTGGTTAGTCTTTTTTGATATTACCTTAGTAGTTTTTGATAGCTTTTTTGTTTCCTGGTATAACAAGATGTTCCAGGGCCCTTTTGTACGAACTGCCCCAGGCCTAGAATCAGCTATTTTCCAGTGAGCTTTTTTTGGGTAAGAAATGCTATTAATCAGAACATGTGGGTGCCCATCGATCTCATGTTGGTCAATGTTGCTATATTTTCTCATTGGATAAAGTTAGGATTTTTTTTTTTTCAGTACTGGGGATAAAACCCTGGGGGCATTCTACCTCTGAGCTATACCCCCAGCCCTATTTTTTATTCTTTATTTTGAAACAGGGTCACACTGAGTTGTGAAGGGCCTCACTAAGTAGCTGAGGCTATCTGCAAACCATGATCCATGATCCTCCTTTTTCAGCCTCCCCAGTGCTGGGATTATAAGCATGTGCTATCGTGCCTGGCTTAGGAATTTTTTTTTTTTTTTTTTTTTTTTTTTTTTTTTTATGGTACTGGGGTTCCTGGAAGCCCTTCTACCTCCAGGCTACACTCCCAGACCTATTTTTACATTTTTATTTGGAAACAGGGTCTCCTAAGCCAGTGCGCACTGCTGGCTTTGAACCTGTGCGATCCTCCTGTCTCTGCCTCCCAAGCTCGGGGATTACAAGCATGCGCCACCATGCCCGGCTTAGGAATTTTTTTTATAGAAAATTTTTCTGGTATTTCTGATTCAAATTTGGGACTGTTAGGTTTTAATTTTTTGATTTTTATATTTGCATCTTTTTCTCACGTACTAAAAATTCTTGGTTCTAAATGACATGAACATAACTTACTTGCCTTATCTTACATATGTAAATCTGTCCAGAATATTAATATCAATCTTACTATTAACATGATAGGTTAAGATTTTTTTCACTTCCTTTTGTCCTTAGAATACCTTCCATTAGGGTTTTACATTTATATTACTGTACTTTAGAATCATTTGGAATAATCCTTTTGTATGTGGTTAGGCTGTCATCTCAATATATAGTTAGATTTGTTTTTAAGAATTGTTTTTTAAAATTTAATTTTGTTTGCCGGGCGTGGTGGCTCACGCTTGTAATCCCCGCGCTTGGGAGGCAGAGACAGGAGGATCGCGCAGGTTCGAAGCCAGCCACGTGTGCTGGCTTAGGAGACCCTGTTTCCAAATAAAAATGTAAAAATAGGTCTGGGAGTGTAGCCCGGAGATAGAAGGGCTTCCAGGAAACCCAGTACCACCAAAAAAAAAAAAAATAATTTTGTTTTATCATTTATATGGTTTTAAGTTCAAATCCAAACCTATAAAGCTTGGTACAGTCAGAAAAGTCTAGATTCATGCAAAAGTCTAGATTCATGTTTGTTCATTCTTGTGCTCTCCCTTCCTCCTAAATATAACTTTTTAAATTAGTGTTTGGTTTACCCTTTCATTTCTAAAATATAACTATATACCCACATAAATATGTCACATACACATTTGCATACATTTATAAACATAAATAAATATTACTTTCCTTTCTCAGAAAAAAATAGCTCATTTACAGGTATTTATCCTGCTATTTAATTCACCAGTATATCCTCAAGGTCCTCTTATGGCTTTATGTAGACACCATTGCTGCTATATAGTGCTTCATTATGAGGAAGCACCCTAGCTCATTAAATCAGCCTTTTGCTGTTATAAATAGTGCTTCGAGCCTTATGCATGTGTCTTTTTCATTTTGCCATCTTCTGTGGCAGGAGGTCCTGAGTGCCATGCTGGGTAACAGGCTATATGAATGTGCCATTTTGTTAATATTGCTGTATTTTCCTCCAGAGGATTTGTACCATTGTGTATTTCTAGAAATGAAAAGGCTTTCACATCCTGTAATTTGGTGAACCCTTAAGGTGTAAAGAGGTGAAATAGAAGTACATGACATAGAAGAAAGGAAGTGTCAGAGTTGCTGATAAAATGTCAGTTTAATAAAAGCCTATTTGTCAAGGTTCTCTGCCTTATGATAAATTGATTAGCAAACTATATTTAAGTGAAAATAGACACTTTGAATAAAGATATCTTCTTGGTGTATATGTAAATTTTGAATAAAGAATAAAATACCTTTTTGATAAAAGAAATAATAGTGGAATATTAAACACTTAAAATTGCTTACTAATCTGATTTTTCATTTGACATGGTAAATACTTTGCAAAAATATAAGAAATTGGTTACACTTTGAGGACTGAAATTACTATTTGCTATTAATAAATAGTTTATAGGTTTTGAAATTTCACATTGTAGATTTGTTACAGTTTTTGTTGTTTATATGTATCTTAGCGGTCTGTGCTAAGTGGTAATCTGTCATTTTGGAAAAATATTAATATTGAGACTCTCAACTTTATTGCAGCCCTTTTTATTCACTACTTGACATTTTAAACACTTTTTTAGGAATATGAGTTAAAATTTCAGTTAAATTAATGGGTGATTTGTTTTGTATATTATGGAAGAAATTACATGTTATACTGGTGCCAGTATTTGGGAACCTTGAAGTTCTGGAAAGAACCATTCATGATTATCAAAGTATTGATGTAAGGAAAAAATTGGAAGGAGAGATTGGGTTCATATCTTCGATGATTTTTCAGGCTAGTAAGTTTGGGCTTTATTCTGTAGATAGTGGGAAATCAATAAAAGGTTTATATGATTTTTAGCTTTAGATTATCAAATAAAAAACTTGAGTGGATACTTTCTAGTTTTCATATAATTTTTTGTATAATTTTTTATATAATTGTTTGTAGTTATAGAAGATACTTTTTATTAATAATGGAGAAATTGAAGCATACTTGTTAATAGCTAAAGCAATGATTGTTTAGTGAGGTCATATTATGTGCAGGTACAGTGTACTAAGTACCTTAGTAGATTGTATCCTTTAGTTCTCATAGCAACCAGGACATAGGAGGGACTATTATTATGTCCATTCTCATCCTATTAGAGAAGAAATTTAAGGCTTAAGGAAACGAAGCATATCATTCAAGATTATAGATTCTGGATCTACAAAGGATATGTTTGGGACGTTTGGTGAAACTTGAATGGGGCCTGTCCATTAGATGTATTTTGATCAGTGTTGGCATCCCAGATTTTGATGTTGATTTTACTATTATATAGAAGAATGTCCTTCTACTTAGAATATGTGTGTGTGTGTGTGTGTGTGTGTGTGTGTGTGTGTGTGTGTGTACACATCCCAAGATATTAAGAGTTAATGGACATCAGTCTGAAATATTTTTCAGATGACTTAGAAGTTTAGCTGGGTGTGGTGGTACACACTTGTAATTCCAATTCTGGGGAGGCTCAGACAGGAAGATCACAGGTTTGTGGTCAGCCTCAGCTACTTATTGAGGCTCTTTGTATTTAGTGAGATCCTGTTTCAAAATAAAAAGTAAAAATAAGGCTGGTGATATAGCTCGGAGATAGACTGCCCCTGGGTTTCATTTAAGACTCATTTTCTTCTAGTTCAAATGTTTATTTCAGATTCAGGAGGAAGTGGGCCAGTACCACATACACACACAAAAATATGTTTAAAAGTTTGATGATGGGGGTGGATGGTAAATGGTATATTGGAGCTTTAAAATTTTTATGTAAATCTAAAATTTTAAGTTATGTTAATTTACATTCTTATGTAAATTCTAAATCTTTTTTTTTTTTTTTGGTGGTACTGGGGATGGAACCCAGGGGCCTTCTACCTCTGGGCTACACTCTAGGCCCCATTTTATATTTTTTATTTGGAAATAGGGTCTCACTAAGTTGCTGAGAGCCTCACTGAGTAGCTGAGGCTGGCTTTGAACCTGCGCGATCCTCCTGTCTTAGCCTCCCAAGATCTAGGATTACAAGCTTGCGCCACCACGCCTGGCTTAAATGTAAATTTTTCAAAATAAAAAAATACTGACTTGGCTGGGTTTGGTGGTGTACCCTGTAATTCCAGTACTTAGAAAGCTGAAATAGGATTGTAGGTTGGAAGCTGGCCTCAGCAACTTAGACCTTGTTTCAAAATAAAAAATATAAAAGGGCTGGGGTATAGCTGGGAGGTAGAATTCCCGTGGGTTCAATCCCCAATTCTACAGAAAAGAACAAACAAAACAAAATCACTGACTCAGCCCAAGTAATATAGCTAGTATAAGGCAGAACAGTTCTTCAAACTTACCTCATAGTGTGTGTGTGTGTGTGTGTGTGTGTGTGTGTGTGTGTGTGTATGGGGGTGTCTTTTTTTGCTTTTTCTGTTTTTTTCTAACTATAGTCACGTTAGCAAAATTAAAAATATCAAGCAAATTCTTATTCTTCCTTATATTTACTTATTAGTCATATTTAACAACATTTGCCTTTTGAGGTATTTATACTCAGACATCATGTAATAAATATTGTAGGATTTTCCTTCTACTGTTTTTTTTATTGTGAACCAATACTTTATTTTTTATTTTTGTATTATTGGGGGTGGAATCCACAGGCTTTTCTACCTCCGAGGTATACTCCCAGACCTATTTTATATTTTATTTAGAAACAGAGTCTAAGTTACTGAGAACCTCACTCAGTCGCTGAGGTTGGCTTTGAACCTGTGCAATCCTCCTGTCTCGGCTTCCCAAGCGCTGGGATTACAAGCATGTACCACCAAGCCCAGCCTGAACCAATACTTTATTGTGGACTGTTAAATATATTTTATAGCTTTCACATTTTAATTTTAAATAAAAATATCAAAAGGTGATGATCTACTTTTTGTTTAATATAGGTTATCTTATAATGAAGCCTCTGCTATGGCTAATGACCCCTTGGAAGGCTTCCATGAAGTAAACCTTGCTTCACCCACTTCTCCGGACCTTCTTAGTGTGTATGAACCAGGAGCTCAGGAGCAGACTACCTCACCAAGTGTCATCTACCGGCCACATCCGTCAGCCTTATGCTCTGCTTCTATCCAGCCTAATGCTTTGGATGTTTCTGATCTTCCTACACAACCTGTGTATTCATCTCCCAGACATTTAAATTGTGCAGACACATCTAGTATCAGGTATCAACTGCTTATTTAGGGTTTTTTTTTTTTTTAAATGAACAGCTTGCTTGGTTACCTTAAGTTTTACTATTTTAGAAAATTTGAATAATAGAAGCTTGCCCATGGAGAGCAACAACTCATGTACTATTCTCAAGCAGGGATTGGCAGGATTGGCAGATCCTGTGAATCAGTAAACATTTTAGGCTTTGCAGACTGTACAGTCTCTGTCCCATCTATTTAGTTCTGCCTGCAGAATGTGAAAGCAACCACGCGTGGTATTCCAGCATTTGGCTTGTAATCCCAGTATTTGGGAAGCTGAGACAGGAGAATTGTGGTTTGAAGATAGCCTCAGCTACTTAGTGAGGCCCTCTGCAAATCAGTGAGACCCTGTTTCAAAAAATAAAGAATAAAAAATAGGGCTGGGGAATGTCAGTTGGAGGTAGAATGCCCTCTGGGCTCCATCCCTGGTACCGGGAAAAAAAAAAAGGAAAAGAATGTGAGAGCATCCATACAGAATATGTAAATGAATGAGTGGGCTGTGTTCCAATAAAAAATTTAAAAATTATATATGATACAGTTTTAAATTTTATATTATTTTTACATTTCACATGCCACAAAATATTATTCTTTTGATTTCAACCATTTGAAAATGTAGAAACCATTCTTAGCTTATGTGCCTTATGAAAACAAGTGGCAGGATTGATTTAGCCTGCAGGGTGTAGTTTGTTGACCCCAATTCTCATGTAGTACTATCCAATAGAATTTTCTGTGATGATGAAAATACTCTATTTCTGGGCTTATTCGCATAAAAGCCATTAGCTACATGTAGCTATTGAGCACTTGAAATGTTGCTGGTAAGACAAAAGACTTGCTGCTAATTAAATATAGAGGCTACCAAATTAGAGAATGTATTTTTAGAGCTATAAGTTATAGCTATTTTGTTTTGCTTGTTTACTGATGTTTTCTGAAATCTATTTCTTTCCTTTACAGCATTCATGTTACAGACCAAGCATCTTGTGTTACCTCTGGAGTTGCAGCTGGGCTAACTAAATTAACTACAAGGAAGGACAGCTGCAATGCGGAGAGGGAGTTTTTACAGGGTGCTACTATCACAGAAACTTCTGCTGGCAGTGATGATATTTTTGGGTTAAGTACGGATAGTCTGTCCCGTTTACGAAGCCCATCTGTTCTAGAAGTTAGAGAAAAGGGCTATGAAAGATTAAAAGAAGAACTTGCAAAAGCTCAGAGGGTAAGAAAAAAACATTTATTCTTCCACATATTTATATTAGAAATTTCTATTTTTCTATGGGGTGGGGCAATTAATAAATGACAACATAATTCTACATTTTCCTTCAAGTATTCCCCACCTCTGCTCCTGTTGGGCAGTGTCTAGGATTTGTAAAATTGTCTGGATAATAAACCCCATGGAAGAGGACTTACTGGAGAGATGAGATTCTGAAACCTGTGTATCCCTATACTGACTGCTCTCTGGCATCATCTGTAAGGCAAATTTCCATGTTTTTTCCCCCCTACATGTGAGCTTTTCCTTCCCTATATCTGATTGCTGAAGTTATTTGGTCTAATTCATTGTTTTGAGGAATTGTTTTAGTAACGTTGCCTTTGTTATTCTGCCAGGCTTGAATATTTTCTGTATCTTACCTTGTAGAATTTTTTTGGTAAACTGTTGTTTCTCATTTGTTGTTCTTTAAAATTTTTACTTTTCTAAATTTATGGCCATTTCATATTCTTTTTCTGAGACTGTCATAAAATTTCAGAAGGAAATATGTAGCATTAGGAAACCAGAAGACTCTCAAATGAATACTCTGAGTCTCAACGTTAAGAGCCTAAAAAAGAAAAGCAAAATAAAACCAGAGCAAGTTGGAGGAAGGAAATAATAAGAGCAGAAATCAATGAAATTGACAAGAGAAAATAATAGAAAAAATGATTGAAACAAAATACTTATTCTTTAAAAGGTCAGTAAGATTGACAAACATCTGGCAGGACTGACAAGACAGAAGACACAGATTATCCACAGCAAGAGTGACACTGGGTGTCATTACAGACCTGACAGACATCAAAAGTACAATAACGATAATATGAATACTTCCACATACTTAAAGTTGACAGTCATGATGAAATACTAATTTACATTTAGAAAATTGAGAAGATAGAGCAAATATTCAATAGTTAACATTTCCAGAATACTGTGATATTTAAAAAAAAGTATTTTACCTTCTCTCTACCATACTTGTCTCTCAAGAACATAACTTGTTTTTTGTTTTTTTCCTTTTAATCCTAATGTCTAGCATAAGACAGTGCAATGCCTGACATATATGTCTCTTTATTAGTGCTTCAATCAGGGGCTCATGATTAAACACCCATGCAGATATGTTAACATTTTTTGTTAAAATATATTTTTCAAGAAGAAAAATCAATAGCTCTTTTAAGTTTTTTTCCCAAAAGATGGGGATATGATGAGATGTGGTTGTGTTTTATTTCTAACACTTGGCTCAGACTTTGTCTTAATTCACAGGACTTTAGTGAAATCACAGATTATATAGAGGTAAATTATTGACCACACATATCCATTTTTGAAAACACATTGTATTTACTTGTTGAACAGAATGATCTCTTTGCTCAGTTGGGAATTTCTTTTGAAATCTTTATCTTGCTGAAGTTACAGGTACTGTTGAAATAATTGAAATAATATGTGAGCACATAAGAGTTTTAATATTAGGTCTCAAGACTTGAGGAAGGCTTTTGAATATGAAGATAGTTTTGAATTATGGCAAATTCTGAATCAAAACAATGTCAGTAGCCATTCTCTTTATTCTGATTATTCTTCTAAGAGAGGCCAGATGGTTGACATTTTTTTCATCCTTCTGCTTTTAACTTATTTGTGCCTTCTTTTCTAGTTAAACTGAGTTTCCTGTAGGCAGCATATATTTAGGTTTTTCTTTTTATTCTAATAACCCCTGCCTTTTAGTTGGTATGTTTTAATCATTTATACTTTTCTCTTTCTTTCTTTTTTTGTGGTCCTGGAGATTGAATCTGGGAGTATTATTCCTCTGAACTATACTCCAGGCCCTTTTTATTTTTTTTTATTTGAAACAGGGTCTCACTAAGTTGCTGAGAGCCTTGCAAAATTGCTGAGGCTGGTCTTAACCTACGATCCTTCTGTCTCAGCCTCCCAAGTACTGAGGTTACAGGTGTGCCCCACCATGCCCGGCTGAGGCTGGCTGGTCTTAACCTACGATCCTTCTGGCTCAGCCTCCCAAGTACTGAGGTTACAGGTGTGCCCCACCATGCCTGGCTGACCGTTTACATTTAATGTGTTATTGGCGTGGTTTAGTTAAATCTTTCATCTTACTATTTGTTTTCCTAGTTAATCCTTTTCCCTCCTTTTGCCTTCTTTTGGCGGGGGAGTACTGAGGATAGAACCCAGGGGCATTGTACTGCTGAGCTACACTGCCAACTCTACTTTTAATTCTTTATTTTGAAACAGGGCCTCACTAAGTAGCTGAGGCTGGCCAAGAACTGGAATTCTCCTGTCTCAGCCTCAATTACTGGGAATACAAGTATGTGCCACTACGCCTGGCTTAATTCCATATTTTTGATGATTTCATCTTAAATAGTTCATTGGGCATATATATTCATTTAGTAATTGCTTTAGGGTTTATAATATATATCTTCTAACTTGTCACTGTCTCCCTTCCAGTGATTATTATACTACTTCACATACAGTATAAAAAACTTAGAAAGGAAACTTTTCTCCCCTCCTAGCCTTTGTTAGTAATTATCATTCACTTTATATGTTTTTCATTGGTGCATAGTAGTTCTCCAGTTTAGTGGTTTCATTGTGGCATATCCATACATGAATGTAACACAGTTTGATCAGTTTTACTCTAATACCTCTCCTTATCCTATTCTTCCTCCCCTTGGTCCCTTTCCTCTACCCTTCTGCTTTCATTGGGTTTCTCTGCCCTGTTTCCCCTCTAGCTTCCACATATGGGAGATCATAGTCAATACTTCTCTTTCTGAGTCTGTCTTATTTCACGTAACATGATACTCTCCAGATCCATCCATTTTTCTGCAAATGATGTAATTTAATTATTCTTTATGGCATAGTAAAACTATTGTGTATATGTAACACATTTTCTTTATCCAGTCATCTATTGATGGACACCTAGTTTGATTTAATAACTTGGCAATTGTGAATTGTGCTGTGATAAATATGGGTATACATATATCACTAAATATGTGCTATAAATTATATAAGTGCTGATTTTAATTTTTTGCATAAATACTAAGTGGTATACCTAGGTTATATGATAGTTCTAGTTTTAGTTTTTTTGGGAAAATCCATAATGACTTCCATATTAGTACTATTTAATTTTCTGCCGTGTGTGTGTGTGTGTGTGTGTGTGTGTGTGTGTGTTTCTTTTTTGGGGGGAGTACTGAGGATGGAACCCACGGGCATTCTACTTCTGAGCGACACCCTCAGCTCTATTTTTTATTCTTTATTTGTTTTTATTTTATTCTTTATTTGTATTCTTGATGATTGTCATTCTGACTGGAATTAGAGGAAATTTGTGTACATTTGACTTGCATTTTTTTTTTTTTGATGGTTAAAGATGTTGAACATTTTTCATACAATTTTTGGCCATTTATACTTCTTTTGAGAAGCATATGTTCAGCTTATTTGCCCATTTATTGATTGGTTATTCTGTTATTTGTTTCTTTTATGTTGTTTTTTATATCTTCATATATTCTGGATATGAATTCTCTGTCAGAGAGAAGCAGGAAGGAATTTTCTTGTTTCCTCAGCTGCGTGGAAGTTTATTAATTTGAGGCCATCCTATATATCGATTCATGGCATTATTATCTAAGTACAGATAGGCATCCAGTTTCATTCTCCTGCTTATGGATATCCAGTTTTGTCAGCACTGTTTGTTAAGGAGGCTGCCTTTTTTCCAATGTCTTTATATGTTTTAAACTCCACGATACATCATCATCATCATTATTTTGAATTAAAGTTTTTTTGTGGTACTAGCGATGAACCCAGGATTTATAAAATTTGAAACAATTTGGCCAATATTTCTTTCTTCCCTTTCATTTCCTTTTTTGTCTTTTCTCTGTACTGGGCATTGAACCCAGAGGCATTCTACCTTCAATCTATACCCTCAGTCCTTTTTTAAAATTTATTTTGTTTTGCAATGGTCTCTCGTTAGATTGCTTAGAGTCTCTGGCTAAATTGCTGCTGCTAGTCTCGAATCTGCAATCCTCTTGTCCTCAGCCTTCTAACTACTGGGATTACAAGTAGGCATGTGCCACAACACCGAGCTCAGCCAGTATCTCTTAAAATGGCTTTATGTTCCTCCTTTATCTCCTCTCCTTCTGGACTCTTATTACATGTCGGTTTAAAATTATATATTACATGTCTGATTAAAATTATCCCACAGCTAACTGGAATGCTGTTTGTTTGTTTGTTTATTTATTTATTTATTTTGGGTTGTACTGGGGATGGAACCCCTCTACCTCTGGGCTACACTCCAGGACCTATTTTATATTTTATTTGGAAACAGGATCTCTTAAGCCAGCAAGGCTGGCTTCGAACCTGGGTGATCCTCCTGTCTCTGCCTCCCAAGCACAGGGATTATTTTTTTAATCTTTTTTTATTTTTGTGGTACTGGGGATGGAACTCAGGGGTTTCTACCTCTGAGCTACACCCCAGCCCTATTTTTTATTCACTTTAAAACAAGGTCTCACTGAGTTGCAAGTAGCTGAGGCTGTCCGAAAATCGTGTTCCTCCTGTCTCAGCCTCCCAAATGCTGGGATTACAAACAGGTGGCTTCCTTAATTCTTTATCTTTTTCTGTGCTTCATTGTTTTTTTTTTTTTTTCCTGTGTCTTCAGTGGCACTACTCTTTTGCGTTATCTAATCTCTTAATCCCATATGGTATAATATAAATACATATATATATATATATATATATATATATATATATATATATATATATATATATATATATATATATTGGTACTGGAGATGGAACTCAGGGGCATTCTACCTCTGAGCTGCAACTCCAGCTCTATTTTTTGTTCTTTATTTTGAAACAGGGTCTCATTGAGTTGCAAAAAGCCTCCCTAAGTAGTTGGGGCTGTCCGCGAACCATGATCCTCCTGTCTTAGCCTCCCAAATGCTGGGATTACAAGCGTGTGCCACCACTCCCAGCTTCCCATATGGTATATTTTTAAATCTAGATATTGTAGTTTTTATCTCCAAAAGTTTTATTTGCACCTTTTTTTATATCTGGTGTTCTTTAACACAGTCTTACTTCTTGCTTGTCAAATATATGGAATAATTTTAAGCTGTCCTAATCTTTCATCTCTTCAAGTAATAATCTAGGGCTCACCTGATTTGTTTCTCATTTCTGGAAAATCATTGTCTTTTGTTGCCAGAAGTTTAAGATCTTAAAAATTGTTGTTTTATACACTTTTTTTCATTTTTCAGTTGTATTTGTGGGTGATAAATCTTATCCATGTTATTCTGTCTTTGGGGGTTACTAGGAACTGAATTCAGTGGTCTTCTACCTCTTAGTTACACCCCCAGTCCTATTTTCTGTCTTTTATTTTTAAACAAGGTTTATTTTGAAACTAAGTTGTTGAGGGTCTTGCCAAGTTTCTGAGGCTGGCCTCAAATCTATGCTCCTCCTGTCTCAGCCTACTAAGTACTGAGATTAAAGGAGTGGGCCACTATGCCTGGCTATTACTCCATATTGATTGGGAGGGGAAGTTGTAATTCTTTATTTGTATTGTTTATTTGTTATACCCCATCCAAGTAACCCCCACATTAAACACCTACACTTCTATATGGATGTATCATTTACTTTGAGCTTTGTGAGGGTATGGATTTTATATTGTTTTGCTTATATTTTGAACATATAATGGATTTTGACTAGTTTATGAATAGGTACACATGCGTGCCATATTAAAGTGATACCAGTTGTGCTTGTATGCAACGCTAACATTTTAGTTACTTAATCTAATAGAAAACCATATTTATTTGTTTGTTTCTTTGTTTGTTTATTTATTTATTTATTTATTTATTTGTGGTACTAGGGATGAAACCCAGGGGCATTCTACCACTGAGCTATATCCTCAGCCCTATTTTATTCTTTTATTTTAAGACATAGTCTGACTAAGTTGTGAAGAGGCTCACTAAATTGCTGAGGCTGGCTGTGAATCTACAGTCCTCTTGCCTTAGCCTCCCAAGTATTGGAAATTAAAAGTGTGGGCCA
Source organism: Muscardinus avellanarius (assembly GCF_963383645.1). Classification (NCBI taxonomy): domain Eukaryota; kingdom Metazoa; phylum Chordata; class Mammalia; order Rodentia; family Gliridae; genus Muscardinus; species Muscardinus avellanarius. The sequence goes on along the minus strand of NC_137797.1, from coordinate 51,538,139 downwards.
CCATGGGTAGTTTAGAAGTTCATTTTATTCATTTAAAACTCGGAAGCAGGTATTCATAGTTTAGATAGTTCTTCTCTGTGAAATAGTCAGGATCTGTGTTTCTTCTGTCTTTGTAATCTTTTCCCAGCAACAAATCCACACGGTGTGAGTTGGGAACCCTGTGGGACCACTGACTTTCAGGTGCAGGGTTGCCAGAGGTTGTGCTGTTGTCTCGTAGGTGTTTGGGTTTGCACAAGTTGTTGCTGAAGAATAGCTTTTGGTGTAATTCTCGGTCAGAAATTGGGCGTTAGTATGTCCTTATTAACATGTAGATTTTTTTCACTCTACCTCAGATCTGCTGAAACAGAATTACTACATTGAGGCTTGGGCATAAGAATTTTCAACAAGCTTCCCTGTTAATTTTTACATTCAGTAAAGGGTGAAACCTGCTGATGTAAGTGGTTACCTTCAACTTTTATTCTTCTTCAGAAAGAAATAAATGATGCTGAAATCAAACCCTCTAAAATAGCTTGGAGCCCAGAAAGTCATTAAAAAAAAAAAAAAAAGAGAAAAACAGACAAACAAAAAACATCTGTACCAGTTTGCATAGTCTTACTAACTGTAGCCAAGGAAACATTTACTATGTTCTTTCATTAATAAGTATTTCTTGATTAACAAAAATATTCACAGCATTGTACAGACTGTATAGTGTGAAAAAATAAATTAGATACGACCCTGTCTCATTTACTAGTTGAAGAGAAAGACATGTATATATACCAGTGTTTCATTGATTCTGAGCTGTACATTTTTCCAAACATCAACATCTCTGAACTCATTAGAGAGATGTCTTGAAACTGCTGTCAACTAGGTAGTAAAATTATGAGTTATTACTACTTGTGCTTGAACTTGTTCATAGTTAATATTTTTAATTTAATTGAATTGTGTAAGTTGGGTGATATATGTTGATATTTATTACTGTGTTAAATGTCTTCAAAAAGATCCCACTGTGGTATGATACTGAAACAAAAGAAGCCACCAAAAAGAAGAATAATATATGATGAAGGTCTATTTTTCTATCAGTTTAGAAGAGTTTTCCCTGTAAATATAAAATGAAATTCTAAGAAAAACTAGTCCAAACCAGGATCATATCATAGTTTCATTTATACTATATTTTTCTTGATATGTAAAATATATTAAAAAGATAAAATCTTAAACTTGTTAAAATAAGCTTGGTAATATAGTCCTTATAGTCTCTCTTCTAAAATCTCTCAAAAAATTTTTTTAATACTATAACACTCCAGGTCTCTTGCCTAAAATTTTACAATAACTACTATGTTCTCTTTCTCTAGTCTTTAAAATAAATCTAGCCAAATTGTATAAGTTATCTTTCTGAATTGCAAATCTGATTGTTGCTGTCCTGATTAAAATCCTTCAGTGACTTTCTCTAGCCTTTTAAAATAATTTTGTCTTGCTTTTAAGATAAGTCTCAATTTCTTGACCTTACTTTTAAGGGTTTTAAGACAGGTCTTATGGGTAGTTTTCTGGCATTATCTTTTTTGTGTGTGTGTGGCATTCACCTCCTCATCTTTGGCTACTGTATGACATATCGCTCTATTCTTTTTATTACATTTGGCAGACTCTTCTAGTATATGCACAGTACCACTTATAAAAAATTCTTGTGAATCTGTTTAAAGATTTGCATCCCTCATTAGACTATGGACTTCATGAAAATCATGAATTTGGTCTCATTCTTTTCATATATCTGTATCATCTATTTGAATGCCTTATGTATTAACAAAGTTAATATTTTTTGAAGGAATAATTTTGAATAGCTGTATTACAGTACAAGGTGTGATAATAAAAGAATAAATAAAGTTTTTTTTTTCTTTGTTTTTTTGCGGGTCTGGGATGGAACCCAGGGGCATTCGACCTCCGAGCCACATCCCCTGCCCTATTTTTTATTCGTTATTTTGAAACAGGGTCTCACTGAGTTGCAAAGGTCTCACTAAGTAGCTGAGGCTGGCCACGAACTGTGATCCTCTAGTTTCAGCCTTCCGAATGCTGGGATTACAAGCGTGCGCCACCACGCCCAGTTTATAAAAAATGTTTACGTGGAGCTGGATGTGGTGGCACATGTTTGTAATCCCAGCATTTGGGAAGTTGAGATAGGAGGATAGTGGTTGGAAGACAGCCTCAGCTACTTAGTGAGGCCTTTTGATACTCAGTGAGACCTTGTTTCAAAATAAAGAATACAAAATAGGTCTGAGGGTATAGCTCGGAGATAGAATGCCCCTGAGTCCATCCCCAGTACTGAAAAAAAATTTACATGAAGAATAAATTTTACTTCTTTCAGGTAGATAAGTTGGATCTTGAAGCCTAAAGAGAAAGTTACCAGTTATTTATCAGGAGAGAGTTTAGATGGATAGGATCAAATTGGGGAATGAATGAAGAGTGAATCAGACCAATTAAACTCTGATTTAGAGGATGGAATTGAGTGAATAACTCTGAAAAGGAAACTAGCACACATTGTAGGTCTTTAGTTTTAGAGTACATTTTATGTCACTTGGTAGTTAGTAGAGAGCTACTTGGGAAATGTACCTTTATGAATGACAAGTATTGCTCTATTGGCTTGGAAGTTTCTCAAGGGGATAGTAATTTTTAATATCCCAAGGAATTACCATAGTTCCCATTTAGTAGGAAATATTGAATAAATTTATTTAGTTTTTACATAGAATTGTAAAGAGTTACAGTTTAAAAGTAACTGGCATTAAATTTATGCATTTATAGATTTAAAAATTAACTTAGGGAGAATTGGCATTTTAAAGGTGTCGTTCTAGCCAAGAACTTGGTATGTTTTTCTGTTTATTAGGTCTACTCTTATGTGTTTTAGGAGTATTTTATTTTATTTTTGTGGGCCGGGGGATGGACCCAGGGGAATTTGACCTCCAAGCTACACCCTCTGCCCTATTTTTTATTCTTTAATTTGAAACAGAGTCTCACTAAGTTTTGAAGGACCTCACTAAGTAGCTGAGGCTGTCCACGAACCGTGATCCTCTGGTCTCAGCCTCCCGAATGCTGGGATTACAAGTGTGCGCCACTATGCCCGGCTTCAGGAGTATTTTAAAGTTTTCATTGTGCATTGCAGTTTTTAGCATTATAAAATTTCCTTTGTCTTTGTGATTTTAGTCCTATATACTACCTTGTCTGACTGATTACAAGACTGAGATCCTCATTTTCTTTTTATTACATTTTTTGTTATAGTGCTGCCTATCTTTATTTTGGTTGTGGTACTAGGGATCGCATCCAGGGCCACTGTACCATTGAGGTATATATCTAGCTCTTTAAAAATTTATTTTATTTTATTTTGAGACAGGATCTCTGAGTTGTCCAGAAAGGCCTCAAACTTGTGACCCCGCCGTCTCAGCCTCCTGAGTTCCTGGCGTCACAGGTGTGTGCCACTGTGCCTGGCCATTCTTTTTTTAATTCGTCTCAATCACTTCATCTTAGGTATGCCTCTTTATAAAGCATAGGGATGGGTTTTGCTTCTTTGGCCAAACTGAAAGTCATTTGCTTTTAATAGGTGAGTTATACCCATTTTCATTTATTGATAATTATGCTGTGTTTGGGCTTATTTCTTTCAGATGGCTTTCATGTGCATATACAAACCTTTTTACCCTGTGCCCTGTTTGTGCCCTTCTTATTTATTTATTTATTTATTTATTTATTTATTTGCTTTTTAATATTTTGGAAGGCTTGATTCTAATTCTAGTTGTTACTTTAAATTGGACGCATTTACCTTTTCATTTCTATAGATAATGCCCTTGTTCCCTACCATATACAATACAAAAATTATTTAGTAAGTATTTCCTCTGTCTGTATAATTTAATTTTAGTTATTGGTACTATCTTAATGCTAATCTCTGGATTTGTAAGCCTCAAGTTGTATTCCTTTACTTCCAATTCTTTTTTTTTTTTTCATTCTACCTCTGAGCTACATCCTCAGCCCTGTTTTAGTTTTATTTTTTTGAAACAGAGTCTCACAAAATTGCTGAGAGCCTTAAGTTGTTGAGGCTGACTTTGAACCCATGTACTGGGATTTCAGGCCTGCACTACCTGACTACTAACTTCAGCTTATGAAGTTAGAGAACTTAATTTTATCTCCCTCCCCTTTTTTGTTTTTGAATTTTTTTTATTCATTATTTCTATATTCTTGAAACTTCATTTATGCTGGGCATGGTGGCGCATGCTTATAATCCCAGCGCTTGGGAGGCTGAGACAGGAGGATCTCACAGGTTTGAAGTGAGCCTTAGCTACTTAGTGAAGCTCTCAGCAACTTAGTGAGACCCTGTTTCCAAATAAAGTATAAAATAGGCCTGGGAGTATAGCCCGGAGGTAGAAAAACCCCTGAGTTCCACCCCCAGTACCGCCAAACCAACCAACAACCAAAACTTCATTTATGTGCTCTTTTGTTTTATCCACATTTAAGAATGGACAATTTTTTTTTTAAAGAGCAGTTTTAGGTTTGCAGCAAAAAGGAAAGTTTGGTGTTTCCATATACCCATCCCTCCGTATTACTGCATCACCCACAAGAGTAGTACATTTGTTATAATTGATAAAAGTCCATTGACTCATTATCCTCCAAAGTCTATAGTTTATATATGGTTCACTCTTGGCATTGTATGATCACACTATCAGTAATATCATAGAAAATTGTTTGAATACCCTAAAGATCCTCTGTGCTCTGTCTCTTCATCCCTTCTTAACTCCAAACTTTAGCAACTACAGATCTTTTTATAATCTCCATATAGTTTTGCTTTTTTTTTTTTTACAGGATATAAGACAGTTGGAAATATAATATGTCTAGCCTTTTGCATTGGCTTCTTTCATTTAGTAATATGCATTATAGTTCCCATTTCTTTTCATGGTTTGATAACTCATTTCCTTTTAGTACTGAATGGCATTCTCTTGTCTGGATGTACCAATTATTTATCCATTCACCTACTGAAAGACATCTTGGCTGCTTCCAGGTCTTGGCAGTTATGAATAAAGCTGCTATAAATGTCAGTGTACTGGTTTTTGTGTGGGCATAAATTTCCAACTCATTTGAGTACATACCAAGAATTGTGACTACTAGATCATTGTGCTAAGAGTATGTCTGGTTTTGTAAAAACCTGCCAAACTTTTTTCCATAGTGGTTGCATCAGTTTTGCATCCCTGCTGCCCCATATCCTCAGGAGCATTGGGTGTTCTCAGTGTTCAGATATTGGTCATTGTGATAGACTTGTATCTCAGGGTTATTTTAATTTTCACTTCCCTTATGGGAGATGATGTTGGCTATCTTTTCATACGCTTATTTGCCATCTGTATATCTTCTTGGGTGAAATGTCTCTTTCAGTGTTTGGTTCATTTAAAAAATCAGATTGTTCTTAGTGTTGAGTTTTAAGAGTTCTTTGCTTATTTTGGATAGTAGCTCTTTATTAGATATGTCTTTTGCAAATATTTTCTTCCAGTCTGTGGCTTGATGTTTTATTTTCCTGATATCCCTATCTTTTCATCATTTTACAGTTAGGTTCTTAATTAAAGCTACAGTATTTATGGGTTTGCTTATTGAAACTTGTTTTTTCCTGTCACTCAAGTAAGCTCATGGGAGAGATATTCTCTAAGGTCTTATAATACTGTATTCCTTATCCATGAAGAAAACTTTGATTGGATGTAAAATATTCAGCTTACATTTCTTTGTCTTGAGTATCAAAAATTTGCACTTTGTTGTTTTCTAGTGATATTGCTGTTGATGTTTGATTGATTTGGTTTTCTCTTATGGGTGACTTGGCTTTGTGTTTAACTCTTATTTTTCAAATTTAACTGTTAGATAAGCACATAAATCATACATAATGAGTTACCATGCAATATATAGATAAATATAATGTTTAATTATACCACATATTTTGTTTAAATCAGGATAAATAGATCAGTTGCTTCAAAACTTTATCATTTCTTGGTGGCTAAAACATTCAAAATTCTTCTGGCTATTTATTTATTTATTTATTTATTTAATTTTTTTTGTGGTGCTGGGGATTGAACCCAGGGGCATTCTACCTCCAAGCTGTACCCCTAGCCCAATTTTTTATTCTTTATTTTTTGAAACAGGGTCTCACTAAGTTGTGGGGGGCCTCACTAAATAGCGGAGGCTGGCTATGGCCCCAGATCATCCTTTCTCAGACTCCCAAGTACTGGGATTACATGCATGCACCACCACACCTGGCTCTGGCTTTTTTTTTTTTTTTTGGCGGGTCTGGTGATGTAACCCAGGGGCATTTGACCTCTGAGCTATTCTTTATTTTAAAACAGGATCTCCAGTTACGGAGGGCCTCACTAAGTAGCTGAGGCTGTCCATCAACCCCAATCCTGTGGTCTCAGCCTCCTGAATATAAGCATGAGCCACAATGCCTGACTAGCTCTGAGTTTTTAAAATGTACAGCACTTTATTGTTTTCTACAGTCAGTTTAATTTGCAATTGTTAAACATCTATTTGTGATTTATAGGGAAGCCATACATAAATGTGTCATGAACGTTATTTTTTAAGTGCTAATATGTATTGTTTACATCTGGTTGAATTGTTAAATGGGTGTAATTTCACATGGAAATTTAGATTAGTTATAATATGGTATATAAAGTTATCTATAAGTAAACTAGTTTAAAAAAACTTGAAAAAACACTCATTTTTATTGAAATTAGTAAGCATAGCTGAAAAAATCCTTACTTGGTGGAAATAAATATGTTCAGAGAAAAGCTGAGAGAAAAAAGAACAGTAATTTTATTTCTTATTTTTAATGTAATACATATATTAATATTTAATCTCTGGGTATTTTATAAAAGAAATGTTAATATGTTAGTTGAGATCGTAATTTTAGACTTGCCTGATTGTCTTCCATGGAGCAAGTGTGAGATAATAAACATTTTCATTGTGAGTGTAGGAGAGGATAGTATTAATGATTTGTAATTTTATTAGTAGAGATTATATAGTCTTCTGAATCTAACTGCAAACTGTGGAGATCCAAAATAAAATTACCAATTTCTCATAGGAACTGAAGTTAAAAGATGAAGAATGTGAGAGGCTTTCAAAAGTACGAGATCAACTTGGACAAGAATTGGAAGAACTCACAGCTAGTCTGTTTGAGGTTGGTCTATTTACATCTTGGCCAACAGCAACATCTTGGCCAACAGCGACATCTTGACTTTTATATATTGATAGAATTGTTTTTTAGAGGAATCTTGAAAAGGATATGCTTAGTTTCATGTATATTCATAAGTCCTCTAAACAAAAAATAAAATCTTTCAGAAATGTAAAGTAAATATAAACTTAAAATGATGTAAGAAGGAAAAGAAGAAAACAATATATTATATAGGATAACAGTATCAGGTAGTTTTAAAATGTATGTGTGAAGCCAGGTGTGGTGGTGTGGTGGTGCACGCCTATAATCCCAGTACTTGAGAGGCCGAGATGGAAGGATTGCAGGTTTGAGGACAACCTCAGCAAGTAGTGAGACTCTTATCAACCTAGTGAGACCCTGATTCAAAATAAAAATAAAATAAGGCTGAGTATGTGGCTTGGAGGTAGAATGATCCTGAGTTTAATCCCTAATACCTCAAAAAACTTTTTTTTTGTAGTGTAGAAAGAAGGAGGTAAATTTTAGTTTTGATTTTTATTTTCCAAATATTTATGGCTACTTTAGAGTAACTTTTTGTGACTCCCTAACAAAGGTGGCATCTGATATGGGGTGTTTTGAGGCTTGCTGGTAGGCATACCTACTTGTTAAAAGGCATGCCTCTCTATTTCCAGCCTGCCACCAGGACCAAAATTTCTATCCAACTAGAGCAGTGATTCTGAATAGGAGTGCCTTCAGCATAGAGAGATAAAAGCAATAGTGTGAGAGAGAGATACATGTTATTAGAAAGAATCACTAATGGGATTGTGGAGGGTGGCAAGTCCCAGGAGCTACTAGATGAGTTGACAAGTTGCAGACCTAGGACAGCAGATGGTGAAGTTCCAGTCTGAGTTTGAAAACCCAAGAACCAGTATTTCATTTGGAATCTGAAGGCAGAAACAATTTTCTTAAAAGTTTTTGGGTCTTCATCAAATTGGATAAGGGCCATCTATATTATAAAGGGCAGTTTGCTTTACGCATTCTACTAATTTAAATGTTAATTCATCCAAAAGCAACCTCATTGAAATTCCTAGGATAATGTTTGGCCAAATATTTGGTTACACTGTATCCAATAAGTTGACAAAAAAATTAACTATTATATGAGTTTTGCCCCCAAGTGCTTGCAATACTCTATAATCATTTTCAGAGCTTATGCAATGGGGTGTGGGGAAAGGATAGTACTTCCATGGTAAAGGACCACTGCCCATTAAGTGTCTCCTTTGGATTACTGTTAGACATTTTTTATTAAAAAAAAGTTGATGCATTAGCCGGGTGTGGTAGCGCATGCTTGTAATCCCAGTAGCAAGGAGGCTGAGACAGGAGGATCCAGGTTTGTGGCCAGCCTCAGCTACTTAGGCCCTCTGCAACTTAGTGAGACCTTGTTTCAAAATAAAGAATAAAAATACGACTTGGGGTATAGCTCAGAGGTAGATTACCTGTGGGTTCAATCCCCAGTAACACACACACATACACACACTCATACACAAGTTGATGTGTTACTGGAATGGCTAATGCATTATCATTTAGCAGTATTTTTTCCCTAAAAATTTCTTCGTGTGTGTGTGTGTGTGTGTGTGTGTGTGTGTTTTAACTAAGGATTGAACCTGTGGCATTCTACCTCTGAGCTATACCCCCATCCTTTTTATATTTTGAAACAAAGTCTTGCTAAGTTACCATACACTGACCTTGAACCTGTGGTCTTCATGTCTCAGCTTCCTACATATTGGAATTACAGGCATGTGTCACCATACCTGCTTTCCAAAGATTTCTTCTTAAAGTTTATATTATAATAAAACATTTTAGGGCAAAAATCCCATCCCTTTGCTATTTTTATTTATGTGACATATTCAGTTTTAGAGATATGCATATTTTCCTATGTCATTGTAATCCTAGTATAAGTATATTTTTATTTGTTATTTTTAATTTTTTAATTTTTCTGTGGGTCTGGGGATTGAGCTCAGGGGCATTTGACCTCCGAACTACACCCCTATCCTATTTTTTATTTTTTTTTTGAAACAGGGTCTCACTAAGTTGCAGAGGGTCTCACTAAGTAGTAGCTGAGGCTGTCTGTGAACTGCAATCCTCCCATCTCAGCCTCCCGAATGCTGGGATTACAAGCGTGCGCCACCACTCCCACCTTATATTTGTTTTTTAAATGACAATTCTCAGTCACTAACTGTAATGAGAGTCATCTACCAAGTACATGTTTTATAATTTTTATCATTACAAGTAACTTCGTATTATCTTTAGATGTGTAGGGCTTTCTATGCCCCTCTGTTCCATACCCTTCTGCTATGTGTGTTGTTCTCTCTCTCTCTCTCTCTCTCTCTCTCTCTCTCTCTCTTTCATACTGGGGATTGTTTTTTTTTTTTTTTAATGGTACCCCCAGCCCTATTTTATTTTTTATTTTGAAATGGGATCTCACTAAGTTGCTGAGGGCCTTGCTAAGTTGCCAAGGCTATCCTCAAACCTATGATCCTCCTTGGCTCAGCCTTCCAAATACTGGGGTTCACATATGCCACCATGCCTGTCTTTTTCATGAACATTTTAAAACTAATGTTTTTATTTCTTTAGTGACCTAGTCATCAGAAATAAGAGGAAAATAAATTTAGGGATGGGACAAATGGGAAGTTAAGACCTAAAACAGGAGTATATGACTTGCTACATTTTTATACTTAAGCAGGTATACAAAAACATACAGCTTTCTTCTGTAGTCTGGCTAGAAGAAAATTTGAGGATATATGGATACTAGATAAGAAAGAAGATATATTGTTACTTATGTAACAATATATGTTAATTTTGATTTTCTGCCTGCTTGGCATTAATTTAGTCTTGCTTAGTTCCACCTGTCTTCATGCATATATTCTGTTAAGTGAAGTAGAGGGAGAACAAACAAAAACTTCTTTTTCAAATTAGGGTTTGAAGGACCAGAAATGCAGTTTGTGCAATTAGTGAAAAAGTTTATGTAAAAAAATAGAGTTTTGGGGGTCTCCAACCTAACCCTAATCCAGCAGTGGTTAATAGCCTTGACAAGGTGCATGATCTCTGGAAAAGAAAGTACATTGATTAAATATAACTTTAGTAATGAAGAAATATATATTCAAAGTAGTTACTTATGAAATGGGAAAAAAAGTGATAAAAATTTTTCTGTGTTCTTAATGGTGCCTTCACAATCTTAGTTTACTATTGTGTTATAAAAGTATTTTTTGCTTGGATTTTGTGTGTATAACTTTTTAAGAATTAAATATTATTTTGAATAAGCTAAATTTGTAATTTTTGGTAATTTTAATTATGTAATTTAAATCTAACATGTAATTTTAAATTAGGAGCTTATTGTGATGTGTGATGAATAATCTTGAATATAGTTATATCCTTTGTATGTAGCAAATTGAGTCTTTTAACTGTTTCAAATTTGTACCAAAACTATAAATTTACATATTTTTTCTTGTGATAGCTTCACTTTTTACATAACATAAAATTAAGTCAGTTGGAAGAATGCTTTATGGTCTGGCCTTAAACATAGAAAAAAAGATAGGTAGTCTTAAGATTTTTTTGAATGTTATATCAGCCAATTTTAGTATATGTCTATGATATGCCAAGATTTCTGTAAATGTGGTGAAGTCTATAAGGATGGATTTAATTATTTTATTTTTGAAGAAAACTGAAGTATAGAAAAGCTAACACGTAATGCTGGTACTAAGAGCCATGACTGTGACTCTTGCTTTGACTACTATGAAAAAGAATAACTGGCACTTCCTTTTGTCTGTAACCATAGCAAAGGAGTTGTCACAAGGCCTCTCTTTCCTTCATCCCATGTTGAAGTTAGCAGGAAAGTCTTGTGGTGCTGCCTTCAGACCATATAGCAGTTCATCTTCCAAGCTACTGTTATAATTACCTATACCAATAGAAACTTTGATCCTGTTCCTAGTCAGTAATGGAGAAATTTGAGCATGTATCTAATATTTATTGAAAGTTCTCTTTGCTAGGCACTGTTCTAAGAGCATATATACTTGTTCATAAATTTGTATTCTATAAATATATACTAGCATATGTATGTTAAGCCTTACAAATATATGTACTGTATTACATACATTTAAAACACAAGATGTGAGCCAGGCGTGGTGATGCACGCTTGTAATCCCCGCGCTTGGGAGGCAGAGACAGGAGGATCGTGCTGGTTCGGAGCCAGCCTCGCTGGCTTAAGAGACCCTGTTTCCAAATAAAAAAATATAAAATAGGTCTGGGAAAGTAGCCCGGAGGTAGAAGGGCTTCCAGGAACCCCAGTACCACCAAAAAATTAAAAAAAACAAAAACAAAAACAAAAACACAAGGTGTAAGAGAGAGACAAGAATAAAACTACAAATTTTAGCCAGGCATAGTGGTACACACTTGTAATCCCAGTACTTGGCATCACAGATTTACAGCCAGCCTCAGTTATTAGTGAGGCCCTCTGCAACTTAGTGAAACCCTGTTTCAAAATAAAGAGTAAAAAAATAGAGCTGGAGGTATAGCTTGGAGGTCAAGGGCCCCTGGGTTCAATTCCCTGTATTGCAAAAAAAAAAAAAAAGACTTAAAAATTTTTATGAATACAAAATATTATATTTTCACTAATATATATATTCATATATGTTTAGTGAAAGTATAAATATATTTCATTGTTTTAAAAATCTCATTTTAGCGCCGGGCGTGGTGGCGCACGCTTGTAATCCCCGCGCTTGGGAGGTGGAGACAGGAGGATCGCGCAGGTTCGAAGCTAGCCGTGCTGGCGTAAGAGACCCTGTTTCAAAAATATAAAATAGGTCTGGGAGTGTAGCCCGGAGGAAGAAGGGCTTCCAGGAAGCCCAGTACCACCAAAAAAAAAAAAAAAAAAAATCTCATTTTAATAACTTATAATCCTTTGTAAATTATTAAGTAATTTATAATGAAGGTCTAGTCTAAGTTGCATTTTTAAAATTAGAGTAATATTGTTGGTAACTCATATGTTTATTGATCCACATGTCAGAAGTATATCATTACGTGTACTAAATCATATACTAGGTTTTAGTACCATTGCCAGTTATGGGAAGGGTTTTTTTTCCAGAAAATCTTTAGTGAAATTTCCTAATACTAGCAAATTATTTTTGCATATTAATCAGAAGTTGTTGCATTTAAACATGAATTTTAAAAAACAAGAAAAAATCTTCTCTTATTTGAATTACTGATAACCAGTTAGGAAAAAAATCTATTTTCAAAGTTTGTAAGTATATACATATAAATATATTGATCAGAAGTCTGCAGATTATAGCCTTAGGATATAAGCAGCCTGTTTCCTTTGGTTTAGCCTGTGAGCTAATAATAGTTTTTATATTTTTAAATGGTTGGGGAAAAACATAAAGAATATTTTGTGACATATGAAAATTATATGAAATTTTAAACCTAATATACATATTAGATGTGTAGTAAGAATACTGTAATCACAGAAATTTATTATTGAAACATTGTAAAAGAAGTAAATCTGATGATAGCAATTGTAGAGTATTTGCATACAATCAAAGTTATTGTTATCAGCTTAAAACAGTGCTATAACTGGAAAATATTCAACATGAACCCTGTGGTAACCAAAAAAATTAGATACACAAAATACAAAGAGAAAATAATCAAAAGTGTACTGCTACAAAGCAACAACAACAAAACCCCACAAAACACCAAACCACGATAAAAAACAAGAGAGGACCAAGAAAACTATAAAAGAGGAAAAGTTTAACAAAATGACAAGCTAAAGCCCTTAGCTTACACTAATTACTTAAAATGTAAATGAACTAAACGCTCCAAGAAAAAGCCGTGGAGTGGCTGGGCTGGGGAATGTAGCTTAAGTGGTAAAGTGCTTGCCCAGCATACAAAAGGGGCCAGTTCCCAGCACCACATTAAAAATAAAAAAATCTAAAAAGGTATAGAGTGGTTGAATGAATTAAAACCTCTAACAATGTGCCATCTACCAGAGACTCACCTTAGATTTAAGGCTAGTCTGAAAATGAGAGGCTAGTAAGGGGCAATTGGCAGCCAAAAGAGCAGAGGTGGCTATACTTGAACAAAATAGACTTTAATTCAGAACTATCATAAGAGACAAAATCATTATATAATGACAAAAGAATCAATTTGGAAGATACAATAACTACATATGTACTCAATACACCAAATATATAAAGCAAATATTGAAAGGTCTGAAGGGAGAAATAGCTGTATACAATAGTAGGGACTTTAGTGCTCTGCTCTCTATAATAATGCCAGTTAAGAAACTTTTGGGTATATGTTCCAAGGAAATAAAGTGAGTATCTTGATATCTGTACTCTTATCCTCATTGCGCCAGTATTCTCAGTAGCCAAGACATAAAAACAAATGACCAGCCGGGCGTGGTGGTGCACGCTTGTAATCCCCGCGCTTGGGAGTCAGAAGCAGGGGGATCACGCAGGTTCGTAGTCAGCCTCGCTGGCTTAAGAGACCCTGTTTCCAAATAAATAAAAAATATAAAATAAGGTCTGGGAGTGTAGCCTGGAGGTAGAAGGGCTTCCAGGAACCCCAGTACCACCAAAAAAAAAAAAAAAAAAACCCCACAAAAAAACAAAAAACAAATGTCCATTGATGAGTAGATATATAAAATATGATATACATATGAATATTCAAACCTTAAAAAGTAGAATTCTGCCATTTAAGACAACATAGATAAACCTAGAGGATATATGTTAATTGAGAATCTCCAGGCACAGAATGCTGCATGGTCTCCCATGTGAAATACAAACATTTGAACTCATAGAAACACAGAGTAGATTGATGGTTGCTAGAGGCTGAGAGGTGGGAAAAATGCAAGATGTTGCTTAAATGGTAAAAAAAAAAAAAAAGTTATGCACAATGAATAAATTTGGGGATCTAATGTGCAGCCTGGTGAAACTATATTGTATCTTTGAAATTTGGTAAAATGGTGGATTGTAAATGTTACTCCCATTGAAAAAAAGTATGAGGAGTATGTGAGATGATAGATATGTTTAAGAAAATGAAATTGAAATGCATATGAATACATATGAAATACAACTTTCAGTATTTATAATTTAAAAAAATTGTAAGTAATAGAAATTTATTTCTTATAGTTCTGGAGGGTAGGTAGTCCAAGATCAAGGCACCAGCACTTGGTGTCTCCTAAGGCCTTCTTGCCTTGATTTGTTTATAGATTGTTTATGCCTGCTTAAACACTACAAAAGCAAAGTTGAATAGTTGCTACAGAAACTGTTAGATGGCCCTCAAATCCAAAAATACTGTTTGACTCTTTACAGAAAAAGTTTCTGATCCAAAAATACTGTTTGACTCTTTACAGAAAAAGTTTCTGATCCAAAAATACTGTTTGACTCTTTACAGAAAAAGTTTTCTGACTTCTGGTGTAGTTGGTACTTAAATCATTTTTAGCTTCAGATAGAAAAATTTCAAATCTTTCTGAAAAATTTTTTGATATCTTTTTGATTTGCAAAAATCTGTGCATTATCTCTTTAGATACTGCTTCTGCTCCTTCTCTCTCTCTCTCTCTCTCTCTCTCTCTCTCTCTCTCTCTCTCTCTCTCTCTCTCTCTCTCTCTCTCTCGGATTCTAATTGCATGCAATTAGAGTATCTCTTACTCTAGACTTTATCTCTAGTGGAAGGGTCATCTCAATTCCCACCTTACTTTCTGTGTTTTCTTTTCCTGGTATTGGTTCTAATTTTTTTCTTGAATACTTTCAAGCACATGGTGGAGGAGGAAAACTTGTCACCTTTTTTAATTGCTTGCCATTGGAAGTTTGGTCCCAATTGCATAGTCTACTACAAATGAAAGCAAAGTCCATTTCCAAATATTTAAACAAATGTTCTGTCTATAGTAAGAGTTACTTCTGCACTTATAGTTAAATGTCACTTAGATAGAAGGGTCAGATTAGATATGAGATGTTTATTACTTTGAAAATATCTGCTAGATAGTCTTCAGCTGACAGCTGCTTATCCCAGAAAAATTCGGTAGATCTGAAACAATTATTAATTTTTAAAGGAAATAGCCAGGCATGGTGGCACATGCCTGAAATTCCTGTACTTGGGAGGCTGAGACTGGAGGATGGCAAGTTCAAGGATAGCCTCAGCAAACAGTGAGATTCTCGACAACCTAGTAAGACCTTGTTTTCAAATAAAAATAAAATAGGGATGGTGGTGTAGCTCAGAGGTAGAATGTCCATGGGTTCAATCCTCAGTACTGCAAAAAAAAAATTACTTGAATCAAATCTTAAAGACTTTGCCAAGATAACCAGCTTAATGGTACATGTAATATTTTGCCAATCTTATTATAAAGCATCAATAGTGACAATTCTCTTTTCAAACTAATCTATAGATTTGTGCTCATGGACACACACCAACTGCAATTCATTACAGTGTCTTATTAAATATTTTCAACCCTCCTTTCTGCTCTCCCTACAAATGAAGTATAAATTGAAGTTCTAAGAAATTCTTACATCCCAGGAGATTATATAATTCTGTACTGTTTTAAATCCTTAATCACTTGTGGAATTCATTCTGTACAATAATCTTTAAGATTATGTCATTATTTCTTTAAAAAATACGTTCATTTTGCACATAGAATAAAATCCAAAATTCTTACCCTGATGTTATTTGATTACTAGAATGTAATCAGGTTATAAACTCTTTAAAAGCCAGGACTTATCTCACTTCTCACTATATTGTGAGGGTCCTGGTACTTCATAAAGAGATGTCACAAATACATGTTTGATAAGTATTATATGAATACCTGAATTAAATGTCTGGATTTTCATATTTGTGGTACTGAAAAATTAAGACCTTATTAAAAGAGTAAATTTTGCCAAGCATGGAGGCAGATGCTTATAATACCAGTACTTGGGAGGATAAGATAGGAGGATGCACAGGTTAATGACCAGCCTCAAAAACTTAGGCCCTCAGCAAGTTAGTGAGATTTTGTTTCAAAATAAAATAGGGCTAGGAATGTAGCTCAGAGGTATAATGCTCCTGAGTTCAGTCCCCAGACCCCCACCCTCACATACACACAAGAGTAAACTCTGATCTGCCTTTTTAAATTGTTCTGTACAAAATTTTACACTTACAATCATATTGTGAATGTTTTTATTGGAAGCATTGAGGCTTCTTAACTGTCATTCCTATAAACTACATTATGGATGTGTTAATATTTTTTTTACTTGTCCCTTCTGTGTATCTTTGTTGTGACTAATAATATAAATATATATTATGATCAAAGTATAAATTCCACTGTGCAAAGGAGTTGGCTTTGACTTGTGTGCCATTATTTTTTCTTATACCACATTCAAAATTTTTTCACATAAGCACTTAACAGAATGACTGAATTCAACTTGGCTGCCTCAGTGGTAATAGGTACTAAGTGGAGTGGACCTGTTCCTCCTAATAGTTTGTTTATCTAAAGTCAGCTGCTGTTTCTGTAGTTGTCCTTCAGTTCTTCATTTCAGGTGAAATTTGGTAGTGTGTCTTTGCTTCAGTTATAGACACTTGGTGAAAGACTTTTGAAAACAAATGCTAAATGCTTGTTTCAAAATTTGAAATATTAACTTTTTCAGGAAGCTCATAAAATGGTAAGAGAAGCAAATATCAAGCAGTCAACAGCAGAAAAACAGCTGAAAGAAGCACAAGGGAAGGTAAGCTTTTATTGCTTTTAATAGTCTAAAATTTAAAGAAGTTGGTGATTATTGTTTTAAAAATGCCTTAACAGCCAGGTGTGGTGGTGCACGCTTGTAATTCCCGAGCTTGGGAGGCGGAGACAGGAGGATTGCACAGGTTTGAAGCCAGCCGTGCTGGCCTAAGAGACCCTGTTTCCAAATAAAAAAATATAAAATAGGTCTGGGAGTGTAGCCGGAGGTAGAAGGGTTTCCAGGAACCCCAGTACCACCAAAAAAAAAAAAAAGCCTTAACATGTTACTATTTGATTTTGTCAGATTGTAAAAGTATTGCTTATTTTTTAATCGATGCATTGAATTATACATCATACTGTGATTCATAATGATATATAAAGTAGTAATTTTTAATATTATTATTAGTATGTATATGGGGGTGGGGTACTAGGGATTGAACCCAGGGGCACCTCTGAGCTACACTCCTAGCCTTATTTTATTTTGAAATGAGGTCTCACTAACTTACTGCACACTAGCCTCAAACCATTCTCCTGTCTGAGCCATCTAAGTACTGAGATTACAAATGTGTGCCATTGAACCTGGCTTAAGCAGTGATTTATTTTATTAATTTTTTGTGTGTCACTGGGGATTGAACCCAAGGGCATTCTACCTCTGCGCAACACTTCCAGCCCTGTTTTATTTTTATTTTGAAACAGGGTCTCAATAGCTAATAAGAGTTTCCCTATTTGCTGAGCAGTGATTATTTTAAATTTGGAAATTATAGCTGGGCATGGTGGCACATGCTTGTAATCCCAGCATTTGGAAATCTGAGACTGGAGGATCGTGGTTTGAGGACTGCCTCAGCTACTACTTAGGCCCTTTAAAACTCAATGAAACCCTGTTTCAAAATAAAGAATAAAAAATAAGAATGGGGATATAGCTCAGAAGTAGAATGCCCCTGTGCTCCATTCCCAGTACTGCAAAAAAAAAAAAAAAAAAAAAAAAAGGAAAACTTTAAAAAAATATAAAGAAGAAAATAGCTACTACACAGATATAATTAATAATGAACATTGGTGCTCATTTATATTAGGATCTAAATCACATGTGTCATCAACTGGTTATATATATTTTAAAGTTAATATTTCTTTCCTAAGTTTACTGAAAAAAAAAAGCCACCCAAATGTTAGTAGATTTTTCTACTTTAGGAATGAACTGCAGGTATTGTATTTTAACAATTTCAAAAGTTTTCGTAAATTAAATGTTGGATTGTTTTTAAAATTTTATTTGACATCATAATTTGCAGTCAAATCCAACCATGTGTAAACATCAAAAATCTTGGTTATTCTTTTCTTTTAATACTCCACAGGAAATACAAATTGAAATTAGATTCTATCCTTGAAAAATATCTTGAACAATTGCTGACATTTAGCTGCATCTGTCATAAAACATACTTGGTGCATATGACTGTGTTGACTTATTTTCAAGATTGATGTACTTCAAGCTGAAGTAGCTGCATTGAAGACACTTGTGTTGTCCAGTTCTCCAACATCACCTACCCAGGAGCCTCTGCCAGGTGGAAAGACACCTTTTAAAAGGGGGCATACAAGAAATAAAAGTACAAGCAGTGCTATGAGTGGCAGTCATCAGGACCTCAGTATGATACAGCCAATTGTAAAAGACTGCAAAGAGGTAACTCATCAAGGACTATCCCTTCTGACTCTGTTGATATTTGTTAATTCTCATCACTGAGGTGTCATTTATGATATTGGCCAGCAAAATTTTTAGTACAAAGTATGGAATGTTAAGTTGGGGGAGGTTTTATCTAGAGCTGGCTGCTTTCAGGGATTCTTCACTTCCTTCTCTACCTGACATTGGAATACCTGCTGGAAACTTGGTAAGTTTCTTGATCCTAACTTTTCACTTAGGAAACAAGCCATCATGTGTTGTATAAAAGAGAGTGGGTGGCTTTAATGACCTGGCTAGTCAAAATTTACTGCTGGAGTGCTGTAACAAATTAGGAGAATAAGAAATATGTGAAAATAAGGTGACTTATTGTTGTTGTTGAACCCAGGGCCTCAATCTGGGTTTAATTCTGATTTCTTTGAATTTAAATTTCATTTTCTATTTAATATACTTTTATTGATGCATTATAACTACTTCATGGTGAGGTTCAGAATTATAGAAACATAAATAGCATTTTTAATTGCTTGCTACAACTTAAAATTTTACTAGTTTTTCATATAATTTTGTACTTTTTCTCTTCTGTTTACACTAACAAAATTGAAATATTTTCTCATGGAACATTTTAAAAGTTAATTTTTAGTTTTCAAAATTCCTTAGAATATAAGTAGGCAGTGTAAAACGTCAAAATATTAACTTTGCTTTCAGAATATATCTTATGTTCTGATGTTTTGTGAAATATATGCAAAAGCTTTACCAAACAAAGGAAACACAAAACTTTGACCTTAGAACAAGATGTGACAATCTGAAAGAAATTGACATGTCTGTGCTTCTGTAGGGAACGTGACAATGCACTCAGTCATGATATTAGCAACATATCTTCTGTATGTATTTAATATGCTTGTGAGCATACATACACACAAGAGCACTATAAGACTGTAGGATCAAGCCTTTTAGATTTGATCTTTACTACTTTCTTGCTCTGTAACCTTGAGCAAATTACTTAAGTTATCTATAAAATGGGGACTATAATATCTGTCTTGTATAGCTCTGATGATTAAATGTTTTATGTAAATTGCTTACCATAGTTCTTACAAGAGTCAGCTTTTAAGAAATGGTTTAAATTACTATCTTTAAACTAGAATCTTGCCAGTGTGGTGGCATACGCTTGTAATCCCAGCATTCAGGAGGCTGAGACCAGAGGATCGCGGTTCGCGGAAGCCTCAGCTACTTAGTGAGGCCCTCCGCAACTTAGTGAGACCCTGTTTCAAAATAAAGATCTCTAAGTAAGTGTTATATCTTAGAGCTAGGCATGCCTGTAATCCCTGCATTTGGGAGGCTAAGACCGTAGGATCATGGTTTGCAGACAGCCTCAGCTACTTAGTGAGGCCCTTTGCAACTCAGTGAGAGCCTATTTCAAAATAAAGAGTAAAAAAATAAGGGTGGGGGTATAGCTTGGGGGTAGATGCCCCTGGGTTCCACCCCCAGTACCACAAAAATAAATAAATTAACAAATCTTAAAAAAATAAAAAATAGGGCTGGGGGTATAGCTCAGAGGTAGAATACAAATACCCCTGGGTTCAATCCCTAATATATATTTATATATATCACACACACACACACACACACACACACACACACACACACACACACAAGTTATATTTTAAGATAGTCAATTTAGTAGACTATATGTATGCTTCTTTTTGTCTTTTTGTTTATATAATAAGCTTTCTTGGTAGTTCTTTTAGAAATGTCTTCAAGTAATAGCAAAACAATTAGTCTACCCTAAACTAAGTTTCACAATTCAGTCTCAGTTTATTTGAACGCTTTACTTATTTGATTTGGCTGTGAATTTCTTTTTGATTATTTTCAGAAAAGACCTTTCATCATCAATTTTTACATTCAGGACAGTGTGTACCTATGTCTTAAGAGTAGTTTCAACATTAATTTTTTAAGCAAGGATAATGGTAGCATCTTTGGACATCATAATGGATACATTGAAAAGGGCTAGTTATTTGGAAGTCATTGTTTAAATAAGAAAAATTGCTACCATTCATTTATTTCAAATGAAGAACATTTTGGTTATGTTAAATTAAATTATTTAATTAATTTATTTATTTATTTTGCGGGTCTGGGGATGGAACCCAGGGGCATTCAACATCCGAACTATAACCCCTGCCTTGTTTTTTATTCTTTTATTTTAAAACAGGGTCTCACTAAGCTGTGGAGGGCCTCACTTAGTGGCTGAGGCTGTCCACGAATCGCGAACCTCGTCTCAGCCTCCCAAATGCCGGGATTGCAAGTGTGTGCCACCATGCCCAGTTAAGTTTTATTTTTATGAAGTGTTTTATGGTTTTTCTTTTTAACAAGTTATTTTCTGTTTCCTTTTGGTTTGTTTAGGCTGATTTATCTCTGTATAATGAATTCCGATCTTGGAAAGATGAGCCCACAATGGACAGAACATGTCCTTTTTTAGACAAAATCTATCAGGAAGATATCTTTCCGTGTTTAACATTCTCAAAAAGTGAGGTAAGTTTTGTTTCATTTTCATAGGAATTCAGAGTTGTTTCTGTACTTTTTACTAAGACATGTTACATTTTAAAATATTTTTTACTTCATTAGGTTATAAAACACGCTTTGCCATTTTCTCCATTTCATATTAGGATCATAATTGTTGGAATTCAGATACTGAACATCTTTCCTTAGTTGAGCAGAGGATCATTCACAATGAAATGTGGATCTAGAATGAAATTGTGGATTCACAATGAAATGAGGAAGGCTTATTGTTTTATTAGATTTATCTGTACATGATAAAATTCCAGATTTTTCATCTTTGAAACAGGAATAGCACCTTACTTGCCTATGCCACAAGATTATTAAGAGACAAAAATGAAGTAGATAAAATAGACAAAAACTTTTAAAAAATGTAAGCCATTATGCAAATACAAATACATAATTTAAAATTTTCTGCGTGAAAGGTTTATCTCTAAATATTCTGTCAATTAATATTTAAGAAATTTAATTCTGAGTCTTATGTAAAGTCTTTTGAGGATTTAGTTATGAAATTACTTTAATTCCTTTTTTTTAATTGGTGCATTGTAGTCATATATCTTAATGGGGTTCATAATGGTAGAGGTATACATGCACACATCATTCATTTAGCCCATTCCCAACTTTTATCCTATCCATTTCCTCTCTCTCCTCATGTTTGGCTTAGTGACTGATATGTTTGTGAATGTAAATCATGTATTTTAGGGAATTTCTCTCCTTCCCCCTTCTATCCCCCTCAGTTAGGTCACCTTATTTGCCATTCTACGGTTTCTCCTTTGTCTAGAGTTCCTCCTATTACTTTTCCTCCCTTGCTTCTGAATATTAGGGAGAGCATTCGATTTCTTATTTTTTTGTGATTCACTAATCTCACTTAGCATAATGTTCTCCAGTTGCATCCATTTCCCCATAATTTTGTTCCTCTTTATGGCTGAGTAAAATTCCATTCTGTACATATCCCATAGTTTTTCATATGTTGAAGCAGTCTTACATCCCTGGGATGAACTCTGCTTGGTCATAGTGTATGATTATTTTGATGTGGTTATGAATGCATTGCTATTTGGTTTAGCAGTTTTGCATCTACATTCATCAATGATATAGGCCTATAGTTTTATTTTCTTGAGCTATCTTTATTTGGTTTTGGTATTAATATGATGTTGGCTTTGTAGAATGTACTTGTGAGAGTCCTGTTTCTATTTCATAGAATAGATTGAGGAGTATTGGGATTAGCTCCTCTATAAAGGTTTTATAAAATTCACTTGGGAAACTATCTGGTCCTGGGCTTTTGTTTGATGGTAGGCACTTTATTGCTGCTTCGATCTCTTTGATTCCTATTGGTCAGTTTAAATTTTCTATATCTTCTTGATTCAATTTAGGAAGGTTGTATATATCTGGAAATTTGTCAATTTCTTCTAGATTTTCCATTTTGAGTATAGTTTTTAAATAGTTTCTGATAATCCTCTGGATTTCCACGCTTTCGATGGTATTATCTCCTTTTTTCCAAAAGTATCAAAAAGGGAGTATATTTAACCATCATCAGCTCATAATAGAGCAAATGAGTGATAAGAAGAGTAATCCATGCTATATAGCATGTTTGGTGAACTGAAGCAGAGAAAGCTGGTTGAAGGAAGGCAGACAAACTTAGTTGTAAGTATTAGAACTGAGAGGCTCTATAATCATCTGTCATTTGCTCAATGTTGTACCTATGATTTGAAATGTACATGATAAGAACTCCAGGGATCTTTTGGTCATGGTCAACTGTGGCCACAATATAACACTTGTGCTGAGTTACTCTTTGTACCAAGCAGCCATTGCATAGGTTCCTTTGTGTGATCTATGAGTGACTTACTGTCACAAAGAGTTTGTTTTATGAAGGTGGCTGTACCTGTGTTTGGGGCATTAATGTTGACTATCTATTTCTTATTGCTGGATTTTTTTTTTACCAGTAAAATATGACCTGCTTTGTCTCTTCTGATAAGCTTGGGCTTGAATTTTTCTGATATCATAGTTGCTATTCCTGCTTGTCTTTGAGTTTTGTTGGCATAGATTACCTTGTTCCAACCCTTCACCTTTAGTTTGTGACTATGTTTACTTGTAGTGTGTGTTTTTTGTAGGCAGCATATAGATGGATTCTGTTTTTAATCCATTTTGCCACCTTATGTCATTTTATTTGGGAGTTGAAGCCATTTATGTTAAATGTGTTTATTAATAGATGATTTTTAATTCCTAACATTTTGAATTTTAACTTCTGTTTAAGGTAGTGCTTGTTCTTCTTTGCTTAGTTGTTTGTTTGATGGAAATTATTGTTTCTTCAGTTCTGGCATTTGTTAATTATTTCTTCTTTGTAATTAATCTCTTTGAGTATTTCTCTAGTGCTGGTTTGGAAGACATAACTTCTTTCAGCTTCTTTTTGTCGTGGAAGATTTTTATTTCCCAATTGAATTTGAGAGATATTTTTGCTGGGTAGGAAATTTTTGGCTGCAAGTTGTTTTCTTTAAGAGTTTGGAATATGTTACTCTAGGCCTTTCTGCCTTTCATGACTTGGTCTCGAGTGATTCTTATTGGTTTGCCTCTGAATGTCACTTGGTCTTTTGCTTTTGTCGCTTTTAAGATTCTTTACTTGGCCTCTACATTAGTCAGTTTGACTATTATGTGGCATGGTGAATCTTTCTCTGATCTTGTTTGTAAAGTGGGTTCTATATGTTACCTGTACCTGTTTATATATATCTTTTTTTATCATTATTGAGATTTATTGGTTGTCGAGGGTCAGCTCACAGACACTTCACTTTGTACACACAAAACTCATGTACTAAAAATCTAAAAAGCATCATACTATGATTCCTTTTCAGTTACTCCAGTGACTTTCCAGCTAAAATTTGGAGGCAAATTTTCCCGAAATCGATATCAAGTATCATATCTTAAAATGCTGATAAACTGTTACTAAATCTCCTCAAGTCACAATTTTATATCATATATACTACATATACAAATTTCCCATCTTTCACAGCACATTAAAGAAAATTATGAAGAAAACTGGGCTACCATGACCAAAGATGTTATTGAGTACACATAACTCTGACAGGGTGATGGCCAAGGAGTGGTTTTCTTTAGGAAGCAATTCTACTAAAAAGTAACATGGAGATAGAATTTAAAATATTCAAGACATTAAATGCATGACTGCGACTCCAAATTTCCATTTAGTATGCTTTGTTTTGTAGGACATAAAACTAACTCCCCACCTATGGAATGTTAAGCTGACACCAAAGATAGTAAAAGCCTCCCATAATCCAATATCACACTATTTTATGGTTGAACCAAAAAATACAAGCAAATGGTTTCACCTTAAAAAAAAAAAATCACTTACACTTAAAAATGGGATGAGGTAGGATTCACCCTTTCTAAAAATATTTCTAGAGCTGCTAAAAAACTTGCATTTACAAAATAGTTTATAAAAATATTCCTCTGGACTATACAAGAAGGGAGAAGGGGAGCACTGATGAGACACAGTCTATGATTAATCCAGCGGGATTTCTTTCTCCTGGGCTTCATTAGAAGCTGAACACTCCTCGCTTTTAGTCTGTTTTCTGCAGGCAAGTCTTCTTTAGTTTCTTGATTAGCTACTTAAGCTTGTTTTCCCTTCACTCCCCTCTTCTCTTTTGTTTGCACTTTTTTGTCCAAAGATTTATTCTCTAACTTTCCCGCTGCCTTCTTGGGCTTACTTCCACTTTTGCAGAAGCAGGCTTAGCTGACAACTGTACCAATCTCCTCTTGGGCTCCTCCTTCGCCACTGTTTCAGCAGAGCTGAGCTTCCTCTTGGGCATCCTGGTGGTGCAGGGGGTGCATGTGGGTGCTGTTGACTGTGGTGCACAGGGGCCTTCTGAAGTTGTGCTGCCTGGCCGCTGCCACTCCTCTCACCCCCCCCCCCCCCCAGCTACTGGGACCCGTACCTATATACCTCTTTTTTTATGTTTGGAAATTTTTCTGATATTACTTATTTGAAAAGATGGCTGATCCCTTTAGTTTCAGCTTCTATTCCCTCTTCTATGCCTGTTATTCTTACGTTAGGTCTTCTAAAATTGGCCCATACCTTTTCATTGTCCAATTCATGCTGTTAAATTGTTTTTTCTAAATTATACGCTATGTGTTCATTTTTGGAATGGCCATTTTAGAAGAGTGAGATTCTATTTTCTATGTGGTCTAGTTTACTGTTTATAGTTTGGATTGATGTGTTCACTTGAATGTTTGTATCCTTTACTTCCTTCAGAGCTTCTTTCTGATTTCCTGTTCAGGGTGTCAGATTCTTTGTTCATTTGTTTCTTTATTTCTTTCAGGTTCTCTCTAAATTCTTTTCTGAAATCTAGTATCATTTCTACTATTAAAGTTCTGATTTGTCCTTCTTTGTGTGGGTTCTGTTATTGTGGGGTTGTGGGAGCGCATTGCTCATGATTTCAGATTTCTTAAGTTTGTATTTGTTGCTTTTGATAGCCTTCTTTCACTATATAGATGTCAGCTGGTATATACAAGGACAAGTTGTGTTGTATTCAGTGGTGAAGGTTGAGTGAGGAGGAAGGTACTGAAGTAGTAATTGCAAGAATAGGATAAAGTAGCAGATAGGATAGAATAGAATAAAGTTTGAGTTTGGTAAAGTAATATATTGTACAGATTAGAGATAGTGAATATATAGGAAGATTCTAGTAACCAGTGTAGTGTATTTAGGTATAGTGGTATGAAGTTGATTAATATAAGACAAAGAAAAGAAAGGGACAGAGGAGAGAGTAAATATGAATAAGGGAAGAAGCTTGTAAAAGGGATGAGGAAGAGAGCAAAAAAAAAAAATAACAAACACACACACACACACACACACACACACACAAAAGAACAATAACAATAAAATGAAACAATGTTACAAATATATGAATACTGAGCAGACTTAGCTTCTCTAGTCCTCCTGAGACTGCATAGATTATTTCAGCCATTTAAGATTTACATTCTTTATTAGGTTCTTGAGCATGTTCTAAACATTCTCATTTGCTTTGTAACCCATAGTAATAATGCCAGTTTGTAGCACTTTTTGGTCTCCTTCAATGGTTAGGATCCTGGCCTGGTGTCTTTCTCTGTGCAGGCACTGAGTGCCACTGGTGCCTCTCCTGCTGCAAGTCTGGGTCTCTGAGCTTTCAAAAAGGGCTGGTCTCTGAGACACTCTTAGTTTACACAGGCGGTCTTGCTGTAGGTCGGTATCATTGGGGCTGGATCTACTGTAAGTACAGGTCTTCACACTTTCCACAGACTCTGAGCCTGCATATGCAGTGGGTGCTGTTGGGACCAGACCTAGGAGTCTGTGTGTTCCATAGTTACGGCTGGCTTGTTTTGACTTTTTCCTAGTCACCACAATTGGGTGGTTTGTGGTGATCTCTGGAGGCCCAGGTAGGGCTTTGAGGCCTGCAAACTATAGGCCTCTTTGCCTAATTGGCCCTGAGGGCTATCTACTAATCCATGCTTCTGCTGCGTCCAACAGCAGACTCAACCCCCACCTTCACTAGGGTGAACCACAAAGTCTGAGACCCCACAAGTCTATTACTTGCTGTATGAGTCCCTGAAGCTGCAGTGGATGGTCTCCCTTGGGGATGGCTAGTTCACTTATGGTGTTTTTGACTGCTGCTTTGGATCAGGACCAGGAGGGTGTGTGTGCTGCTGCTGCAGGCTGTAGCTGGGAATCCAGGCAGTAACATCTCTGTGGAGTGTGGCGTGAGGAGCCAGTTGCTTACAGTTCCACTGAACTGCAGCTGCTTACTTTGCATCAAGTCATTAGCTTTTTGCTGGGGGTCTCTGGAGGCTGCAGTGCCAGCAGTCCTGGCCCAGTTAGGCAAGATGGCGTCACCGTGCCCATAGTGGCAGCTGTAGCCATTGGAGGAGGTGCAGTACTTTTCTGTCTTCTGTTCTACCTTCTAGCTTTGTTTCTGCCGCCTTTCAATTTTTGTTGCTTTGTTCAATTTATGCTGTTCTTTTTTCTCTTGTCAAGACACTGTTTTCAAGGTGATAGAGATGGAGTGTCAGAGGACTGAGATGTGCTTCTTCCCTCAGTTGCCAGAAGTCATGAAGTTACTCTTAAGGAACATTTAGGATGAGCAGTGTAATATTCTTGACATAAGCATGTGTTCATTGTGCCTGGTTTCGAGGAGGCGATGCAGCACCAGTAATCTTGATAAGTTGAGGAAGTTTGTTGTTTTTATCTGCTGATTATCAGTTGCTACTCTCTTCACCTAGAGACTTAATATTTGATAATTCAGTTAATTTTTGTTGACTTTTGTGAATACATATACAAGTTGAGAAAATATATGCCTTTAGTTAATATATATTAGTGTGCTATAAATAACAGTGTTTATTGCATAAATTTAGCAGAATAACCCATGAATGTATTTATTCTGAAGTGACATTTACAGTGGAGATTAAACTTTGAGGAGAAATAATTTATGAAATTTGTCTGCTGTAGAACACAATTGTGGTATTTTTCTGCCAGCATAGCACCTAATGCTTTTATTTTTCAAGCTGGCTTCAGCTGTCCTGGAGGCTGTGGAGAACAATACGCTCAGCATTGAGCCCGTCGGACTACAGCCGGTTCGATTTGTGAAAGCTTCTGCAGTTGAATGTGGAGGACCAAAGTAGGTTTTCACATCTGTGACTTATAATCCATAATGAGTTTCTGAAATTTTGTGTGTTATAGTATATTATTTTTAGCTTTAATTGTGGTTAGATATTTTCCTTGAGGTTTCAGTTTAGTGTCTGTGCAGTCCAAGGACAGATTCTCAGACACTGTGGGAAATAGCACTTCAAAATTAACATCAAAGGAGACTTCTTTTAATTACAAAAATAAACATATATGATAGGTATTCAGGTAGACTGAAGATTATAAACACTTTGTTTTAGTATTTTTTTTACCCCATATCATCGCCCACTAATGGATTGTGAAGTCATTGAGTGAGTCACAGGCAGGGTTTCTGTTTATCATATGTATGTGTATAGTGGTATGCATTGGGTCTCTGTGTAAAATACTGAGGATATTATAAAAAATAATTTGAAGAAATGCTCAGACTAGATCTTACCAAACTTGAAAACAGGGTGCCAAAAGACTTGATTAGTCTTCATCTTTCATATTGCTATTATAAAATATTTTAACTTTGGTAAACAGTTGTCTTTCATATGTAAAAGTATTTGGGAATTAAAAAAAAATAGAAGTAAGACTACCATGTTTCATAGCAAGGCAAGCTTTTTTTCCAAGGAGGGAAGACTGAAAGCAGTAGTACCTAAAACCTCTGGCAAAGGTAACGTTTTAGCTTAAAACTAAGACATACTTCTGGCTTAACTTCTCTTTAAAAATGACTTAGGAACTGGGCATAGTGGACAATCCTGTAATCCCAGTACTTGAGAGGCTACAAGACTGGAGGATTATGGGTTTGAGACCAGTCTCAGCAACTTAGTGAGACCCTCAGCAACTTAATGAAACTCTGTTTTAAAAATAAAAAATAAAAAATTGGCCTAGGTATAGCTCAGAGGAAGAATGGCCCTGGGTTCAGTTGCACAAACAAGAAAAAAAAAAAAAAGACCTGGAAAGCTTTTGAGGATTGAGGATGCTGATTAGTTAAGAAGCAGGCCCATATGGAAGATTGGGAAGCCTAAGAGAATTCATAGAAAGCATAATTGACTCCATCATGGTTCTTGTGAAGCCAAAAGATTTAAAAACTATTTGAAATTAACAAGTTTAGGTTAAAGCCTATTGTAAAGGTTCTGTAATTCTTTTGATTCATGCATGCACACACATTCTCAGCAACTGGTATATTTGTGTGAATGTTTGTGGGGGGTAGCAAGTGTCATATTTCCTGTGGGAGCCACACATCCATCCAGAGTTGTATTCTATGTTACAATGCCCCTGTGACATACCTGTAACACAGTGGCCTCTAGATTTTAAGAAAAGGACTTATTCTTAATTTCTATAAACATTATGTTTTGTTTTGGTTTCGTGGTTCTGGGGATTGAACCCAGGGGCATTCTACCTTGAGCTGTACCTCTAGTCCTAGTTTATGTTTTATTTTGTAATACGATCTTGCTAAATTGCTGAAGCTGGGCTTGAATCTGCAATCCTCCTGTTTCATTCTCCCAAGTACTGGGACTACAGGTGTGTCCCACCATGCCCACCTCTGTGTGTTTTTATCTTGGTCCTTTAATCCACAAAATGAAGAATCAAATGTAATAATAGCAATTTTTGTATTTTTAAGTTTTATATCTTATTTTAAATGTAATATAACAGTTGTTTGGGGTGTGTGTGTGTGTGTGTGTGTGTGTGTGTGTGTGTGTGTGTGTGTGTGTTTTGCTGGGAAATGAACTCAGAGGCATTCTATCCCTGAACCACACATTCAGAAACAGGATCTCACTAGGTTGCTGAGAGCCTCACTAAATTGCTGAGTCTGGCCTCAAACCTGAGATCCTCCTGTCTCAGCTTCCCGAGTACTACAATTATAAGTGTGTGCGGCTATGCCCAGCTTAACATAACAGTTTTAATTGTAGAATTTAAGCTTTGTGCTTGCATTATGTATCACACCTATCATATATATCACACATATCACACATTTGCAGATACCTTCAAAAGATGACAAATGAGGGTATCTGGGAAAGTAGATTTATATTATTTTAGTAAAACAGTTATATAGGTTAGATGTAGAGAATGGTTTAACTAGTTTAAGTATAATGTGCTTATGGGTATGAGGCCATAAGCTAAGGTATTTGTAGAGCATATTATATGAAAAAAAAAACTGAAAGAAAATGGTCCTTTTTTTTTGTAGTAGTAGTAGTAGTAGCAGCAACAGCAGCACTGGAGATTCATTCCAGGGGTGTTCTACCTCCTAGCTACACCTCCAGCCCAATTTTATATTTTTATTTTAAAACAAGGTCGTGCTTAAGTATCTGAGGCTGGCCTAGAACTTTGATCCTCTTGTCTCAGCCTCTCCATTATTGGGATTACAAGCACGTGCTACCATGCCTGGCAATAATATTTTTAAAAACATGAAATGTAAAGTATAGCCCTGGCCAAAGCTCTTATGGATTAGGTTATGAAGGTAGTGACTAAATGAATTTCATGGCGCTATAGAAACTTTGAGGATGACAAGATCATTTCATTTGTGATCAGGGACTCTTGGAGGGAGGTTTGGTCTGGGATTTTGAAGCATCGTGAAATTGGCTAAAGAACAGTTGATACAACTGACGGTCTAGAAACAAGGATGCAGAATTTGTACAGAGGGATGGAGAAGGAAAGATGAATGTATGGAGAAGGAAAGATGTGACAAATCCTAGTTTGGAGTGGGGGCCTGGTGAGGGAAAGGAGTGAGAGATGACTGGAAGAACAACTCAAAGTCAGTCTGGAAGTAAGTAGGAGAAGCTCTAGCTTGTGGAAGAAGGTTAGGGATATAGATCTAGACATGTTGACATCCTCAGGTTAAAATGGCAAGCAACGATTTGAAATCTTGGGACTAGAGCTATAAAGAAATGCACTAGATACACTTGTGTAGCATGGTTTGAAAAAAATCATTGTTGTGGAGTCAGGAAATAGCAGTAAATCCTGGTTCAAATGAAAATAAATTGACGGTGATTGGTCTACTTTGAAATGAGGATTTTTTTTTTTTTCTGTTTTGGGTTTTTTTCTTCTTTTTTTTTTTGGTTTTTAAAGGATTGACCTCAAGGGTGCTCTACAACTCAGCTACATCCCCATCTCTATTTATTTTTTATTTTGAGAAAAGATATTGCTAAATTGCTGAGAAAGTCTAGCTTCAAACTTTTAAACCTTATATCTCAGCCTTCTAAGTGCTAGGATTACAGATGTGTGCTACCACACCTGTTGAAATGAGATCATTTAAGAAACACTTTTTTTCCCCTGCAGTACTAGGGATGAAACCCAGGGACATTCTACCTCTGAGTTATCCCCCCCCCTGCCCTATTTTTATTCCT
This sequence comes from Muscardinus avellanarius, assembly GCF_963383645.1. NCBI lineage: Eukaryota > Metazoa > Chordata > Mammalia > Rodentia > Gliridae > Muscardinus > Muscardinus avellanarius. The sequence goes on along the minus strand of NC_137797.1, from coordinate 51,507,080 downwards.
TATTTTGAAACAGAGTCTCACTGAGTTGCAAAAGGCCTCACTAAGTAGCTGAGGTTGGCCGTGAACCACGATCCTCCTGTCTCAGCCTCCCAAAAGTTGGGATTACAAGCGTGTACCACCATGCCCTGCTTAACACTTTACTTTTTTTTTAAAGTTGATACTTAGAAAGATGTTTGCAAAGCCCTTTGAAAATTAAATGAAGCATACAAGTATATTTCTGTTTCCAGAAGAATGTCAGATAATTATGCCTTTGGAAATTCCAAGGACTTCCAGCACTTGAATTTTAAACTTACTCATCTTTTATCCTTTTCAAGCTAGTAGTTAATGCTTTTAAATATTGTTTCAGATTACTAAAGCAGTTTTCTAGTAAAGGAACAATAAGGCAAAACTCTCTTTGAAAAGAAAATGGTTTGTGATTTCACCTCCAAAATTATTCTTTTCCAAATAACACATTTTCCATGTTTTTCCATATAGAGGCACATTTGTTTCTTATAGGTATTGCTGAAATTTAGTGTTTTTCATGTGTATATCCTTATTATATAATTCATAATGTCATTTAAAATGCCACTGACCACTTTATTACTTAGAGGTTGTGCTAATTTTGTATTGATAGAGCAGTAGCTGTAGGTGACATCTTGGCTGCATGTCCAGCCTTATAACCAGCTTCATCTTACAGAGTTTAGTGACAGTCATGGAATGTTTGCTGGGTGCCAGGCATTTAAAGATGAATAAGACAGTCTTTGCCCGCAAGAGATTTACAGCCTTATTTCAGCCAGAAAGTCCTCATACCACATTTTAGCTTTTATAATATATAAATAGAAAGGATGGTGTGGAAAAAGTGTACCTTTTATATGTGTTTTAAAATTAAACATGGTATCGGCTCCTCCTAGTCCTATTTTACTTTTTTAATTATTTTTTTTTGGGGGGTACTGGGGATTGAACTCAGAGGCATTCTATCTTCTATCTCCAACCTATACCTCCAGCCATATATGTGTGTGTGTGTGTGTGTGTGTGTGTGTGTGTGTGTGTGTGTGTGTGTGTGTGTGTATGTGTGTGTGTGTGTGTGTGTGTGTGTGTGTGTGTGTATTTGTCCTGGGGATCAAATCCAGGAACATTCTGCCTATGAGCTACAACCCCAGCCCTATTTTTTATTTTGAAATAACATCTCACTAAGTTGCAGAAGGCCTTACTAAGCAGCTGAGCCTGGCTACGAACCTGCAAACCTCCTGTCTCAGTCTCACAAGTACTGGAATTAGAAGTATGCTCCACCACACCCAGCTTTTGAAATTCTTAAAAGACAAGAGTATTAATGACTGAGAGAGCCTTGGCATCAATTAAGACTTTTAACTAGGCATAGTCTATAATCCCTATACTTGGAAGCTGAGACCAGGATCACAGGTTTAAAGCCAGCCTCAGCAGCATAGCAAGACCCTGTTTCAAAGTAAAAAATAAAACGGGCAAAGAGTGCCAGGCCTGGTGGCTCACACCTGTAATCCCAGTAATTGGGAGATTGAGACAGGAGAATCATCATTTGCAGCCAGTCTTAGCAATTTAGGCCCTCCACAACTTGGTGAAACCCTGTTTCAAAATAAAACAATTAATAGGAGTGGGGTGTAGCCTGGAGGTAGAATTTCCCAGTACCACAAAAAAAAAAAAAAAAAAAGAAAGAAAGAAAAGAAAAAACTGGGGGCTGGGCATGGTGGCTCTCACCTGTAATCCCAAGTACTTTGGAGACTGAGACAAGAGAATCACAAGTTTAAATCCAGCCTCAGCAACATGTCAATTTAGCAAGACTCTGTCAAAATAAAATATAAGGAGCCAGGCGTGGTGGGGGCACACTTGTAATCCCAGAACTTGGAAGGCTTAGAGAGGAGGATCACAGGTTTGAAGCCAGCCTCAGCTACTTAGTTAGACCTTATGCAATTTAGTGTGGCCTTCTGCAATTTAGTGAGACCCTGTTTCAAAATAAAAGAATAAAAACTTGATCTGGGGTATAGCTTGGAGTTAGAATGCCCCTGGGTTCAGGTTCAATCCCCAGTACTGGAGGAAAAAAAAAAAAAAAAAGGGCTGGGATATAACTTGGAAGTAGAATGCCTCTGAGTTCAACCCCTAGTACACCCTCCCAAAAGAATAAAAGAACAAAATAGGAGTGGGAGCCATGTGTGGTGGCACAGGTTTATAATTCCAGTACTTCCTAGGCTGAGACAGGATCGCAGGTTCGTGGCCAGCCTCAGCTACTTAGGCTTTTCACAACTTAGACCCTATTTCTTTTTATTTATTTATTTATTTATTTATTTATTTATTTATTTATTTATTTATTTATTGGTGGTACTGGGGTTCCTGGAAGCCCTTCTACCTCTGGGCTACACTCCCAGACCTATTTTTACATTTTTATTTGGAAACAGGGTCTCCTAAGCCAGCGCGCGCGGCTGGCTTCGAACCTGCGCGATCCTCCTGTCTCTGCCTCCCAAGCGCGGGGATTACAAGCGTGCGCCACCACGCCCGGCGACCCTATTTCAAAATAAGGAATAAAGAATAGGATTGGGGATGTAACTCAGAGGTAGTATGCCCCTGGGTTTAACTCCTAGTACTGCCAAAAAAAAAAAAAAAATAGGACTGAGGTGTAACTTGGAGGTAGAATGCCCCTGGGTTCAGTCCCTACTACCATAAAAATTATAAGTTAAAAAATAGATTAAGCATGATAGATGGCTTAATCTCTGTATTTCTCACTGTGTTTCACGTATGCATATAAACCAACCAACCAAACAAGCAAAGAGTATGCCACGTGGACACTATTGCCCTGCAAGCTGTCAGTAGCAGGGTTGAGACTTACCATTCATCCTTAGAGTCTTCTTAGCTGAGAAGTTGAAGTTGTGATGGAAAGCTGAACACAGTCCCATAGCTGGTGACATATTTGTAAATTTGCTCTGGGATGTGGATACATCACACACAGGATAGAAGCATCTTGTTTCTGTTTCTGGAAGCATGGTTAGTATTATGTTATTAAGCTTCTATTAGAACGTACGTCACTTGAGTACGGCTTTTCCTTTTCATCGCTGTAGCTCAGTCCAGAATGGCGCTCTGCATACAGTGGGCTCCTAAGTGCTTGTTGTCTCACTGAATGAATAGGTGATGTACACAGAAGGTAGGCAAAAATGCTTTTAATGAAAAAAACTAATATTTATTATTATCTTACAGAAAATGTGCTCTCACTGGTCAGAGTAAGTCCTGTAAACACAGAATTAAACTAGGGGACTCAAGCAACTATTATTATATTTCTCCTTTTTGCAGATATAGGGTAAGTGACTTAACCATGAGTTTTGAGAAAGTTTGCTTGGATATAAGATCTTTGATCAGTCGTGACATTTTTTCCTTTTGGCCTAGATCACTTCTGTATGTAACTTTTTCACATACATTCGATATATTCAGCAAGGACTTGTGAAACAGCAAGATGGTGAGTATTCTTAATTCATTATAAGTATTTACATGAAAATTCAGCAAAAAGCATATAGGACAAGTAATGCGCAAATAAACCTTATTGCTTCCACATTTATATTGAATTCATCTTGGAGTTCTATTAAAATGTGTAGATAATTTGGGAACAAACATCTCCAAAAAACAATGTATTTAATCCTTTTATTCATAATTTTACTCTTTTGAATTTTAATTAGGACTGGTTTTATCTTGTAAGAGATGTATAGTCAATGTGGGGAGAGTACAAAACGTATTGAATTTACTCTTAAAGGATGGAAATGAGCCAGCTCTAGAAATGGTCAGATTTAGTTTAATTGATGGAAGCCATGAAGCAGCTAGCAATAAGTTTTTTCTGTATTTTCCATTTTCCTGTGTGATTTAATAAGAGTGATTAAATAATTCTCAATGGAATAAAGATTACCATATTCTAAATCAGTAGAAATGTACAGATGACATATCTAGATGAGCCAGCTTGTGCAAGTTTGTTAATATTCTTAATAAAGTCTTTCATAATTGCTGATAAATTTATAACCCAGTGTCTTAAATATTAAGCATAAAAACTGACATGACCTGACAGTACCAAAGCAGTATTTATTGTGTCCCTAATTAAAAATTCCAAAGTGCTCCAAAATAGGACATTTTTTAAATGATGACATGATACCACACCTTACCTCATGTGGTCAAAACACAGGCACACAAACAATGTTCAGGTTGCTATATAAAGGGTACGTGGAACATAAATGAATTTCCTGCCAGACATGGGTTCCTTCTCTAAGATAACCTATTATATGCAAATATTCCCAAACCCCCTAAAATAAAAAATCCAAACCACTCTGTTCCCAAGCATTTTAGATAAGGAGTACTCAAGCTGAACTGACATTTTGAGCTGGTTGATTTGAGCTGGTTAATTTTTTTATAATGAGGAGATATATTGTGCATTGTAAGATATTTAACAGCATCCCCAGTTTTACTCACTAGATGCCGATAGCAACCCTCAGATTTTACAGTGAAAGGTATATCCAGATATGCCAAAAGTGCCTTTGAGGACAGGACTTTCCTGGTTGAGAACCACTGATAAATCAGTCTAATCTGATCACAGACCTTTGGTTTTTTTGTTTTGTGGTACTGCGGGTTGAACCCAGGGGCATTTTACTTATGCGTTACACCCCCAGCCCTTTTTTATTTTGTATTGAAACAGGGTCTTGCTAGGTTGCTGAGAGTCTTGCTATACTGTGATCCTCCTGTGTTAGCCTCCCAGATAGTGAGATTACAGTCATGTGCCACCATGCCTGGTATGATCACAGACCTTTTATTGTCTGAAATAAAGGATAAGCTTTTTTCCACTTATAGTGGAAAATTACAAAAGTATGTATAGTTGAAATTAAAAGATTATCTTCTACACTTTTTTTTTTGGTGGTACTGGGGTTCCTGGAAACCCTTCTACCTCCGGGCTACACTCCCAGACCTATTTTTACATTTTTATTTGGAAACAGGGTCTCCTAAGCCAGCGCACGCAGCTGGCTTCAAACCTGAGCAATTCTCCTGTCTCTGCCTCCCAAGCGCGGGGATTACAAGCGTGCGCCACCACGCCCGGCTACACTTATTTTTAATTCTAATTTGAACCATATACAAAACCTTTTCATATTACTACAAAGAAAGTTGCCCAGTTTTCTGGATTGTCTTGTTTTCTTTTTTCCAATTCACTCTCTTTGTGTTAATGAAGACTAAATTGCCAAGATATAGCATACTACAGCAAGAAGATCCTTAAATTGGACAATAGCTTTTGAATAATTGCACATTGAGTATAGTCACTTATGAAGAGAATGAAAGTGGCATTTACTCAGGACACTGAAATGTCTCTTTTTTTCCTTGGGCTAATTTGATATGTCTTGACTGTGTGAGAACTGGCAAATTATTGCTATTTATTGATAAAACTGGGATTCTTACAAGTACATGAAAAATTTTGTGTGAAATGTTGAAACAATGTGTCATCATTAGGTAAATTATTAGAAAATGCCTAGTTAGACCTGTCACTTATTTTTAAATTTATAGTGAAACATTAAAAAATAAGATGATATGTTATGATTTACATGGCTTTCTTTTCTGTTTGTCTAGTTGATCAGATGTTTTGGGAAGTTATGCAATTAAGAAAAGAGATGTCACTGGCAAAGCTAGGATATTTCAAAGAGGAACTCTGATGTTCTGCGTGGGACCATGCATGAACTTTCATGAATAACTGAAAAATGGCTGAATATTTTTATGGTTACTTGATATTTATTTCCAAGGAGAGGGCCCAAGATGTTTCCCCCTTTTTGCAAATTACACTGAGAACTACTGTGATTTCTTTAAAACTGACCCATGCTGTGTTTGCTTATTCTTTAGTTGAACACACTGTAAAGAATTACAGGTGTACTAGTGATTGTAATTTATAGTTGCAGAAAAAACACTAAATAAATAAATGTTAGATTGAATGTGTGTTTCTCTTTCAGCTTTAACTAACAAGCTTTTAGATTCAGAAGAATGCGTTAAGTAGTCGGTTTCACACTGCACAGCAGCCTGTGAGAAGTGAGGAAGAAGGATGTGGGTGGACAGGACTCATCTGTTTTTGTTCTGAATATTGACCTTAAACAAAGCTTATGTGGCGGGACGTGGTGGCCCATGCTTGTAATCTCGGAGCTTGGGAGGCAGAGACAGGAGAATCACGCTGGTTCAAAGCCAGCCGCGCTGGCTTAAGAGACCCTGTTTCCAAATAAAAATATAAAATAGGTCTGGGAGTGTAGCCCGGAGGTAGAAGGATTTCCAGGAACCCCAGTACCACGAAAAACAACAAAAAAAAAAAACCAAAACCAAAAAAAAACCCCACAAAACTTATGTGAAGAAAGACATATGCTAAAACATTTGAAAGTTACCATTTTTACCATTCTGTGCGCTGTAATTTAAAGAATCCCTTTGTTACGGTGACTTGTTAATAGAGTAGATGATGGGCAGTCACATCTTACCCCAGGGATGCATTCTTGAGCATGTTGGTGTAATATTGAGCACTCTCATGACACTGGAGGCGCATAGAGGTCAATATGGAGCTCATGGGCTCAAAGAGGCTTGAGGGGATGTGACTGCAAGAATGGCCCATGCAGGTCTGCACCGATTACACATACAACCACTTGATCTCGAAGTTTTAAGTTGTCAAATTGCCTTGTATGCAGAAACTAATTGTAAAGGTAGAGGGGTTCATGATAGGGATAGATGTGTAGAAGAGCAAAAAGAAGAAATGAAAAAATCATTCTGTCCATCTAGAAAAATTTAATATTTTAGGGGTATAGACTTTCAGCTTTCAGGTATCTTCTAGCTATATATGCATATTTCTTTCTGTCTTTTCTTCTTCCTTTATTAAGGATTGAGCCCAGGGATATTTTTACCTCTGAGCTACATCCCCAACCCTTTTTTAATCTTGTTTTGAAACAGGGTTTTGCTAAGTTGCTGAGAGTCATTGCATTGCAGAGGATGGTCTCTAACCTGTGATCCTCCTATCTCAGCCTCCCAAGAATTGAGATTACAGGTGTGTGCCACCATGCCTGGCTATCAGCATATTTCTTAAAAAGTAGATTTTCTTGCTTTAAAAAGCTTAACTATTTTCCCTGTCAGTGAATCTATGCAGCTTAATCACTGTTGATTATAGAATCTTAACATAATTTAACCATTTTGGAGATTAGGTTGTTTTCAACTTTTTTACTATCACAATGTTGTGATGAGTTTTCTTACATGTACGTTGTGGGCATTATTGGGTTATTTTAGCATACATGTATTTTAAAATGTTTGATCTGCAAGGCTAGAAAAATTGAGCCAATTTATGTTCACAACAGCAGTGTTGCGAGAACTGGTTTTCTGAAGATGGCATTTTTTTTCAGGCCTTTTTGGAGCTTTGATCAGCCTTAGTTATAAAAGATTCAGTGGTCACCAGACTGGATAGGAAACCATGCAAACGGATATTTGGAATGATAGGAACCGTTGTTTCTGCGTCTGGCTTTTAAATCTGAAATTGAACATGAAAAGAACTTCAAATCCAAAATTTTATGTCCAGATAGTTATTCTAAAGTGAGGATATAATAAAAAATATTCTCATTCAAGGCTTCAGAATATTCCCCACAAAAGAAGACACAAAAACATTTTTTGAGAAACTGCTTAAATAAAAAGAGAAATCCAGGAGGTGCTCAGATTTGGAGGGAAGTGTTGGGCTGGGGGTGTGCCTCAGTGATAGAGTACTTTCCTAGTATGCAAGAGGCCCTTGGGTCATCCCAGCAGAGGGAATGGGGGTTGATCATATATTTAGAAAAAGCATGTTTATAATAATAAAAGGCTAAAAACAAAGCAGAAAGTATATACATAGTCATCCAGAACTAAATTTCTCTACCATAACAAAACAATGGGAGTAAGCAGAGAGCATGAGAAGATTTTAAATTTCTTATTAGAACCTGGGCATGGTTAAGAGGATGAGACGGGAGGATTGCAGGTGCTAGGGCAGCCTCAGAAATTGAGTGAGGCCCTGTGCAACTTGGGCCTTGTTTTTCAAAATAAAAAGATAGGGCTGGGAGGTAGAATGTGTCTTGGCTCAATCCTCAGTAACACATGTACACACACACACACACACACACACACACACACACACTCACACACTCACACTCTGTCTCTGTCTCTCTCTCTCTCTAGAGGAAAGACAAGAGATATCAAAAGTGAAAGAACAAAAGAAGGACCAAGTAGAGAAAATGGTGTGCTTCGGAAATAAAAAGTTCAAGTGGTATAGATGATGAGATTAACTCACCAGTTTATCTTGTGGGAAGATATTCAAATTGTATTAAAATATATTTATCCATACAGTGGAAGGACATGGAAAGGTTGGGAACAAAAGAATGGAAAAAAGGTACCCAGAAAATACCAGAAGAAAAATATGATTAAACAATAAGCAGACTAGCCGGGCGTGGTGGCGCACGCTTGTAATCCTCACGCTTGGGAGGTGGAGACAGAAGGATCGCACAGGTTCGGAGCCAGCCTTGCTGGCTTAAGAGACCCTGTTTCCAAAAATAAAAAAGTATAAAATAGGTCTGGGAGTGTAGACCGGAGGTAGAAGGGCTTCCAGGAACCCTAGTACCACCAAAAAAAAAAAAAAAAAAAAAACCAAAAACAACAACAACAAAAAACAAACAAAAAACAATAAGCAGACCAAACAGACATAATAAACTAATTAGGGATAAAAATAGGCCCTATATAATGCTAACAAATTGTATTCAGGAAAGAGACCCCCCCAAAAAAAGGAAATATTATTTAAAACATGGGATGCTGCAAACCTGCATCCTCCTGTTTCAGCCTCCCAAATGCTGGGATTAAAAACATACACCACCATGCCCAGTCCCATCTTTTAGAATGGGTTACAGCCGGTGTGGTGGTGCATACTTATAATCCCAGTATTTGGGAGGCTGAGACAGGAGGATTGTGGTTTGTGGCCACCTCAGTTACTTAGGCCCTTTGCAACTCAGTGAGACCCTGTTTCAAAATAAAGAATAAAAAATAGGGCTAAGGTTGTAGCTCAGAGGTAGAATGCCCCTGGGTTCCATCCCCAGTACCGGAAAAAAAAAAAAAAAAAAGGGATACTGAACAGAGCACAGCGGTGCATGCCTACAACCCCAATACTTGGGAGGCTGAGACAAGATTGTAAATTCAAGGCCCTGATGTGGTTATAGTGAGACCCTGTTTCAAAATATAAAATAAAAAGGGCTGGGGGTATGGCTCAGTGGTAGAAAGCCCCTGAGTTTAGTCTCTAGTATCCCTCTCCCTCTGCATACACAGAATAAAGATTCTATAGGTACCTAAGATGGGGTAGTGGCCCAGAGAGGAAAAGAAGACTACCTCAGAGGAGTTGTCAAGACAAGCAGAATTTTAGGAGGTGACAGTTTAGGCTTGGGTCTGACAAAGTGCAGTCTTGTGAGGGGAATGAGAAGCACATTCTGACACTAGTGGACACTTTCCACCTATGGAGGAAAAGCATACTCAGGGTGTGTGTGTGTGTGTGTGTGTGTGTGTGTGTGTGTGTTACTGGACATTGAATCCAGGAGCATTCTACCTCCTAGCTACACCTCTAGCCCTTTTCATTTTTAGTTTGAAACAGGGTCTTCCTTAGTGGCTGATGCTGGCCTTGAACCTGTGATCCTTGTGTCTCAGGCTCCCAAGTACTGGGATCTTTGGTGTGCTTCACTGCACCCAGCTACTTGGCATATTAAAAAAAATAAAATAAAACAACAGAGATATAGAGTGCAGTTGGTGGTGGGCAGAGTGGTCAAAGAGAGTTGGAGAAGTAGGCAGGGGTCAGACTAAGCAGATCTTTCTACACCATGCCTAGGAATTTGGAGTCTTCTGTGAAAGCTCAGTTCATATTTCTGTATTTTTCTGCACTGGGCCTCTTTTGTTTATCTAAATGTTCTTTAGATCATTCCATGTAGGTCCATGGCTTTAAAAACTGTGTGTGTGTGTGTGTGTGTGTGTGTGTGTGTGTGTGTGTGTGTGTGCGTGTGTGTGTGTGTGTGTATAAAAGGGCTGAGCTACATCCCCAGCCCTTTTTATTTTTTGTTTTAAAACAGGCTGAGACAGGAGAATTGCAGGTTCGAAGACAGCCATGACAACTTAGCGAGACCCTCTGCAACTTAGTGTGACCCTGTTTCCAAATAAGAAATAAAATTGTCCTGGGGGTTTAGCTCAGAGATAGAATGCCCCTGGTCTCAGCTTCTCAAGTACTGGGATTACAGACATGTTCTGTCACTCTTGGCTAAAATCCTTGGGTTTGATCCCCAGTAACCCACAGGGAAAGAAAGAAAGAAAACAGGGAGGGTCCATATAACAAGTGCTTATAACCCTATATCTCCAATGCCATCATCTATTTAGCGCCAGAATTTTGTTGTATTTGCCTACTTGGCCCATCAGCTTTGGTATATATTAGATGTCACCAACCTAAACAGAACTGAACTCTCACCTAGTTGCTTAAACAAAATTTGAAGGCATATTCTTGTTCTTCCATTTCTGTAATTGCTGTACTTAATCCCAGCCACCATCTAAACTCCATTCGCTTCCTCATGTTTACTTCTACCACTCAATCTAGACATTGAACCTTTTCCTGGACTCCTGAAGTAAATCCTATCCTGTGTCCTTGCACCCTCTCCTGCCCGCCACGACCCTGGACACAGCAGCCTAAGTGATCTCTTCAAATAAGATAATGTCACTTTCCCACCTAAAACACTGTAATGGCTTTCTAACACATCTAGAGAAGTCCAACAACAGAAAATTCCAATCAAGTTTTCACAGTGACAGTTGTTAAGAGAGATAGAATTTCCAGCTTTAAAAACAATTTATGGCCGGGCGTGGTGGCGCACGCTTGTAATCCCCGCGCTTGGGAGGCGGAGACAGGAGGATCGCGCAGGTTCGAAGCCAGCCGTGCTGGCATAAGAGACCCTGTTTCAAAAATATAAAATAGGTCTGGGAGTGTAGCCCGGAGGAAGAAGGGCTTCCAGGAACCCCAGTACCACCAAAAAAAAAAAAAAAAAAAAAATTTATGTGCCGGGCGTGGTGGCGCACGCTTGTAATCCCCGCGTTTGGGAGGCAGAGACAGGAGGATCGCGCAGGTTCGAAGCCAGCCGCGCACGCTGGCTTAGGAGACCCTGTTTCCAAATAAAAATGTAAAAATAGGTCTGGGAGTGTAGCCCAGAGGTAGAAGGGCTTCCAGGAACCCCAGTACCACCAAAAAAAACAAAAAACAAAAAAAACCAATTTATGAGCCCGGCATGATGGCACATGCCCATAATCCCAGTGTTTGGGAGGTTGAGAAAGGAACACAAATTTTGAGGCCAGCCTCGGCAATCTAGTGAGACTCTCAGCAACTTAGACCCTGTTTCAAAGTAAAAAATAAAAATAGTATTATAGGGCTAGGGCTATAGCTCAGAGGTAAAACACCTAAGGTTTCAATTCCCATTACCACAAAACAAATACTATTTGCAACAGACTGGCTCAATCGGGAATAATAAATCCAGCACTGAATATGGCCACTGAGTCCACTCGAGACCGAGTTTCTCAGAAAGGTGGGCAAAGGCTTCGGTTGCAGTTCTGCAGCCACTTATCTGCAGCGATTTTTTCCCTTTTTATGAAATAAACTCCTTTAAGTTCCTGTTCACGGCGCTAAAAGTGGAGATTCCTCTCTGGGAAAAAATCTGAATTGATTGACACGGACAAATGCCTCTTGTGCAATTGACCACTTTATTCTAGACACAAGATTTTTTATATTTCCCTATTTCCCCGTGATTCCCTAGTAGAAAAGTGCATACACCCAAAAAACAAGTGAAATATACATGTAAATCACCAACCCTTGAACAAGACAAAAGTAAGGCCTGTGACATCACAGGTCTTTGTGATTGAAATCAGTCCCATGACCCTGCAGGTGGGTCTTGTGCTTTAAGTCAGCCCCTTTGGCCTTGCCTTGGTCTTGCAGCTGCAGAGGCTTTTAGTGCGCAAATTCCAGAGGAACAAAAGTCACACCCAAAATCACTTGAAGAATTCAGTTTTTAAGAGTTTTCTTTAACCCTTTCGGAACCTTTTATTCCTAGGGCTTAGTCCAATGTCCTTCTCTATCTAGCAACCTCCTTTGAGTTGAATGGGGACGAAGTCGGAGATTCCAGCTTTCATACTTGTAGTTGGCGTAGGGAAATCCGTGTACATTTATGATGATTTAGAGGATTTCGATGAATGTCTGCTGGATTTTGTCTGCAATACCATCTGCTGTCTGAACGCTTCACCCTATTAAACACTTAAAATATATTTTAGTAGACAGGGCCAAAAAAAACAACATAAAGTTTTTATTATATGTCTTTTGTTCTGTCATAACTATTTTAACCAGGTGGTGTCGCCCTGTCTCCAGGCAGTGCTATCACTAGGTGCAAAGGTCAAGATTCCTCCTAGCCTTCAGCTCTGTTGTAATGATTAGAATGAAGGTAAAAGATAGGGAGGAATTCTGCATTTGTAATTGCGGTAGCTGGAATGCTTCCACAGTATCTGAATTCTGCCTAGAATTACATCTTGAACAAAGCCAAGGGCATTTTGAGGATTAGACAAATTACTAGAAAATTTATTTTCCACGGACTCAGTTTCTCCCACAGTCCTGATCTTACATCACTGGAGCAATTCGTGTGGAAAGTTAAAAGAATCATTACCGAAAGAATAATAGTTATGAAAGAATATCTAAGAGTGGGGGAGTACTTTGGCCAGAGACAACACTTTCCCTCGGGGCACTGCTTTCTTTAAGCGATCAGCCAATTTTGCATGGAAATTACACACGAAAATGCCGAGGAAAAGGCGGCAACTATTCATGAACATTTAAAACAAAACCAACCAAACAATAAAACTGCAGAAGAAAATTAAACTTTCCCAGATTAAAAGAAGACTAGAAGTCCATCGCCTCTAGAGGAAGTACAAGTTCACAGTCTACATCCAGAGGGATGTGGTCTAGAATACTAGATTGCAAGGTGGCAGGTCAGAGGGGGGCGTCCCAGGAGGGAGACAGGTTCCCATTGCCACATTTTCATCTTTAACCACTTGTACAGATTTAATCACAGCAGCTCAGTCTGCTTATCTGTTGGAGTTCTCTGGGAAATGTCAATACCCAAACAAACCCAAACCACAGCTAAACTAAATTAGTACTCAAGAGAATGAGCCAGGTGTGGTTGTGCACACCTGTAATCCCACTACTAGGAAGGCTGAGACAGGAGGATCATAGGTTCGAGGACAGCCTCAGCAACTTAGACTTGCAGTAACCTAGGAAGACCCTGTGTTAAAACAAGAAGAAGGAGAAAAAAAATGCCCCTGGGTTTCATCCCCAGTACTGCAAAAATAAATAAATAAATAAATAAATAAATAAATAAACAAATAAATAAAATTGGCTGTTTAGATAATGCGAGGCCCAAGCCCGAATTCTTGCATGACGTCCCTTGGTGGGGTTGAGTGGGTCCACCAGCTGGGTCACACCTGTCAGCGGGCACGTGCTCTCCAGTGTGCACAGTGCTCTGCCACCCCATCGTCTCCCCGACACCAAGGATCAGGCTGAGCCATTGCTTACTACTATGCTTTGCGCGATTAGCTTTGGCTTATTTCAACTTGTTCTATTCCGTTTCTAACCTTAGCTTCGCTGCAGCTCAGTACATGGAGTTTAACTTCCTTCTCTCTGGTGTTTCCTGCTGCTCATTACTCTGCCTCTTAGAGTTGGTGTCTCTTGGTGGACTGCTGGAGAGCACCAGCATTATCTTTTGGCAGTGGATCATGGTAGGATGACTTAGGTCCAGTGGCCCCTAAAAAGCAGCGGAGAGCTTCCTGAGCGGAGATGTTGCCAGAAGCTACACATTTTAGGCATGTTAATTCATGTTTTATCTCAATGCATAAATCCTTTCAAAGTTCACTTTGACTTGGTCTTACACCCCAGGAGGACCAGTCAGTAGCCAGTTCTTGGTTCTCTGCTGTATGACCTCAGGCTTTATTCCTGCCTATCTGGATTCTTACAGGAGCTTCTTAACTGGTCTAACTTGCAACAGCCAACACATTCCCATCCAGCTCTCTCTGATGCAATTATATCTGTCCCACACCCACCCGAACAGAAGTCAATAGATGGAATGAGTATGTGTGGTATCACACTAAGCTTAAAGTCTGCCCCCTCCTTCCTGCCCACCCCCATCTCTTTCTCACTGTCCCCTGCACTGTGCACTCTCCCGCCAAGCCCTTGCTTGTGTTTATAAGATGTACTCATTGTTTAAAGCTCTTCAAACAGCTGGGTGTGGTGGCGCACACTTGTAATCAAGTGCTTGGGAGGCTGAGACAGGAGGATCACGCAGGTTCAAAGCCAGCCACGCTGGCTTAAGAGACCCTGTTTCCAAATAAAAAAAATATAAAATAGGTCTGGGAGTGTAGCCCGGAGGTAGAAGGGCTTTCAGGAACCCCAGTACCACCAAAAAAAAAAAAAAGACTCACACCCAAAATGATAAGGGGACTGTTCTATATTTTTAAGAGATATAACTAAGTTGGGTGTGTTGGAGGACAACTGTAATCCCAGTACTTGGGAAGGTGAGACAGGAAGATCACAGGTTCGAGGACAGCCTCAGCAAGTAGTAAAAATTTCATCAACTTAGTGAGATCCTGTTTCCAGATAAGAAATAAAATTGGGCTGGGAGTGTAGCTCAAAGGTAGAGTGCCTCTGAGTTCAGTCCCCAGTAATAAATAAATAAATAAATAAATAAATAAATAAATAAATAAATAAATAAAATATATAAAGAAAGAAAGAAGGAAAGAAAGAAAGAAAGGAAGAAAGAAAGAAAGAAAGAAAGAAAGAAAGAAAGAAAGAAAGAAAAGAGAAGTAACTGCTGGGTGTGGTGGTGCCTGTTTGTACTCTGAGTATTTGGTAGGCTGAAATAGGAATATTGCAGATTGGAAGTCAATCTCAGCAATTTAGCAAGACCTTCAGCAACTTAGACTCTGTTTTAAAATTAAAAATTAAAAAAGTGTGTGGGGGGGGTTAGCTTAGATTCAATCCCTAGTACCAAAAGGCATGAACATTCATTGGATCCTTTATAGAAAACAAAAAGTCATGGAAGATATTTTGGGGAATGGTGGAAATTACATATGATGATATTAAATTAATATTATATTTCTTTGTAATAATGATTTTGTTATGTGGAGAATGTCCTTATTGTTAGGAGATAAACACTGAGTTATTTAGGGGTGACATACACTCTTTTTTTTTTGTACTGTAGATCAAACCCAGAAGCATTCTACCTCTGAGCTATACCCTCAGCCCTTTTTATTTATTTATTATTTTGTTATTTATTTATTTTTCGAATCTGGGGATGGAACCCAGAGGCATTTGACCTTCGGGCTACACCCCCTGCCCTATTTTTTATTTTTTATTTTGAAACAGGGTGGTCTCACTAAGTTGCGGAGAGCCTTGCTAAGAAGGTGAGGTTGTCTGAGAACCGCAATTCTCCTGTCTCAGCTTCCTGAATGATGGGATTACAAGCATGTGCCACCACGCCTGGCTCATTTATTATTTTATTTTATTATTTTTTTGTTTTTTATTTTTGGTGGTACTCGGGGTGGAACCCAGAGGCTTTTTATATTATACTTGGAAACAGGGTCTCACTAAGTTGCTGAGAATCTCACTAAGTAGCTGAGGCTGGCTTCGAACCTGCGCGATCCTCCTGTCTCAGCCTCCCAAGCACGGGGATTACAAGCGTGTGCCACCACGCCCGGCTCTTATTTATTATAAACTGAATCTTGCTAAGTTTCTGCAGGCCTTGCTAAGTGTCTGAGGCTGGCCTCAAACCTGCAATCCTACTGTGTCAGTGTCCTAGTTACTCAGATTACAGGTATGTGCCACCACACCCATCAGCAACTAAAAAAACTTCACACAGTTTATACATTAAGAGAGAAAAAGCCAAAGTGTTAAGATAATAATAATTAGTAAATCTAGATGAAGAATAGGTGGACATTTTATGGTATTATTCTTTCAATTTTATTCTGTTGGTTCACATTTTTTAAAATAAAAAGTTGGAAAAAAGAGAAAAATAAGAATCTAAAAGGATAGTTTAGTGTCTTAATTTATTCTTCTTAAGCTGTTATTTAATAAATTATAGTTGAGTCATGAAAACAAACCATTTATTTGGGTCCAACTTATATTTTTGAGTAAAATCAACTAGTAGTAAACTCTGGATTCAGTTGTAAGAATTATTAAATTGATAGTAAAGTCTTTGTGGCTTGTAAGAGAGACTTAGAACTGAGTGAGGTGGTACACACCTGTTATCCTAGTACTTGGGAGGTTGAGACAGGAGGCTTGCAAGTTTGAGGCCAGTCTCAGCAACTTAATGAGAGCCTCAGCAACTTAGCAAGACTCTGTTTCAAAATAAAAAATAAAAAGGCCCAGAGGCTTGGAGGTAGAATCTGAGTTTAAATCCCTAGGGGGGTGGGGGAGAGAGAGAGAGAAAGAGAGAGAGAGAGAGAGAGAGAGAGAGAGAGAGAGAGAGAGAGATTCAGTTTATACTTTTTTAAAGAAAATTAGCACTGGAGGAAGTATTGAGGAATATAATTTTTCACTGTTCATTTGGAAATAGCAAATAAATCCTAATTTTTATTATCATCACAAGCCTTTTAAAATTATCTGCTATTTTAGGTATCTAGAAACAGATACCTAGATACCAAATTGATTTGTCTTTTTTCTCAGTTAAAGAGAATAACTATCTTCTTTTGGTGGTGTCTTAATGGATCTGGTTGATAAAGGTGGAGATACAAATATATCAGTGTAAAAGGACAAATAAGAGATAAGACCATGCATTTATTGCCCATTTATGTAATTACATGTGTCACTAAGGACAAAGGTCCTTAAACAAGACAAACGGCAAACTAGAAGCAATTCCCTGCATTGGATAGATGAGTTTTCCACTTCCCTCTTCATGACTTTTAATTTCTTTCTCTATACGGTTGCATATCCTTCTGGTTTTTTGAGGCTATAACCATCTTTTTGGGTACAAGGGGATGATGGAAGGCATGCTGCTCTCCAGCAAAATGAGAGTGAAGATTTTTGAAAAGCACTCGTAGGCTGCGAATCACAGGACAGCACTTACTTCCTGAGGTCTGATCAGCCTCGCGGACGAGGAACTATTAACTGTTACCGGGCCGGCAGCACCATGGATGTGGTGGGCGAGAATGAGGCCCTGCAGCAGTTCTTTGAAGGTAAGAGCCTCCTCTCCAACACAGGTCACTTCTGAGAAATGTCACTCCTCCCTGTTGCAGCGGCACCTCCTTGCAACTCACTCAAACTTTGGAAAGAAATGCTATCATGCTTAGATAACTCTCCTGAAATTGGAAGTGGAGGTCACTTCTTCCTCAGTAGCAAAAGTCAATAGTATGGGAAGTGGTTTTATTTTTATTTATTTATTTTGTCTGTCCTGGGGATGGAACCCAGGGGCATTCTATCTCCAAGCTACACCCCAGCCTTATTTCTAAGTCTTTATATTTGAAACAGGGTCTCACTGAGTTGCAAAGGGCCTCACTAAGTAGCTGAGGCTGGCCGTGAACCGCGATCCTCCTGTCCCAGCTTCCCAAATGCTGGGATTACAAGCGTGTGCCATCACACCCGGCCTGGGAAGTGGTTTTTAAAATGTAGAACTTCCATCTTATATCATGGTTGTTAAAGGAATCAGAGCCAGCATGTTTATTATTATGATTTGACTGTGTCCTATATTAGATTTAATTTTTCTAATCCTCCATGTATTAAAAATGTCATATTTTAAAATTTGTATTAATTTGTATTAAAATGTCAAAGTAACAGAAGGAAAATGTAAGATTTTACTTAAAACATTTTTACTGGGCATAATTAATACAAAGCAGCAAAAAAATATAAACCTACTTCCTTCCCTACTCCATTTCCATCTTTCTGCTTTTTTCCCCCATAACATTTTTGAACATGTAACTGAATAATGATTTGCTTTTGAAATGGAGTAACTTTTTGCCCAGGGGCTAGAACACTGTGGACATGGTCACTGGGTTTGCTTCCTTCTGCAATCTTAACATGGCAGGACGGCAGCTCTTATTCGGTTGAGCTGATGCTCTGGGGCTGGGTCGGCTGCAGCGCAGGGAGGGTTTGTCCTCTGTGCACATCTTTAAAGTGCCATTGGGACGTCCACATCGTGTGGCTGTAGAGCTGCCTCGATGCCAGGCAGAGGGAACCGCGGCCATCGCTTTAACACATCTCGAGGTATTTCCCAGGAGGGAGGCTGAGAACAACCAAGGACACCGTGGGGCAGACAGACTAGGCGACCGTCAGCTGCACACTTGAGGACATGCTGTTGGCAATTCTTGGGCTTAGTATGGTGCTCGACGACAAATAATAGCTGTTCAAAGGTTGAATGGCACTGATCAAGTGCTAACTGACCTAGAATGCGGCAGTTTCTATGGTTTGGGTTTTGCCTGAAGTGGAAAAAAGGAATCTAAGAATAAGATCATGATGACTTCCCTCGGTCCTGGAGTCTGTCCTATCCCGTCCTGCCCAACAGCCACCACGTTGGTGCTTCAATGTCACTGCCTGATTTTATGTTCCTGGTGCCTGCCATTCAATCAGTAGGTAATAAGATACCGGCTACTGTTGCATCTACAGCATCGACACCATTTTTTAAAAAAGAAAAAATCACCAATTAATTTTATAATTGCAAAAAATCAGCAAGGCGTGGTGTCTCACACCTGTAATCCCTGTACTGGAGAGGCGGAGACAGAAGGATCACAGGTTTGAGGCTAGCCTCAGCAACTAAGGGAGACCCTCTTTCCAAATGAAAAGGGCTGGTTGTATAACTAAGAGGTAGAATGTCCTGGAGTCCAATTCCCTGTACAAATAAAATAAAATAAAATAAAGCAAAAAGCCCACTTCATTATCTTCCAAAGCTGAGAAAGACTTGAAACTTAATTTATCTTCTTTTTTTCTTTTTTCTTTCTTTCTTTTTCTTTCTTCTTCTTCTTTTTTTTTTTTGTACTGGGGGTGGAACCCAGAGGCTTTCTACCTCCAGGCTATACTCCCAGACCTTTTTTTATATTTTATTCGGAAACAGGGTCTCACTAAGTTGCTGGGAGCCTCACTAAGTAGCTGAGGCTGGCTTCAAACCTGTGTGATCCTCCTGTCTCAGCCTCCCAAGCGCGGGGATTACAAGCGTGCGCCACCACGCCCGGCTATCTTCTTTTTTTCTGAAAGCGCCATTAGGCCCTACAGAAATCCCTCTACTGTCCTTGTTTATAATATTTTCAGGGATCATAGGAATATTACTTCCATAAATTTCCTCTGAAGCTTGTTGTAAAATCTGATTATTAATAATATATTATTAATTATTATTAATTTTTACAGTTTCCCTTTTAGCCCCAAATTAACCTTTGGCTGCATTCAAACTATTTTATTGGGAAGAAGTTAATTTTCCTTAAAAAATAAAATGGTTAGTGTTCTTACATTACCTTGAGTCCATGGCTGGAAAGGTGATAGATTTTATGAATAAAACACAAAAGCATTAGCTTAAGTGATTCCCTTCCTCTGAAAATCACACAGATAATTGTTTTACTTATAATAGGGTCGCACTGGGTTAATAAGTCTCACTACTTGCTGAGGCTGTTCTTGAATCTGTGATCCTCTTGACTCAGTCACTCAAGTACTGGGATTACAGGCATGGGCCACCACGCCAGCTAAATAATTGTTATTCAGAAAGTTTCCTCCCGGCCAGGAGTAGTGGTGCATGTCTGTAATCTCAGTACTTGGGAGGCTGAGACTCGAGGATTACAGGTTTGAGGTTAGCATCAGAAACTTAGTCCTTTCCAAATAAAAATTTAAAAATAGGGCTGGGGGCATAGTCAAAGATAGACTGCTCTTGGGTGGTCAATCCTCAGTAACACACACACACACACACACACACACACACACACACACACATTTCCTCCCCCATTCAGCAAACATTAAGCATGTAATATTTGCCAGGTTCAACAAAAAGACCATTCCTCTGAATGGCAGCTACTAGGGCTCTTTCTCAGAGTTTATAGTGTGTGTGTGTGTGTGTGTGTGTGTGTGTGTGTGTGTGTGTGTGTTACTGGAGTTTGAGCCCAGAAGCATTCTACCTCTGAGCTACACCCCAAGTTCTATTTATTTATTTATTTTGTGGTACTGGGGGTGGAACCCATGGGCTTTTCTACCTCCGGGCTATACTCCCAGACCTATTTTATACTTTATTTGGAAACAGGGTCTCTAAGTTGCTGAGAGCCTCACTAAGTAGCTGAGGCTGGCTTTGAACCTGTGTGATCCTCCTGTCTCAGCCTCCCAAGCGCTGGGATTACAAACATGCGGCCACCATGCCTGGCAATTTTATTTTTTCATTTTGAAACAAAGTCTCACTAAATTGCTGAGGCTGGCCTCGAACCTTTGATCCTCCTTACTCTTGGTCTACCAAGTACTGGGATTACATGCATGTACCACCACACCTGGGGTCTCCCTTAGATTTTTTTTTTTTTTTTGCAGGTCTGGGAATGGAAACCAGAGGCATTTGACCTGTGAGCTACACCCCCTGCCCAATTTTTTATTCTTTATTTTGAAACAGGGTCTCACTGAGTTGCGGAGGGCCTCACTAAGTAGCTGAGGCTATCTGTGAACTGTGATCCTCCGGTCTCAGCCTCCCAAATGCTGGGATTACAAGCATGTGCCACCACACCTGGCTCTCCCTTAGATTTTAATGATTTTCTTTTCCTGAACTTCTTTCAAATCTTCCTCAGAAGGAGGACAGCAAAACAAGGTATAAAATTATCACAAGGAGAGATGGTTTTTGCACACTATGCTGCTGTTGATATGCCGCTGTTTCTAACCAAATACAATCCCACATTAAAAAAAAAATCAAGGTCTGAAAGTCAAAAAAAGTTTTGGCAAATTGATACACACCTGAAACCTATTCCTCTCCATTTCCTTGAACTCTTTCTTCTAAGAAAGTAAGCCCCAAATAATGCATTTTCCTTAGAAGCACTTTTGTATTAAAGAGTATTTGGATTGATTAACAATATCATCTTGAATTAAATGGCCTTATCTGTCAAATGTTAACTTTTATTTGTTTATTTTTGGAGATTGAACCCAGGGGCATTCTCCCTCTGAGCTACATCCTAGCCCTATTTTTTCTTTTTCTTTTCTTTTCTTTCTTTCTTTCTTTCTTTCTTTCTTTCTTTCTTTCTTTCTTTTTTTTTTTTTTTAGGTGCTGGGGATGGAACCTAGGGGCAATCTATCTCTGAGCTACACCTCCAGCCCTACTTTTTATTCTTTTTTTTTTTGGTGGTACTGGGGGTGGAGCCCAGGAGCTTTCTACCTCCAGGCTATACTCCCAGACCTATTTTTTTTTTTTTTACTTTATTTGGAAACAGGGTCTCACTAAGTTGCTGAGAGCCTCACTAAGTAGCTGAGGCTGGCTTTGAACCTGTGCGATCCTCCTGTCTCAGCCTCCCAAGTAAGATTACAGGCATTTGCCACGATGCCTGGCTGATGTTAGCTTTAATTTTACACTGGTAGACAGAAACTCCAGCCCCCTTGTTGGAGACTACAGGGATAGCTCTTAGAAGCAGTAGCTGAGGGAAGCCAGGAACCAAGTCCCGAGGTCTACAAGGGAGAACAGCCTGTAGGGAAGCTGCTCTCAAATGAGCTTGCAACACTTTCTGTCCCTGTCTCTCTCTTCAAGCCTTAAATTCCTCATGTTGCTATTGTCAGAAGAAGGCAGAGGGATGCAGGGAAGGCAAAAGCAGCTGCTACCCAGGCGTTGTCCAGGAATACTGCAGCAGAGCACAGTGTTCAGGAAAATACTAAAGGATGGATCTAGTAAGGCTTCGAAGGAGGTGAGGCAGAATTTTTCAGTAGGAGATACGTGGTTTGGAAAAGTACCTGCATGGTATTGGCATATAGCAGGCATCCAATAATATTTACAGAAAGAATGAATGCAAAAACTGCAAAAGATTGTTTCTTTCTTTTCTTTCTTTTTCCTTCCTTCCTTCTTTTCTTTCTTTTTTTTGTGTTGGGAATTGAACCTGGGGCATTCTACCTCTGAGCTATACCCTCAGCCCTATTTTATTCTTTATTTTGAAATAGAGTCTCACTAAGTTGCAGAGGTCCTCGCTAAATTGCTGAGGCTGGCCTCAAACTTGTGACCCTCCTGTCTTAGCTTCCTAAGTCAGATTACAAGCATGTACCCCCATACCTGGCTTTTTTCCTTCTTCCTTCCTTCCTTCCTTCCTTCCTTCCTTCCTCTTTTCCTCCCTCTTTCTCTTTCTTTCTTTCTTTCTTTCTTTCTTTCTTTCTTTCTTTCTTCTTTCTTTCTTTGTACTAGAGGTTGAACCCAGAGGCATTCTACCTCCAAGCTTATACCTGCAACTCTATTTATTTATTTATTTATTTATTTATTTATTTATTTATTTTTGCGGGTCTGGGGATGGAACCCAGGGGCATTTGACCTCTGAGCTACACCCCCTGCCCAATTTTTTATTCTTAATTTTGAAACAGGGTCTCACTGAGTTGCGGAGGGCCTCACTAAGTAGCTGAGGCTGTCCACAAACTGCAATCCTCTGGTCACAGCCTCCCGAATGCTGGGATTACAAGCATGCACCACCACGCCTGGTTTCTATTTTATTTTATTTTTTATTTTATTTTTGGTGGTGCTAGGGGGTGGAACCCAGGGGCTTTCTACCTCCAGGCTATACTCCCAGACCTATTTTATATTTTATTTGGAAACAGGGTCTAAGTTGCTGAGAGTCTCATTAAGTAGCTGAGGCTGGCTTCGAATTTGCACAATCCCCCTGTCTCAGCCTCCCAAGTGCTGAGATTACAAGTGTGCGTTACTATGCCCGGCTTCTATTTTATTTTTTGAGGCAGAGTCTCACTAAGTTGCTGAGGACCTCCATAAGTTGCTGAGGCTGGCCTTGAACCTTTGAGCCTCTGGTCTCAGCCTCCCAAGTACTGGGATTACAGGTGAGTACCACCTCTCTGGGCCAGATTATTCCTTTCAACAGTTACTGAATTCTTATTGGGTTTGAGGCACCCAGCAAGTTCGAGTAAATGCAGAGAGAAGGAAAACTTTCCCAGTCGCAGAGTGGTCCAGTGAGAAGAACAGAGGTAGTTGAGACAAAGTGTTGCCAATTAGAGGAAAGCCTTAGATTTCATTATTGCCAGGGATATCGACGAATGTCTGATGTGGTTCCTGTATATTATTTCTCAATGTGAAGCCAACTCTGATTAGCCGAGGTTTCTGCACTCCTGAGAGCAGAACCGAACACTCTGAAAAGCGGAACGCAGTGCAGAGGGCAGAGGCCGCCCACGCTGTAGCTCGCCGCCTTTCTCTCACTTTGACATCTCCACTTTCTCACTCTCAGACAACCCGGTGCTGCTCTCTCTGTGTCCCAACAAAGCCCCGGCATCGATGGGGTCTGATAGCACCTTATTCCCCCGTAGAATCTTGTATTCAAAGTGCTTGCAGAGAACAGGCAAGCGGCTTGGATCAAAGGAATCAGAAAAGGTTCCCTTGTCCAAGTGCAGGTTGGGTTCATCTCTGAAGGTGGAACCAGACATCAGGTTGCATTGTGTGTGTCTGAGTTCACCCCACAAAGGCAGGAGCTGGCCTGGAAGCTTAGGTGGGAGGCAGCTTTGGCTTCTGCGTGGAGACAGCATGTACTTCACAGGAGCCTGGGAACATGAACATACCAAGGACAAGAAGGACCCGCCGATGATGCCAGGGATTTGGGGTTGTCTGCACATTCCTATCTCATGTTGGCAGGTGGTTAGAAACGATGTTGCCTTGTCCCGAAGCATCCAGAGCATGCTGTTGGCATGGTGCCTCCATGAAGAAACCCTTCTCTTCTTGCGTGCTGGGACCTCCAAAGGGAAGGCGGTTTGATTAGAAGTTAAAGTGTGTCTTGAGGCAATCAGAGGGGCCGTGGTGACGTGCAATCGGCCAGGCTTTCACAGTCTGTGGGGAGCCCTGGAGCCTCCTCCTTTCAACTTTGGAGTTAGGGCTGGGCTTCTGGCAGACTCTACAGTGTCCTAGTAACTAAGCATTGAATACATGGGCAATTTTGAAAAATGGAGAGAACCTAAAAGAAGGTAGTCATCACTAGTTATTTGGCCACGTGTTGGTAACTACTGTTGGGTTTGGAGGTGTGTGTGTGTGTGTGTGTGTGTGTGTGTGTGTGTGTGTGTGGTGTTGGGGATTGAACCCAGAGGCATTCTACCTCTAAGCTACACCCCCAGCCCTATTTTATGTTTTATTTGGAAACAGGGTCTTGTTAATTGGCTGAGACTGGCTCTGAACCTGGGATCCTCTGTCTTAGCTTCCCAAGTACTGGGATCACAAGCGTGTTCTACCCTGGCCGGCTGATATATGCTCCTTAGTAATGATCTTTTCCATGAAAAATATAGAGTCGAAGTTTCTTATACTTATTCTTGTTAATCTACAACAGAGGCTCACAAGCTATGACCCCCTAGGCCAAATCTGGCCCGCAGCCTGATTTTTCAAATAAAGTTTATCAGAACACATCTAATCATTTATATATTGCCTCCTGTTGCTTGATGCTGTGGTGGCAGAGCTCAGTGGTTGGAACAGAGGCCATATGGCCTGCAAAACCACTTGGTTCTTTACAGAAAATGTTTGCCAACCCCCGATCTACAACCTGATTAATAACTGTTATTTATTGAGCACTTCTTATGTTCTGGGTATAGAATCCTAGTTAGGGATGTGGATTCTGGATGAGTCATCCTGTGTGTGCATCCTGGCTCTACCATCTGCTACCTCTGGGACGAGGGATCAGCAAATCTCGCTAAGCCTTAGTTTTCTTATTTGTAAAATGGTGATAATTATGTTATACCAAAACGTGGTTGAGGAGTATTTTGCCCAGCACAGAGAGGTCAGTAACTGCTAGCTATTATCATTCTCATTGTTAATTAATTATTGCCCCCACTTACCACCAAAGTATCTTTGTGCAGGCCTTTTATCCCCCACAGAGGAACACGAGCCAAAAGAAGCATCATGCTTAAGGGTCATCCAGGTAGTATGTGGCTGCACGATCATCACGATTCCTTCCTTCATGGATCCAATCAGCCAATCGAATTTATCTGAGAGTCTCTCACCAGCCGGATGCAGTCCTGATGAAAAGGGATTCAGTGGCTAGCAAGCAGAGGCCTCACCCTAAACAGGAGCTAAAGAGAGAAGTTATTAGGTTCATAGCAAAGATGATTTCGAGAGGTTATTAATCATGAGAAGATAAAACCAGATGATGATACAAAGACTGATGGAGTTTGGTGGATGGGTTTACTTGAGCTATAGCCATCGGGAAAGGCTCCTGAGGAGGTGAGAGCTGAGGATCTGGGAGCTGATAATGACCGGGAGCAGGCAGTGGGGGGGGGGGCAGTAGAGCAAAGTCACTGAGCTTGGAATGGTTTGGAGTGAGGTGCAGAAAGAACAGGGAGGCAGAGGTGGTTAGAGTATAGTGGGTGGCAATGGGAGGGTGGCTGGAAATCACATTAGGCGGGGACTTTATTCCCAATGTCATGGAAAACCAGTGGAGAGATTTATTTTTTATTTTATTTATTCATTTATTTATTTATTATTTTGTGGTACTAGGGGTGGAACCCAGAGGCTTTCTACCTCTGGGCAATACTCCCACCCTATTTTATATTTTATTTGGAAACAGGGTCTCACTAAGTTGCTGAAAGCCTCACTAAGTAGCTGAGGCTGGCTTCGAACCTGTGCAATTCTCCTGTCTCAGCCTCCCAAGCACGAGGATTACAAGCGTGCACCACCACGCCCGGCTAGTGGAGAGTTTTAAACAGAGAAGGCAGGACTTGCAAACAGATGGGACATGAGATTCAGGAAGACAGACGGATCTGAATGTGCTCAGATGTGGAAGGTGAACATGCGTGTGTGTGTGTGTGTGTGTGTGTGTGTGTGTGTGTGTGTGTGATCACCTGGGAGATTTTACATTTAGGATAACTTTTAGACAACTCAGTAGAAATGATAGGGAGGTGGTTGGATAGTTGAATCTGAAACCCAAGGGAAGGGCCTGGGTACTTAGGTCAGTTTGGGAGTCCTCTACAGACAAGTGGTGTTTAAGGCCTCTGAGACTGGATGGGATCCCCAGGAGAAAGAGCCCAACATAATATTTAGGGATCCAAGTAAGAGCATGTGAAGAAGGGTGGGGGGCTGTGCGGGGAAGGTGGTAGGGGACTATTTGAGGACTTGAAGGGGGAGAATAAATTATAACATGGTCTTGCTAGGGCCGCCATAACAGATTGTCATAAACTTGGTGGCTTAAAACAACAGAACTTTATTTTCTCACATTCTGGAGTCCAGAAGCCTGCAGCTGACATGTTGGCAGGGCGGGGCTGACTCTGAAGCTCCTGGAGAATCTGTTCTCTGCCTCCCGGGGATGGTGGCCAAGCCTTAATGTTTTTTGTTTTGTTTTGTTTTGTTTTTTGTTTGTTTGTTTTGCGGGTCTGGGGATGGAACCCAGAGGCATCTGACCTCCGAGCTACACCCCCTGCCCTATTTTTTTTATTCTGTATTTTGAAACCTGGTCTCACTGAGTTGCAGAGGGCCTCACTAAGTAGCTGAGGCTGTCCACACACCGCGATCCTCCTGTCTCAGCCTCCCGAATGCTGGGATTACAAGCGTGCGCCACCACGCCTGGCTTCGTGTTCTTTGATTAGTGGACACAGCGCTCTGATCTCCGCCTCTATCTCCACATCACCTTCTTCTCTGTGACTCCCTTGTCTCCTCTTTTCTTCTAAGGACACTTGCGCTGGGCTCAGGAAACATCCTCATCCAGGAGGACTTCAACCTCAGTACCTTAACTGAATACACCTGCCAAGATCCTTTTCCAAACAAAGTCACGTTCACTGATTCTGAGTGGACGTATGTTTTGCGGGACCTCTCTTCAGCTCACTCCGGAGAATAGGAAAGCAGGATTGCCAGGGAGATATAGTAGGGCTGCCAGACAGGGCTTTGCCCATTTTTTGAGACCAATTGCTTTTTGTGAGGTCAGTTGTGACTTTGTATGATTTTTTCCAGCAATCTCCAGCTCCTGAGGCGCAGGCTGGGAGTGGGTGGAGAACTGTGATTCACCAAGGTTGGTCTTTTCCCAAGTGGTGCTGCAGAAGGAGAGAAGGGAGGAGAGGCACAAGGTTCTGCTTGGGAGTGATCAGAGTGATGGAGACTGGTGTTTATGGTCGTGTAAGAAGGGAAGACGAGCTGGGCACTGTGGTGCACTCCTGTAATCTCAGTACTTGGGAGGCTGAGACAGGAGCATTACAGGTTTTAGGACAGTCTGAGCAACTTATCAAGACCCTGTTTCAAAATAAAAATATAAAGATGGGCTGGAGGTGTAGCTCAGAGGTAGAATAGTCCTGGCTTCAATCCCTAGTCAACACACACACACACACACACACACACACACACACACACACACACACACGAAGTAGTGAGAGACAGGGATGGGATGATGCGAAAAAGTAGGAATGAGGTCAATGAGGAGGGATTTTTGGGTGTAAAGAACAATGAAAATAGGGCTGGAAGTGGCAGTGAGTGGAAGGGAAGTGGTCAGAGACACAACACTGATGTCAAAGGGCGGTGCAGAGGCAGGCGTGGGGGTGCACGCCTGTAATCCCAATACTTGGGAGGCTGAGACCAGAGGGTTGTAGGTTCAAGGCCAGCCTCAGCAACTTAATGAGACCCTGTTTCAAAACAAAAAATAAAATAGTGGTGGGGGATATATCTCTGAGGTAAAATGCCCTTGGGTTTAATATTCAGTATCTGCCCAAAAAACCAAAAAGGTGCAACTACTGGTGATGCCAAAGTCTTGGAAAAGGTCATGAGAGGAGGTGGCTAAAATGAGGTGGGGCAAATAGTCACAGGTGAGGAGTTGAAGGCTCTGGGTATTACTGGGTGGATGCTGAAGCAACCAGGAGTGATGGTGAGACTAGCATTAGAGAGAGGAAGAGAGAGAGGCACTTAACTATCCAGTGAAAGAGGGATAATGGCCCAAAAGGTGGTGTCACCATCGCCAGGAGGTGGCCTGCTGTTTGGCACTTGCCTAAGGAGCACTGGAGAAGAAGAAGGGAGGAAATGGGGCCAGAAGTAGCCATGGGAATGAGAGAATGCAACCCCTATTTTTAGGCCTGGTAATGTGTCAAAAAGAGGTGACCTTCCCGTGAGACACTCTACAGTGTCACTGTTTCTTGTTGCTGCACACCGAGGCTGTTACAAAAATGTGAAGCCCCCCCCCCCAGTCCTTACTTGTTTACTTTGGACAAATCTCCCCGAAATAGAATTATTGCCACATAGGATATGAAAGCAACTAGATCTATGGTTAGTATTGCCAAATCAGCTGCTGGAAAGTTTTTGTTTTGTTTTGTTATTTGCAGTGCTAGGGATGGAACCCAGGGGGCATTCTACCTCCGAGCTACACCCCCAGCCCTATTTTTTTATTCTTTATTTTGAAATAGGGTTTCACCGAGTTGGAGAGGGCCTCGCTAAGTAGCTGAGGCTGTCCATGAACCGCGATCCTCCTGTCTCAGACTCCCGAATGCTGGGATTACAAGCGTACGCCACCACACCTGGCTTGGAAAGTTTTTAAACAACCAGTTTACAGAGTTGCACTATTGCTACTTTCTGTGGTTTATTTGCATTTTCTTTTTGACTTGGAAAAAGTTACTCTATGCCCAGAGTCCTAAACCTGGGTAAGAATCCCGGGGGAAGGGAATTGAACATCTGAAATTGGATGGAATAATGTTTTTGTAACTGGTCAGTCCTAGCTATAGGAGAGGCTCCATGGCTTATGGCTATGTTCAGATGCCCTGCTAAGCCCATCACCCAAAAGATGGCAGCAGTCACTGCAGTTGTCCTAGAGGTTTTTTTTTTTTTTTTTTTTTTCTGTACTGGGGATAGAACGCAGGGGCATTCTACATTGGAGGTACACCCCCAACCCTATTTTTAATTCTTTATTTTGAAAGAAGGTCTCACTGAGTTGCAGAGGACCTCACTAAGTAGTAGCTGAGGGTGTACTCGAACCACGATCTTCTTGTCTCAGACTCCCAAATGCTTGGATTACAAACGTGCACCACCACATCCGGCTGTTGTTGTTGTTGTTGTTGTTGTTGTTGTTGTTGTTGTTGTTTTGGTGCTGGGTTGAATTCAAGGGCATTCTACCTGCAAGCGACAGCCCCAGCCCTATTTCATTACATTTTTAAAAATTTTTAATTCTTTTTTATTTTTTTAAATTTTATTTATATGTGGAACATATTGAAAATGGTATACATTTAGACTGTGCTTGGTGCCCTCTTCCCCCCACCCCCACTTCCCCTTTCCTCCACCAACAATGAGTGTCCAGGTTGACCATGCTATATTCATGCTTTTACACATATTCGGATGCAGCTCCTCCATTACTCAACCTCAGTCTTCTTCCTCTCCTATCCTTCCATTCTAGCTTAGCTGAGGTTTCCCCTCCATTATCTGGAGTCCCTCTGGTATCCTCAATGCTCCCTAGTCTGGGCATATTCCCGGGGTTTTTGTTGGGTGCTTCTTTCACCTGTGCCTTCCTGGGGGAGCCAAAGCCTGGATCAGCCATGAGGGAGAGAGTGTTCAGAATCAGGAAGGAGATTCTGGACTGGGCATGGTCCAACAGAGGCTAGAAACGCATAGGTTCTGCTGAAGACACTGTTACAGGAGATGAAAGGGTGATGTAACAGATGATTAAAGGCTGTGATGAGCAGGTGTGGTGGCACACACCTGTAATCTCAGTACTTGGGAGGCTGAGACAAGAGGATGCTGGTCTGAGGCTAGCCCCAGCAATTTAGTGAGACTCTCAGTAACTTAGCAAGACTCTGTTTCAAATAAAAATATAAAATAGGGCTGGGGAGGCAAATGTTCCTGAGTTCAAGTCCTAGTACCACCACCACCACCACCACCACCAAAAAATAAAAGATAAAATTTGTGATGAAAAATGGTTGTTTCCTTTTTATATTCTGAGTTGTAAGATCAGTAAACACTTATACCAAGACAGTATTATAACAAGAAGAAGGAGTGAATAGAGTACTTTAATCAGCTCCCAGTTTTACTGGTTGGAAAGGAAGGCCAGGGAAAGGTGATTCATTCCTTTGCCTGGTGCTCCTTCTGTCCCTAGGGGACACTGCTGAAAATCCTATGCAGAGGCCCTTGAGGAGCTGCTGTCAGGTGTGGAGTGCTGCCCCGGCTGCCAGGAGGGTCCCCCTAGGACCTACATGTAAAAACATCCGAGAAGTAGTTTCCATGAAGGATCCCGTCTCCAGTATAATTATGCAAAAGTCGATACAGGAAGGAAAGGGCAATAACAGCGACGTCAAGAGATGGACAGGTCAGCCAGGAGATTCAACACCTCTCTTGGCCTCTCCCTCTACAAGCATTCATCTGTCTCTTCCATCACCAAACCCTTGTAAATTCGCACTGTCTTCGTTTTCACTTCTCAGTTACTAGTCATCCTGCCTCAGTGTGGCTTCTGTCCCCTATATTCTGAAATTTCTTCTCTTTGCCAGAGCACGCACACAGTCTTCAACCCTCACCTTCTTGGAGTTTCCTCGGGGCTTCGTCATGTCGCCCACGGTGTACTGATGGGAGCACTCTCCTGTCCCTCCCATGACATCTTTGCGCTTGGTTCAGCTGTCCTGAGGTCCTTCACCCTCCTCCATGTCTGTCCCCGAGTCCTGCTTCTAAAATGCTCCTATCAGAGCCCCGTAACCTACCCACGGATTCCCACGGACTGGGAGAGTTCAAACCCTGCTGCCAAGTTCTGGACCAATGTTTGCTGCTGCTTAATGTACACCTGCGTGTGCCAGGGTGCCCCTCCGCTTCTCCAAATCAGGGCATTCAAACTGGAGCCATGATCCTCCCCTCCTGACTCCGGTCTCCACTGTCCTCGGCGTGCTGCTCTCTCTCCAACAAACCTCCTGTCTTGTTGGGCTGTTTTATACTACTCTAAAATAATGCTTGAGACTGGGTGATTTTAAAAGAAGATAAATGTATATCCCACATTTCCGGAGGCTGGGGAGTCTATGACGGAGGCCCTGGCATCTGGTGACTGGTGCTGTGTTGATGCTCGACAGAGGGCAGAAGGGTGGGCGAGCAGGCCGGCCAAAGGCTGCCTGTTTTAAGGGTCTACTCGCCTCTTGGAATTCTCACATTGGCAGCCCTCGAGTGTGGGACCATAGCACCTCTCACACCAGAAGCATCTAACCCTTGATGACTCCTACTTTTGATAGCTAATTGATTTACCAAAATGTGTTTCCTGAGACTCAAATATATTTTGTCTGCAGCCTCTTTGAATGTTCATCTCTGCTGATCACCTTCCTCGTTGCTATCAGAGCTCATATCCATGCCTTTACTTAGACTTTTCTGTTTCATCTCCATGGTCTGATGTGACATGGGATAAGGTAGGCTTGGCTTTGCTCTGAGCACTCCTCTGCATTCCTGTGTGATTTGGTTCAGTGGTAAGAGCCTGCCCTGGGGCTGGAGTTCTAGTTCTTTTTTTTTTCCCCCATGGTGCTGGGGTTTGAACCCAGGGTCTTGTGTTTGAGGCAAGTAGTGCTCTAGCACTGAGCTACAACCCCAGTCCTAGAACTCTAATCTTGACACCGCTAAGTATTTGCTAGCTATCCAATCTTGGAAGAGTTAATTAATAAATCTCTTGTGCCTCAGATATAGTTGAGATAATACTGGTATCCACAGGGTTATTGTGATGGCTAAATGATACAATAAGAATGAGGCTCCAAATGGTACCTGGAGGCCTGTGTGTCAGCATCATTATTCATCATTATTATTTGTAATATCATTATTCTTGTTACCTATGAACCAGCTACAGAGAGTTTTACACGGTTTCCTGAAGACAGTTTTTTTTTTTTTTTTTTTTTTTTTTTTTTTTTTTTTTTCGGGTCTGGGGATGGAACCCAGGGGAATTCTACCCCTGACCTATATTCCCAGTCCTATTTTTTATTCAGGGTCTCACTAAGTTGCAAAGGGCCTCTTTAAGTAGCTGAGGCTGTCTTCAAACTGTGATCCTCCTGTCTCAGCCTCCCAAATGCTGAGATTACAAGTGTGTGCCACCACGTCCAGCTACAGTCTGCCTTTTAATGGCATGAGACTTTGTGTGCCTTTGGCCTAGAATGCTTGTTCCTGCGTCTTTAGCTAGCAAGCTTCTCTGAGAAAAGTTAGAAATAAATTCCCCTATGCTTACTCACCCTTCAATTGTCTACACCCTTCAATTGCCCTCCTCGTGGATGACTGTGAGCTGTTATTTTATGTCTTTCATGCTGGTTTCTCCAGAAGGTGGTGAGTACTTCCAGGTAAGAACTTGGCTTTGTCTCTGTTATCTTTGCAAGCTTAATGTCTTACTGGTAGTAGTTCTTCAAAAAAATTTGTTAAATGCATTAATAAAATGTCTGAGAGCTGAGTATGGTGGGGTACGCTTGTAATCCCAGTACTTGGGAGGCTGAGAGAGGAGGATTGCTGGTTCTAGCCTAACCTCAGCAAAGTAGTGAAGACCTGTTTCAAAATAATAAACAAGCCAGGCGTGGTGGCGCACACTTGTAATCCCAGCATTCGGGAGGCTGAGACCTGGAGGATCGCGGTTCGTGGACAGCCTCAGCTACTTAGTGAGGCCCTCTGCAACTCAGTGAGACCCAGTTTCAAAATAAAGAATAAAAAATAGGGCAGGGGGTGTAACTAGGAGGTCAAATGCCCCTGGGTTCCATCCCCAGACCCGCAAAATAAATAAATAAATAAATAAATAAATAAATAAATAAATAAATAAGGCTGGGGTTGTAACTCCAAGTTAGAATGCCTTTGGCTTCAATTCCAGTACAAATAAATTAATAGCCAGGCATGGTGGTGCATGCCTGCATTCTCACTACTTGGGGAGGCTGAGACAGGAGGATCACAGGTTTGAGGACAGCCTCAGCAAGTAGTGAGATTCTCATCAACCTAGGAAGACCCTGTTTCAAAAATAAAAATAAAAATAGGGCTGGGAGTGTAGCATGGGGGTAGAATGCCTCTGGGTTCAATGGTCTCACAATACATACATACATAAAAATAAATAAATAAATGACTAAAATAAATAAATAAGTTCAATGGGGAGAGGTTCAGGCTGAAACCTAACTCTTAATCTAAATTTGTTGTGGAATAACAAGAACCTTTATCATATTATAAATAGGGTCTCCTTTTTTGTGTGTGTGGTACTGGGGATTGAACCCAGGGGCATTCTATCTCCAAGCTTTATCCCCAGCCCTATTTTTTTATTATTTGTTTTGAAACAGGGTCTCTTAGTTGTGGGGGGCCTCACTAAGTAGCTGAGGGTGGCCGCGAACCTGCGATTCTCCTGTCTCAGCCTCCCGAGTACTGGGATTACAAGCGTGTGTTACCATGTCCAGCTGAGTCTCTCTCTTTCTTTACCGATATTTAAAGTAGACTCACCTCTGGGAGGAAGTCATAGTCCCTCATCGGTCCATGTTATTTAGCTGTTTCTTGGACCTGTTATTCAAAATA
Source organism: Muscardinus avellanarius (assembly GCF_963383645.1). NCBI lineage: Eukaryota > Metazoa > Chordata > Mammalia > Rodentia > Gliridae > Muscardinus > Muscardinus avellanarius. Next base: position 51,473,439 of record NC_137797.1, on the reverse strand, counting down.
GTGATTTTTCTCTGTTAAGGTGAATCTATTACTCCTTAAAAGGAATTCTTTTTTTTTTTAACTGAAAGAATTAAAATTTTTATTTGATGTCTCAAAGTAACATCCAAATGAAGAATCTATTCTTTTTTTTTAAATTTAATTTTTATTTTTTTATAAGTGGAACATATTGAGAATGGTGTACATTTACATTGTGCTTCATGCCCTTCCCCCTCCCTTTCCTTCCCTCCCCCCAATAGAGAGTGCCCAGGTTAATTGTGTTGTATTTATGCTATTACACATATTCGTATATAGCTCCTCCATTGAACAACCTCAGCTTTCTTCCTCTCCTATCCTTCCGTTCAAGCTTTGCTGAGATTTCCCTCCATCATCTGGAATCCCTCTGGCATTACCACTACTCCCTAGCTTGAACATATTAGAGAAAACATATGTCCCTTCTCTTTCTGTGCTTGACTAATCTCACTTAACATAATGTTCTCTAGTTCCTTCCATCTCCTTGCAAATGCTATTATTTTATTTTTTTTATAGCTGAATAGAATTCCATTGTGTATATTTCCCATAATTTTGCAATCCACTCATCTGTTGATGGAGATCTAGGTTGGTTCCATATTTTGGCTATTACAAACATTTCACAAAAGAAGAAATACAAATGGCCAATAGATACATGAAAAGATGTTCAACATCACTAGCCATCAGGGAGATGCAAATCAAAACTACTCTGAGATTCCATCTAACCCCAATCAGAGTGGCAAACATAAAGAAATCAAACAACAACAATTGCTGGCGAGGATGTGGGGAAAGAGGAACTCGCTTACACTGTTGGTGGGAGTACAAAGTAGTTCAGCCACTATGGAGATCAGAGATGCCTTAGAAAACTGGGAATAGATCCACCATTTGATCCGGCTATACCACTGCTGGGCATCTTTCCAAAGGGGTTGAAATCAGAGAACTACGTTAACATATGCATAACCCATTTTCATAGCAGCACAGTTTGTAATAGCCAAAAAAGGAATTCTTTATTGAGATGCAAACTGGGGGTGGAGAAGGTTGAAAGCCAAAGTCCAACAGGGAGAGGTTCAGGCTGAAACTCACCCTGGGTCATGAGAGTTGAGCTGAGAATCAGGATCAATACTTGGAAGTCATTAGGAGACATTACAGTCAATCAACAGAGGAGTAGAAGCTGTCGTCTAGGAAACACCATAATGGGCTTGGGATTGGAGGAATGATACTGGGGAAGGTCTGGCTACAGCATCTCTTCCATCTGAAGCTGCATGTAGCAGGCTGTTCACACTAGCTCTGGAGGGCACTTGTATAGATCACACACCTTTTCCTTGAGCTGTTTCCAGCCTGCATATGTAGTGAGAGAGAAAGAGCAGTTAGAGCATAGGCTTTTCCCTAGATAGCCCTGGGTTCAAATCCTGCTTTGGTTGTACACAGAAGATGCTGCCTTGGGTCTGAGGATATGGCTCAGTGGTAGAGTGCTTGCCTAGCACGTGTGAGGCCCGGGGTCTGATTCTTATCACCAGAGAGGGTGGAGGAAAGATGCTGTCTTGGCAAATGACTGGGCTTGAGACCTCTTCATCTACCAAAGGGAGTAATACTTTATAAGAGAGGGGTGAGAAGTAAGGCGAAGTATGTAAAGTCCTTCTCATCATGCCTGACATGTGCTTATTAGTATTCCATAATTAAGAAAAATGTTTCTGGATCCAGGCATGGTGACACAACATCTGTAATCCCATTACTGGAGAGACTAAGACAAGAGGATCATTCGAGGTCAGCCTCAGCAAATTAGCGAGATCTTGTTTCAAAATTAAAAATAAAAGAGGGCTGGGGTGTAACTCGAAGGCAGAATCCTACTGGGTTCAATTTTTAGCACTAAAATAAAAGAAAAAAAAGTGTTTCTTCTCATAAAGGTGCTGTCTGAAGCAACCGGTGATTAGTAAAAAGATCTCATTACCAGTCCAAGACTGCTTGACTTTGTCTTGTACATTGTACTAAGATATTCAGCTGTATTAATTCCCAATTTGCACAACACAATAAACAAGTAGATAAATGATCACCAGTTTCAGATGAGGAAAGAGATTCAGGGGAGCTATGTACCTTGCCCTGGGCAACACCACTTTTATGTATCTGAGGTTGGATTTGCACAGAAGGCATCTCACTGAAGACCTGTGTTCCTGGCCAAGGCACACACTCTCTTCTGGACCGCTGGACAGGTTGCAAGGGAATAGCTATAGAAGTAGTTGTAAAACTTATTTCCTGTTAAAATTAACAGGTCCTTTCTTTCTTCTTTTTCCTTCCTTCTCTCTCCCCCTCTGTCTTTGTTTCTTTCTTTCTCTCTCTTTATTCTTTTTTCTTCTTCTTTCTTCTTTTTCTTTTTTGGTGGTACTGGGGGTAGAACCCAGGGGCTTTCTACCTCTGGGCTATACTCCCAGACCTATTTTATATTTTATTTGGAAACAGGGTCTCACTAAGTTGCTGAGAGCTTCACTAAGTAGCCAAGGCTGGTTTTGAACCTGTGTGATCCTCCTGTCTCAGCCTCCCAAGCGCTGGGATTACAAGTGTGCACCACCACGCCCGGCTCTTTCTTTCTTTCTTTCTTTCTTTCTTTCTTTCTTTCTTTCTTTCTTTCTTTCTTTCTTTCTTTCTCCTTTCTTTTTTTTTCTTTCTTTCTCCTTTCTTTCTCTCTTTCTTTCTATAATTTGCATGTAAAATTATCCTGGACTGTGAGCAGTTGGTGCCATCTGGGATTTTTTGGCAAAGCCCAGCTCTAGCACCATAAAATGAGATTAGTGGTGAAAGGCACTGGTGTGTGTTGGCAGAGCAGGGGAAACTGCCACTCACAGGCCACTGACACGGGGCAAAGATAGAGGAACCATCACCAACCTGCAAAACTATAGATGGGGCAGAACAAAAACCTAGAGGGAATTTAGGAAGAAGATATGAACTTTTAATCTTGTCCCTCAGGGTAACCAGAGTCAGGAAAAAGACCCAGCAAGACAACACCCCAATATTTGAAACCCTGGTATAAGCAATATAAAGAAACCAATATCACATATAGCAATAGGAGGCAATATGTTCTAAGGAGAGTATCACGTGACTCAATGGTTGAAATTGATGCTACTCTCATAGGGTTAAAGAGGTGTCAATAGCTTTAAATATTGGGAGCTAGCCCAGTGTGGTAGCATGCACTTGTAATCCCAGTACTTGGGAGGTTGAGACAGGAGGATCACAGGTTCAAGCCCAGCCTCAACAAGTAATATGACTCTCATTAACCTAGCAAGATCTTGTTTCACAATAAAAATAAAATAGGCTGGGAGTACAGCTTAGAGGTAGAATGTTCATGGGCTCCATCTCTAGTGCCACAACAAACAAAAACAAACAAACAAACAAACAAGTAAATATTAGGAGCTGAGGAACGTGTGTCCTAGGAATTGCTACAGTGCGGGGGGTTAATGGTGTAAACCTTCATTCACACAGACCTGGCTTTTCTTCTCCTTTTCAGTAGTGTGATCTTGGGCTAATTACTTAATTTTTTAAAGTTTTAGTTTTTTTTTTATCTTTATAATTTTTCCTTCCTTCCTTCCTTCCTTCCTTCCTTCCTTCCTTCCTTTCTTTCTTTCTTTTTTGGTGGTACTGGGGTTCCTGGAAGCCCTTCTACCTCCGGGCTAACTCCCAGACCTATTTTTATATTTTTATTTGGAGCCAGCAAGACTGGCTACGAACCTGCGCGATCCTCCTGTCTCCGCCTCCCAAGCGCGGGGATTACAAGCGTGCGCCACCACGCCTGGCTTTTTTCTTTAAAATGGTGGTAATCTTTAAAATCTTTAAAATGGTGGTAATAACATCTACATCTTAGGGTTGTGGGGATTAATGATGAAATGTTGAAATGATTAAAAAGGTGGTAATTATTGATTTTTCTTACAATATTAGCAAGTATAAAAAAATTGCTTACTTTATAATTTCGAACCAAGAATGAGCACAGGCTATACATATCTTTTCCAAAGAAATACTCCTATCTCCAGGGAGTTATTACAACTTTTACATGTTCACATTAATTCCAGAGCCTTTATAATCATAAAATCCATTTATAGCCTTTAGTTGCCAAGCAACAAAGGACAAAGTACTGAGTATTTCCTTTTATTGCAAAAGGTTCAACTTTTCGATGCTGGTCTCGAAATCAACATTTTTCAGAAAGACAGAAAGAATCGTGGAACTTATTAGCGTATTTCTGAGGCTTAGTTGACATTCCTTGTATGGAAATAGAATCAAAGCTGAAGGGAATACACTGTGATAATTGTCTGGTTCTTGGATAGTCTCGAGCATTTTGTGCTAATTCTACAGCAAATTCATAAGAAGTTCTAAAGCTGAGACTACAAATTCATTTTAAGGAAAGAATTGTTTTTATTTTATTTATGTTCTGTGAGGCTTTTAGAACAGTCTGTGGTGTCAAAGAACCAGTTCTTTTTTCTGTCAATAGTCTTGCAAGAAAGACTTGGGTGGAGTTATATTCAGCTGAGAGAATATTATCTGCTGACTTTAGTAACCACTGACGTCCAGTAGGTCATTCACCCACACACTGGCAGGGTCTGGGGAAGGTGGCTTTTAAGGCTCATAATTAAACTAAATTCTCTACTTCCTTTAATGGTATCAAGTCTTTCAATTTCTGTTGTTTTTGTCCACAGATAATCAACAAATTAAGATTTAGGGGCCCAAAATTTTTTGAAAAAGTATTTCCTTTGTAATATTCTATAAATAATGCCAATATAAAGCTGGGCGTGGTGGCGCACGCTTGTAATCCCAGCATTCAGGAGGCTGAGACTGGAGGATCGCGGTTCGCGGATGGCCTCATCTACTTAGTGAGGCCCTCTGCAACTTAGTGAGACCCTGTTTTAAAATAAAGAAAAAAAAATAGGGCAGGGGGTATAACACGGAGGTCGAATGCCCCTAGGTTCCATCCCCAGACACACACACACAAAAAAGAAAGAATGCCAATACAACTTATATTTTTAAAAGCTCATAAAGGCATGCACGCAAAGCAACTTTTTAATTTGCAAAACTACTTCCTATTCATCTGCATTAAAACAGTGCAAAAGTGGATTAGAATATTTTGTTTGGAGTTTTACTGTCCCTGCCCTCCTATCTCTATCTCATTCATATATGTGTGTGTGTGTGTGTGTGTGTGTGTGTGTGTGTATAGATGCAAAGAGTAAAATCATTACTCCTCTTTTTTTCCCCTCGTTGAATTAGGAAAGCTTGTTGCTTTGAAACAAACCTATTGATACAAGTCACATAAAATGCACAAAGGATGATAGCAAATGATCATAATTCCAGGGGGTAACAGCTAGTCAAGCTCCTTCTGCTGGGGGCCAGTGTCCTTTGGATGGTTTTTGTGTGACTATAAAAGAGTAAGACCAGCTGTTACTGTAAGATGATCCCGATGATCAGAAGAGGGGGCCTTTGAAATCTATTATCTGTGTGTCTCAAGCACTGACGCTACCACTTCCTGTTTTAATCCTCATGAGGAAAAGACAAAGCCAGGAGTCTGCTCCTTCCTGGGGAGAGGCAGGTTTCTGCTGGGAATCTGCAAAAACCTTGAGAGGTGGGGAGGAGGTCAGGGGTGTGAGCTAATGCTCAGAACGTGTCCTCCCTTTGCTGGCTTCTTGTGAACTATTGGGGAGAACACGTCCAATTGCAACCACCGGCTTTTACCTGCCCTTACTTCACCGGCCCGCTCCTAACCTGTCTTTGCAGTTTCCTCCTCACTGTCCCGTTTGTATTATGCCTGCTGTGGAGTCTGACATTTCATAAACCTTCATTTCCATAAACTTGCTGGCACCTCACAGGTCATTGAGAGGAAGCCATCTTACAGAAACAAAATAATGGGCCTTAGCAGGATGTGGTGGCGCACACTGTAACCTCCCTCAGGAGGCTGAGACAGGAGGATCGCGATTTAGTGAGGCCCCCGGAAATATAGTGAGATCCTGTTTCCAAATAAAAAAATATATAAAATAGGCTGGAGGTGTGTCTCAGAGATAGAGCACCCCTGGGTTCAATCCCCAGAACTCACACGCATGCACGAAATAACAATGAGCCTTATAAAGTTGACAAATGTTTCTGAAAGCACATTGATAAATCTGAGGTTGGGGCAACATCTTTGTCTTCTTTTGCCAAATCCAAAACTTTCCATCAGCATCTCACTCAGCCTTCCCACAGGAAAAAGCAGAAAAAGACATGTACTGGCTCACGAGCCTCCATATTCAAGAGCTAGATGTCAGAATACAAAAGTGAACAAGGTCAGTCTTTGGAAGAGTCTCCCTGAGATCCCCTCCCTCATTTTATCCCTAGTCACTAATTCTTCTCTCACAAAGTGGCCACTGGTGGCCCCAAACCACCCCTTCTCTCAACAGAGGCAGCAACTTTTTTCCTTCCTTCTTTTCCTTTTTACTTCCTCCCTTCCTCCCTTCCTCCCTTCCTCCCTCCCTTCCTCCCTCCCTGCCTCCCTGCCTCCCTGCCTCCCTGCCTCCCTGCCTCCCTGCCTCCCTGCCTCCCTGCCTCCCTGCCTCCCTGCCTCCCTGCCTTCCTTTCCTTCTTTCTTTTGTAGTTGGGTACCGGAAATTGATCTCAGGGCCATTCTATCCCTGAGCCACCTCCTTAGCCCTTTTTCTTTTATTTTTGCAGCACTGGGGATTGAACCCGAGCTATACCCCCAACCCTATTTTTATTTCTTTACTTTGAAACAGGTCTCACTAAATTTTGGAAGGCCTCACTAAGTTACTGAGGCTGGCTGCAAACCTGCCATCCTTCTGTTTCAGCCTCCCAAGTACCAGGATTGCAAATGTGAGCCACCATACGTGGCCTTTTTGTTTTTTATTTATTTATTTTTCAGTACTTGGGATGGAACCCAGGGGCATTCTACCTCCAAGCTACAACTCCAGGCTTATTTTTATTTCTTTATTTTGAAACAGGTTCTCACTAAATTATGGAGGGCCTCACTAAATTGCTGAGGCTGGCTGGAAACCTGTGATCCTTCTTTTTCAGCCTCCCAAGTGCCAAGATTACAAATGTGCGCCACCACACCTGGCCTTTTTTTTTTTTTTTTTTTTTTTGCAAGTACTGGAGATGGAACCCAGGGGTATTTTACCTTTGAGCTACAACCCCAGCCCTATTTTCTATTCTTTATTTTGAAACAGGGTCTCACTGAGTTGCAAAGGGCCTTATTAAGTAGCTGAGGCTGGCCATGAACCTGTGATCCTCCTGTCTCAGTCTCCCGAATGCTGGGCTTACAAGCCTGCACCACCACACCTGGCTCTGGCATTTTATTTTTTAATTTTAAAAGAAGGCCTTGCTAAATTGAACCTTCAGGCTGTCTCTCAGCCTCCCAAATACTGGGATTGCAGGCCTGTGCCACAATACCCAGTTGCAAATTTCTATCTTTAGGCTTCACCTAACCACCCAGTTGCAATTTTATATCTTTAGGCTTAAACCCCTATTTTGATGAAAGTGATCTACTCTGAGTTCAGCAATTGGCTCATTGTTCTCAGAAAGGGACACACAATTACTATGCATCTACTCCTCCATAAGGGGACTATACATGTTAGCATGTTTCGTCTGCAAGCAACTCTCTAAGGGGGCAAAACTCATCTCCTTTCTCCATGTTGGAAAATAGGTCCAGAGAAATTATGTAAAATTGGAAATTAACCCAGGTCTGCTTGACTTGCAGCTTCCCCTCTTCCTGGCACCCTGGCCTCTCACTCACCTTGATTTCAGCCGTTGTCCCGAGGTCTGGGCTTTGGCATCATTCCCTCAAGAGCTCCCAGTGCGTTTCCACGGCATGTTGAAAGCATGCCATTGCCTTTTTCTGGGTCTGTCTCCAGTGGCCAACTGGAAGGAAGGCACTAGGTCTCATTTTCATAGCTTCACTGCCTGCAGACTGGCACACAGCAGCCACTCAAACGTATTTGTTGAATCCACAAATGAAAAAAAATCCAAGCCTAGGTCCTTGCCAGGTTCCCAAGCCTCCTGGATTGCCGGTTTCAAAACAAAAAGAGTTGAGGGTGTAGCTCAAAGGTAGAATGCCTCTGGCTTCAATTGTAATAATTACGAATAATAGTAACCTCTTGTAACCCAGAGGATAGAGTCCTGAAACTGACTGAGGGCTCAGCCCTCAGCCAGGGCTCTGTTGGGTGGTAGAGCCTCTGTTTGGGTTTCTCCTTCCCTGCTTGGTTTGGTAGGACAGGAGGACATTCTTGAGGCACCTCTGAAAGGACAGGCATCCTGGAAACCCACCGTGGGCAGCTATCTTGTCACATTTTCCTGAACTTGTGGCATGCAACGTCATTCGGGGGCAGATTTAGTATTCAACACTGTACTTCCCAAGTGAGTCAGACTCCTTTGTGGAGCTTGAGGGTAGAATCCTCTCTTTTATTATTATTATTCTTACTAATTATTATTTTGATATTAGGGATTGAAGCCAGGGGCATTCTACCTTTGAGCCACACCCTCAACTCTTTTTGTTTTGAAAGTGTCTCCCTGGTTGCTGTGAACCTGCGATCCTCCTGTTTCAGTCTCCCGAGTACTGGGATTACAGGTTCAGTTGACCCTGCCTGGCAGATCCCCTCCTTAGCTGTCCTTCCTTTGGGACAATTTTCTTCCTCTTCTTCTCCTTCCTTGTTCTCCACTTCCTTTTCTTTTTTCTTTTCTCACAACTCATTTTTTTTTTTTTTTTTTTTTTTGCAGTACTGGAGATTGAACCCAGGGACATTTTATCTCAAGGCCATGTCCCCAGCCCTCCTTAACTTTAATTTAATTTAATTTAATTTTTTTGTGGTACTGGGGATGGAACCCAGGGGAATTCTACCCCCGAGCTACACCCTCAGCCCTGTTTTTTATTCTTTACTTTGAAACAGGGTCTCACTGAGTCGCAGAGGGCCTCACTAAGTAGCTGAGGCTGTCCGCGAACCGTGATCCTCCAGTCTCAGCCTCCCGAATGCTGGGATTACAAGCAAGAGCCACCACACCCAGCTTAATTTTTATTTTGAAACAGGGTCTCACTCAGTTGCTGAGAGCCTTGCTAAGTGGCTGAGGCTGGCCTCGAAGCTGTGATCCTTCTTTCTCAATCTTCCAAGTGCTGAGGCATGTACCACCATGTTGGGCTAGAACACGTCTTCTTTCTCTTATGCCTTCTTTTTTCCTCTTCTTTCTTTCTTTGTTTCTTTTCCTTTGTTTTTGTCTCTTTTTCTTCCTCCTCCTTTTTGGTTTTTGACAAAATTAGATTTTATTTACTTATTTATTTTGGTACTGGAGATTGGGCATTCTACCTCTGACTTACACTCCCAGTCCTATTTTTATTTTTTATTACTTTTTATTTTTATTTTTATTTTTATTTTTTTTAATATTGGATATGATTACCATGTTTTATTTATTTATTTATATTATTTTTTTTCTCTATTTTTTTCATATTTATTTTTAATTGGTGCACTGTATTTATACATCATAGTGGGATACATACTTTTGTAGACATACATGCACACATTGCCCAGTCAGTCCCCACCCGATCCCCACCCCGTTCTCTCCCTATCCCCCCCTCCTATGCTTGGCTTAGTAGTTGACATCTAGTATTATAGCAATTTATCCAAAATTAAAAATGATAATCTCACATAACAGTTTCATTTGTCTGATACCAAGCCTTTGATGACTTAAAGATAACATTTCAATATTTCTTTTTGCTTTTTTTCTTACCAGAGAATCTATTTTTTTCTATTTTTTAGGTGAAACTATCATATATTTATATATTTATTTTTCAGAAAAAAAATCTATCCTAATATGGAATATGGACTCTAGGTACCCACAACGATCTTGAAAAAGAACAAAGCTAGAAGATATATATTTTCTGATTTCAAACATATAAAGCTACAATAATTGAAACAGTGTAGTACTATTCTAAAGGCAGATATATAAACCATTGGAGTTAAATAAAAGCCTAGACCTAAACTCTTCCCTATATTGTCAAGTTATTTTTGACAAGGTTTCCACGAACATTTGGTGGTAGAAATAATAATCTTTTAACTAAATATTGTTGAAAAATAATAATTACATGGAAAAGAATAAAATTGGACCCTTACCTAATCCCATATACAAATATTAACTCAAAATAGATAAAAGACCTAAATATAAATCTTAAGACTATAAACTTTTAGGAGAAAATCTGGGTCATAAAACCTCACAACATTGAAATTGGCAGTGATTTCTTGGTTATGATTTCAATGGCACAGGCAACAGAAGAGTATACAAACTCCCTAAAAATTAAAAAACATATTGTATATCCAAAGACAATGTAAACAGAGTTAACAGTTACTAATAGAATGGGATAAAATATTTCCAAATGCTATATCTGAAGGTATATTAATATTCCAACTAGAAATCCTAAAAATTAACAACAATAAAGGCAAACAATACCCTTTAGAGATAGCTAACAGACTAACATAAATAATGAATCTCCACAGATAACCAATCTTAGTTGTCTGTTGGATGGAAACTCTTGTTTCTCTAGTTCTGATTTGTGTTACCTATTTCTTCTTTGTAGTTAATCTCTTTGAGTATTTTCTCTAGTGCTGGTTTTGAAGACATAAATTCCTTCAGTTTCTGTTTGTCATGGAAGCTTCTTATTTCTCCATCTAATTTGATAGAAAGTTTTGCTGGGTAGGAAATTTTTGGCTGGAAGTTGTTTTCTTTCAAAATTGGGAATATGTTACTCCAAGCCCTTCTGGCTCTCATAACTTGGTTTGGGAAGTCTGGAGTGATTCTAATTGGTTTGCCTCTGAATGTCACTTGGCCCTTTGCTTTTGTTGCCTTTAAGATTCTCTGCTTGGCTTCCACATTGGTCATTTTGACAATTATGTGGCGTGGGGATCCTCTTCTCCGATCCTGTCTAAAGGGAGTTCTATAAGTTTCCTGGACCTGCGTATCGACCTCTTGCTCTATGTCTGGAAAATTTTCTGCTATTACTTCTTTGAAGAGATTGTTGATCCCTTTGGTTTCACTTTCTTTTCCCTCCTCTATTCCAATTATTCTTAGGTTAGGTCTCTTAAAATGGGCCCATATTTCTTCAATATCAGATTCCTGCTGTCGGATATTTTTTCCTAGATTAGAAACTATGCGTTCATTTTTGGAATGATCATCTTCTAAGAGCGAGATTCTGTTCTCCATGTGTTCTAATCGGTTGTTTGTGCTTTGAATTGAGGCCTTTACTTCATTAATTGCATCCTTTATCTCTTTTTGGCTCTCTCTGAGTTCTTTTCGAAGCACCTCTATTATTTCTACAGTTATTTTCCTGATTTGATCTTCTAGAAATCTCTGATTTTCTGTTTTATCGGGTTCTGATGTTGTGGGGTTGTGAGCATTCATTGCTCCAGTATTATTCCTCTTTCCCATTATTTTGGAAGTTTGTGCCTTCTCTGGGTTCTTCCCTTGGGTCACTATGACTTCACTTAAGGTGTTCTGGATCTCGAGTCAGTAGTATCTCAGACCCCACTACTCCTTTACTGGGTTGTATCACAGAGTCTCCGACCCAGAGAGTCGACAGAGGCTGCTTTAGACTGTGTGGGGTGCCAGGTTGCACGTTCTCCTATGGTGTGATATCACTGCCACCGCCCTTCTCCCACTGGGTCAAGTCCCAGTGAGTACAGTACTGGGATTTCTCCGCTGTGGCCCGCAATTTGACTCACTGTTCTTGAGTACGCAGATGTAGCTGTAGTGAATTCGGTGCTGCTGCCGCTGGTGGCAATATGGCGCCGCTGCTACGCCCTCGGCTGTTGGGCTGGCGTTTTTTTTTCTTCTTGGTTTTGATTTCCACTCTGAATCCCTGCAGCGTGTGCTGAGCTCAGACACTGGGAGCTTTAGATGTCCTCTGCGCTGAGAAATCCGCCTGGCTGTTCCGCAGCGGCTCCCCTCGGCTTGCTGTGGCCGTCCCGTGAATTCGCCGATGCCGCCGGCAGTATGGCGCTGCTGCCGCGTCTGCTGCGTCCTCGGGCGTGAGGATCTCCTCTGTGGCTCTGTTCTCAGTCCGCTTTCTCTCTGGAGCCTGGTGATTTTTTTTGTTTCTCTGGTGATGTTGTTTTCTGGCTTTGAAAGGCGCTGATTTTGTGGTAATGGATATTTGTTGTTAGCGGGGCTCTTAAGCCCCACTTTTCTCAGTCGCCATCTTCCCGGAAGTCCTACTTTTTATTTTTATATGGATCATATTGAAAATGGCATACATTCAGACTGTTCTTGGTTCTCTATCCCCCATTTTATTTTTATTTCAAAACAGGGTCTCACTAGGTTGATGAGAGTCTCCCTATTTGCTGATGCTGTCCTCTAATCTGCAAGCCTCCTGTCTCAGCCTCCCAAGTACTGGGATTACAAGTGTGCATCAGCATGCCCGGCAAAACTAGACTTTTTAAACCAAAATAGAGTAATAATTCTTTAACACCTTGGATATAAAACCAATGAGATTATATGATGTGTTCCTATAACTTAAAATTTTTTTTCTTCAGCTTCTGTTTCTATTCATTCGCAAGCCAAATTTTTCTATATCTTACTTACATAATAAGAAAAATTAATGCAAAACTCTATGATTAGCCTACTAAATTTCATCTTGTCAGGGACAGCCATCAATCCTGTCAATTAAAAATCGATTCAACACCCTTAGACTATATTCTGCCTTGCCTGTTTCCTTCTGGCTTGCTGCATACTTGGACAATTTGGGTTCTCTGTATTTATCCAAATTACCAATGACATTATTAAGAAGGGTGTGAGCAGAGTGATTTTTTGCATTGTTGAAAATATTTATTTTGATACAGTCTATCATAAATAAGCCAGTAAAAGTTCCACTCGGCCTCTGATGCATCTAAGAAGTAAGAGCCCTGTGTCATTTTTCCAGCTGGTGACGTATGAATGAAGTCCCGTTTATTTTTTAATTTTTTTTTGTGTGTGTAGTACTGGGGATGAAACCCAGGGGCATTCTACCTCCAAGCTGCAGGTAGAATTTAATTCTTTATTTTGAAACAGGGTCTCACTGAGTTGCAAAGGGCCTCACTAAGTAGCTGAGGCTGTCCACAAACCCGGATCATCTTATCTCAGCCTCCCAAATGCTGGGATTACAAGTGTGCGCCACCACGCCTGGCTGAAGTCCCATTTATTATCCCAGCCATAGCACCCATGATCCGTGTTGTCACTGTTCAATGGCTGCTTCCAAATCGAGACGATCACATAGTCCTTTATCCCCAAAGTAGCTCACAACTGTCGGCTCGGGCATTCCAGGATCTGCACCCCTTTTAAATCCCAGGTAAATCACAAGAGGAATAAAGCTCCGACGGATGGCCAACTGGCTGTCCTTGAAGAGCTGCTGCAGCCTCTGCTTGGCATCTTTGCTCAGTTTCACCATGGCGATGGCTGGGCAGTGCCGTGAGGACCCCACAGCAGCAAGCACGTTGGAAACCCACAAAAGGGAAGAGGTCAAGCAGAGTGTTTTTAATGTTAAATTTTAAGACTTTTCTCCAAGTTAATATTCTGGGGGGCACTTGTTCTCCCAGGTACAAATTCACTCAAGTCTGTGTAATGCTAATGTAATTCCTCTCCCTTTTCTCCATGTAAGATTACACAACTATGGGCATCCTTCTTTGGACTGTCCTAGCCCCGCGCACACACACACCGGGTGAGGAGCCCTCCTAAACGCCGCCTTGGTCTGACTTCTCATTCTGCTGTTATTGCCCTAAGTGTCCGTGCTTCTCTCCCCTACATGAAGGAGAGCCCGAGAGCTGTTCACTATTACACCTCAGCGCCTGACACATGGCATGTCATTAAAGATTTATTGAATGTTGAATGAAAGAATGAACAAGTAATTTTGTTAAGTGTCTCGCTGAAATCAATATACGCATTCCCAACAGCCAAGTTATGGAGCCCATCTAGGTGTCTGGCAACAGATGAATGGATAAAGAAAATGTGGTATAGATACCCAATGAAATTTTACTCGGCCACAAAGAACAAAATTATGTCATTTGCAGGAAAACGATGGAACTAGAGGCTATTATGCTAAATGAGATCAGCCAGTCTCAGAAAGTCACGGATCCTTTGTGTCCTCTCATAACTAGACAGAAAATAGGAAACAAAACTGACTTCACAAATGAGGACAGAGACCAGTTGAATAGCACAAGGGGGTTGGGGAAGGAAGGTAGGGAGAGGAAAAAGGAAGACCGAGGAAAGAAACAGGTCAAATAACGTTTTGTCCATATGGAAGGTATCTCTATGAATCTCACTGATTTGTATGAGGAGACAGGAGGAGAAAGTTGGGGGTATGTGGAAGAAAATACACCAAGGAAAATGTGCAGGTTTGTTTGAATCATTTCGAACCTCACTATGACGTTAATTACAATGCACCAATAAAAGTATGAGAGAGAGGGAGAGAAGGAGAGAGGGAGAGAGACAGAGAGAGAGGGAAAGAGAGGGGAGAGAGAGACAGAGAGAGAGAGAGAGAGAGAGAGAGAGAGAGACAGACAGACAGACAGACAGACAGACAGACAGACATTCCATTGAGCTTCCTAATCTGCCTGTGGTCATCTGAACAGGAAAGGCAGGAAGTCCAGCTGCGCGCTGCTTCTTGGTAGACACACACAAGCTTCATCTACTGTTTTCAGAGTTCAGCAGCCAAGTTTTTAGTAGTCTTTTCAATAATTTTGCATCCCTGACAGTTATAGAAAACCCATGTGGAGGTTGCCATCCGGTTTTACAATGTGTTTGAACTATTTATTTACTCAAGTTGAATAAAGGTTAATTTTCATTTTATCTCTCAATTATCAGCCACATATATTCCAGGTGATTCACCTCATGTTAAAGTCCAGAGAACCTTTCAATTCAGTCACTATTTCCAACAATGGGTCATGTTGCATCTGTTGAGATGTACTGATTAGTCCCTTTCTGGATCAATACACAGCTGCCCATATAAAGAGATCAGGCCAGGGAATTCCCAGGGTTCCAGTTCCTCAGGTGGGGTTTTCCTCGGGGGCAATGCCCTGCCGTTGGCTTCTAAGAGTGCACATGGCATGATTCATGTGGCTTGGCCTTGAGCAGACGGACTCCTCTTGCTCCTTCCCATGCGGCTCTCCCCAATCTCCTTTCTCATCTCAAGGCACCAGCATGAGTATCAGGAGGGGGCCTGGGCAATCGCCCAGATTCCTTTCAACCAGTCACAACATCCAGTGATTTAGCCTCCCAAATATGACTAACATACAGAGATGTCCTGGTAAATGGTTAATAACCTGCTCTCTGCAGTTGGGGGGGGGGATCAACCCGGATTTATCATGCTTGCTGATTTCTCTGGTGCAAATACCCCCCATGGAGGCTGGTCCACTCTGTTAACATGAGGTCACTAAATACCAAGTGGGGACCAGATGTGCATAGGTTTGTGCGAGGTCAGAGTCTCACGGCCAGGTCAGAGTCTCATGGCATTCAATATCCCAAGATCCACTTTGGTTGACAGTTCTGGGCACAGTGACCTCTGTCTCCAGAAGCGTTTTCCAGCAAGTCTTGCTCCTGTGAGTCACATTGGTGTCCCATTTCACCCTGTGCGCATCTCCACTGTCACATCATGTTGCCCTGGGCTGTCTTTATGTCGCTAGTCTCTTTGGCCAATGAAATTCTTGAGCACAGACACTGATGATAATGACAGAGAGTAGCATTTATGGAACAGGTGACTATGCTAAGTGCTTTGTGTGCAAAAAACTCTCCGAGGTGGATACTCTTCACAGTTTTCACAGATAAGGAAATGGAGGTGCTAAGAAGCTAGCTGATTTGCCTACAGCTGCTCAGCTGGGAAGTGTCTCAGCCAGGACTTGAGTCTCGGCCTCACTGTAGGATCAGGACCCTTAACTGCTAACGCTCCTTTGTCCTGTATCTCTGGCGCTTAGCACCCCGCCGGGCCCCCAGCAGGTGTGCACTGTGTGCTGAGCAGTATGATGAGGGAAGGCTAATGTCGGTAATGTTCTCTACTACGCTCCTTACTCCAGTCCTGCTCAGCTTGGGTTCAGTGCCCCGACTGTAGGCTGAATGACCTTTTGAAATGATACACCGGATCACATCTCTCTAAAAACTGCTGTCTGGAGCAGTATCTCTCGACATACTTTTCACAACTCACAATTACATATATCCATTCAAAGCTTTATGCACTCATGTAGCAAATTTGGTGTTTATGGTACTAACATCATGTCCTAGGTCCTGCTCTAGAAGTTTAGGATATGTATAATAAATGATAATTTCTGTCCCAGAGAATCTTATAGGAGAGAGAGAGAGGGGGGGGGCATATGATTGCTACATGGTTGAAATGGAAGTACACAGAGCTGGTAGTGGGGTTCATGAATGGCGTTGCCCTGTTCTTGACCCGCCTCCTGGCTGTGGCCAGTGTCGGCACGTTTCCCCAGCAGTCCTGATACTGCACACACTCTTTTCTGTTCCTAGAATGTTTATCATCCCCTGTCACCTCACTTAGAAAGTCCTCTCAAGTGTCACCTGCAGAAGGCCTTGGCTTTGTGCCGGGCGTGGTGATGCACACTTGTAATCCCCGCACTTGGGAGGCAGAGACAGGAGGATCACGCAGGTTCAAAGCCAGCCGTGCGCGCTGGCTTAGGAGACCCTGTTTCCAAATAAAAATGTAAAAATAGGTCTGGGAGTGTAGCCCGGAGGTAGAAGGGCTTCCAGGAACCCCAGTACCACCCGCCCCCCAAAAAAGAAGGCCTTGGCTTCCTCCTGGCCAGCCTGGTCGAAAGGCCTCTGTAATCTCCAAGCATACATTCATCCTAAAGCTCAACACCTTGCACGTCTATAGCTTGTTTTCTTCAGCATCTCACTGGACTGTGACCCTGTCTGTGGCTTTACTACTGGACATAGGAATGGGCACTAAGGAAATGTGCAAATCAGCGATTGAAACAATTAGTTAATAACTGGAAATGTCTCTGGGGAAAATGTTATCTTTACTCATCTAACTCTGAGCTGGTTGTGACTCTAAACACCAATGCCAGATTTTAGATCTTGTTTTATCTTCAGTGGATTTTCAAGACAAAAGTCTTAGTAAATGAAAGGGAGTACTTGTCTCCTCCTCCTCCTTCTCCTTCTTATAATATCTATTATTGATTCTGTTTCAGTTTCTCATGAACATGCCATATCAGAAGGGAGCTGGGGCCGGGTGTGGAGGTGCATGCTTGTAATCCCGGCATTTGGGAGGCTGAGACAGGAGGATCATGGTTCATGGACAGCTTCAGCTACTTATAGAAGCCCTCACAACTCAGTGAGATCCTATTTCAAAAATAAAAAGACAAAAAAATAGGGCTGGGGTGTAGCTCAGAGGTACAATGACCCTGGTTTCCATCCTCAGAATCGGAAAAAAAAAAAAAAAGGAAGCTGGGTTTAAATTAAAAGGATAATCAGCAGAAAAACCTCACTATTGCTTTATAGAATATTTTTTCTTGTACTGGGGATTGGACCCAGGGGCATTCTACTTCTGATTTACATACACTTCAAGCCCTTTTTATTTTTAATTTAATTTAATTTATTTTGTAGCACTGGGGGTTAAACCCAGGGGCATTCTGAACTATACCCTCAGCCTTACTTTTTTTTTATTTTGAAAGAAGGTCTTACTAAATTGCAGAGGGCCTCCCTAAGTTGCTGAAGGTGGCCATGGACCTGCCAATCCTCTTGTCTCAGCCTCTAAAGTACTGAGATTTCAGGTATGCACCACCACATCCAGATGATTTTTAGAATTACTAAACAACCAGATTGTAATGAGCACATTGTCATTGTACCTGTTTGAATACTCTGGACATCATTGTGTGGCACAAAGGGTGAAAGAGTAGATAAAGGAACAGAGCCGGGCGTGGTGGCGCATGATTGTGACCCCAGCATTCGGGAGGCTGAGACCGGAGGATCACGGTTTGCGGACAGCCTCAGCTACTCAGTGAGGCCCTCTGCAACTCAGTGAGACCCTGTTTCAAAATAAAGAATAAAAAATAGGGCTGGGAATATAGTTTAGAGTTAGAATGCACCTGGGTTCCATCCCCAGTACCAAAAAAAAAAAAAAAAAAAAAAAGAAAAGAAAAGAAAAGAAAAAAAGAAAAAAGAAGAAAGAAAGAGAAGGAAAGAAAGGAACAGGGACATCAGGGTGTGCAGAGTGATTTGGGAGGGGGGCTACCCAGCAGAAACAAGGAAGGGGCTCTCTCTACACAGGCTTAGTTGGTGAAGGATGAGCAGGAGATGGAGGAGACAGGGAGTCCTGAAAGGAACATCCTGGCTGTGTCCACCCTGCTCACACCCTGCAGAAGCCCCCAAAGGTCTGGGGATGCAACTTGGGTTTGTCTGTGTATTCTCTGATAGGTTGATATGCATAACCAAGTATCTTATTCTTATCTGCCTAAAGCCAAGGAAGCAGGACTGTCCCTGTGCCTGGAGGGGGAGGCAGAGGAAGAGCCAGCGCTTTGCTTTTCAAAAGCAATGGAGAAGCACTTGGAGTCTTCCAGGGGTCTGGGCGGCTTCCTCTCTTGCGAGCGGCACCATGGCAGCCCCTCCCTGCCACAAAAGAAGATGGTAGAAATGTAGAAAGGAGCGGGATCAGGGGATGAAACGGACAGGATGCCCGCAGGTGCACTCTTAGCAGGCTTGGGTGTTACACACAAGTGCTAAGACATTTAGAGTAAAGTGATTATTTTTAAAAGCCTGAGATTTATTTTAAGAGCCATTTGAGAGTTGCTCTGTGTGTGTAAACCTCCTGAAAACAGTTTTATCTGACACTCTAGATTTATTTTGTCGAGTAATTTCCTCTGGGCTGGGAAAGCACAGATGTGATTTTGGAGTCCTGGAAAAAGCCAGCTACCAAGTGATCGTCTCTCCTGTCCATTAAGGTGTTTGGGCAAGTCTTATCAGGCGGCCCTGGGACCTGGGCCCTTCTATTTCTATCTGGGGCGGGAAGGGGGCTCATGGAAAGCAAGTGACATATTGGTCAGGTTCTAGAATCACTGAGCCACCTGCTTCTACGTAGGAAATCGTGTGTGTACACTCACACACATGTGTGCTTCGGGTGGGAGTGCCGTCTAAAGCAGATGGGACACCAGCAGGGCTTCAGTGGGAAACTAAACAGATTCCTCTCTCCATCTGCTTTTCTTAGCAATCCACTTGCCCAGGGCCCCATGAAACAGCAGAAGCCAGTCAGTCCTTTCTGTGGTTGGAGGAGCAGAGGGCAGAGGTGGGCGATGGGGAGGGCATGCTCTGGAGCCCAGGCAAGCCTGGGCTGTCTTCTCCCTGTGTCTCCTACATGCTGTGTGACCCTGGGCAAGCTAGTTAGCCTGCAAAATCACTGGGCCTTATCTGTAATTTATTTGTAACTGGGAATAATATCAATGTTCGTATCCTAGGGCTGTAAGGAAGATTAAATGAGATAGTGTAGGAAAAGTGCTTAGCTTTTTGTTTAGCTCAGAGTAAGAAATCCAAACTCAAGGTGTCCCTGGGCAAGTGCAGTGTTGTTCAAATTAGTCTTCCTTCTGTTCTTGTCCCCTTAGATCCTTTCCCATGAAACAACCCAAATAACTTTTTAAAAATGTGAAGTGGAGCGGAGTGTGGTGGTGCACACCTATGATTCTAGTGCTTGGAAGGCAGAGACAGGAGGATCACATGTTTAAGGATAGCCTCAGCAAGTCAACCTAGTGAGACTCTGTTTCAAAATAAAAATAAAATAGGTCTGGGGTAGAATAATAAAATCATCATAATAAATAATAATAAAATAATGATAAAATTTAAAAAAATCGTGAAGCATATCATGTCCTTTCTCCGAGGTTTTACATTGCTCTGACCTCCTCCTCCCCCTCCTCCCCCCTCCTCCTCCCCCTCTTCCTCCCCTCTCCTCCCCCTTGCTCCCCCCTCCCCCCTCCCCCCCTCCTCCTTTGCTTGAAGATGCTGTACACAGGGCGGCCCCAGCTCTGCCTTCACTGTCCTGAATGATGCGCTTTGCCTGGATCTTTATTCTTTTTATTTTTTGGTACTGGGGATTGAACCCAGAGGCATTTTACTTTCAAGATACACACCCAGCTCTTTTTATTTTTCATTCTGAAATAGGGTCTTTTTAGTTTTCTCAGAGTGTCCTCAAGTTGTTGAGGCTGGCCTCAAACCTGGGATCCTCCTATCTCAGCCTTTTCAGTACTGAGATTACAGGTATTGCCACCAGGCCTGGCTTCTGCCCTTGACCTTTGCATGTCTAGCTCCTGCCCGAGAGAGGCCTCCGAGCCAAAAGGAGGTCTTTCTGCCAGTCAATCTTACCACCTTATTTTATTTTCACCACAGTCTGATGTATCGGCTTACTCACTGTCTTTCACGTGTCATGTATATTCTACTCCACTCCACTCCCATCCACTGCCTCCTTTAGAATGCAAGTCCCCTAGGAGGTTATTGGTATGTATGTATATATGTATGTATGTATATATGTATGTATGTATGTATATATGTATGTGTGTATGTATATATGTATGTATGTATGTATTTCTGCCGTATCCTCAGAACCATGTACAGTGCTTGGCACCTGGCAGATGCTTAGTAAATACTGGTTGAATGAATGAAGAAGGCTGTGTCCCATCTTGCTCTCTCTTTCAAGTCTACCTCAAGATTAAACCCCACTGCAAGGCCACTTCTCAACATCACACTTTTTTAGGGATCTTTCTCCTGTGAACCTGAGGCACTTGGTAGATGCTCCACCCGGATGGGGAGCGCCACCTATCTGGGGACCCTCTGATCTCGTGTCCCTGGATAGAGTTGGTGATGCCTTCCTTAATTGTTCTGCAATTCTAGAACAGGGAAAGAGAAACCTCTCAATTCTTCTTATCAAAACAGCACAGAGCATGGGAGCTACCAGAGTGAGAGAGAAAGAGTTGAGGTGCTGAATATTTAAATGTACTTGGCAAAAGCTCCACAAAATTTATTTAGGCCTTATTAGATTATCTAGGGACTTCCAGGAAGATGGCTACCGAGAAAAGCAGCGTTTACGAGCCCTGCAAAAACTCAATCTCTATTGCCACCAAATCAGCGCTTTTCATAGCCAGAAAATGCCATCAGCAGAGAAATAAAAAATGTAAACACAAGGGACAGAGAAAAAAGAGACTAGAAGAACAACCAGAGACCAGAACTCAAGCCCGCAATACAGCAGCAGGGCTGCGCCGGCACCATCTTCCCTCAAAGCACCAGGATCCAAAGAGGAAAGGTAAACAAGGAGCTGAAGTGAGCAGCTGTGGATCATTCGGGTGTAATTCAGCAGTTCTTTCAGCACAAAGAATGTCTAAAACTCCCAGTGGTCAAGCTCATCTTGACACCTTCCAGGGACTCAGAACAGAGCTCAAAACCAGAAAAGAAATATGCCAGTCTCATGGCCGAGGGCATGGCGGCGGCGCCATATTGCCAGCAGCTCCAGCCTCATGGTCGAGGCTGTAGCAGTGGTGCCTTATTGCCAGCAGTGACAGCGAGTTCACCAGACCCTTGAGAGCTCCTGATCAACACACACAATAACAGTGAGTGAAATTGCAGCCCTAAAGGAGAAATCCCTGTACTGCACGCCCAAGGACTTTGATATTCTCCCTGGGTCTGAGATTTTGCAGTCCAACCCAGTGAAGGAGTAGCAGGGGCAGAGATTACCACAGACTCGAGATACAGAGCACCCTAAGTGAAGTCGTAGTGATCCAGGGAAGGCACAAACTTCTGAAAGCATGGGAAAGAGGAACAATAGAGCAATGAATGCCCACAACCCCATATTATCAGAACCTGATAACACAGAAATTCAGAGATCTCCAGAAGATCAAATCAGGAATATAATTGTAGAAATAATACGGGACCTTTGAAAAGAATTTAGAGAGAGTCTAAAAGACATAAAGGATGCAATCATTGAGGTAAAGGCCTCAATTCAAAGTATAAACAATCGATTAGACCACATGGAGAATAGAATCTCGCTCCTAGAAGAGGATCACTCCAAAAACAAACACATAATTTATAATTTAGAAAAAAAATCAGACAGCAGGAATCTGACATTGAATAAATATGAGCCCATTTTAACAGAGCTAACCTAAGAATAATCGGAATAGAGGAGGGGAAAGAAGGTGAAACCAAAGGGGTCAATATCTTCAAAGAAATAATAGAAAATTTTCCAAACATAGAGCAAGAGATCAATACACAGGTCCAGGAAACTTATAGAACTCCCTTTAGACAGGATCAGAGAAGAGGTTCCCCACGCCACATAATTGTCAAATGACCAATGTGGAAGCCAAGCAGAGAATCTTAAAGGCAACAAAAACAAAAGGCCAAGTGACATTCAGAGGCAAACCAATTAGAATCACTCCAGACTTCCCAAACCAAGTCATGAGAGCCATAAGGGCTTGGAGTAACATATTCCAAACTCTGAAAGAAAACAACTTCCAGCCCCAAATTTCCTACCCAGCACAACTATCTATCAAGTTAGATGGGGAAATAAGAAGCTTCCATGACAAAGAGAAACTGAAGGAATTTATGTCTTCAAAACCAGCGCTAGAGAAAATACTCAAAAAGATTAACTACAAAAAGAAAGAAACACCAGAACCAGAGAAACAAGATTTTCCATCCAGCAGACAACTAAGCAAAGAAGAATATATTCATGTGTTTATTGATTAAAATCTTTGGAGATTCATTATTTATTTTAGTGTTTTACCTATTTCTAAATTGTATTGTTTGCTTTTATTGTTGCTAATTTTTAGGATTTCTATTTGGAATATTAATATACCTTCAGACATAGCATTTGGAAATATTTTACCCCATTCTATCAGTAACTTTTAACTGTTTACATTGTCTTTGGATGTACGATTTTTTTTTATTTTTTAGGAAGTTTTTTGTTTACCCTTTTGTTGCCTGTGCCTTTGAAATCATATCCAAGAAATCACTGTCAATTTCAATGTTGTAAAGTGTTATGACCCAGGTTGTCTTCTAAAAGTTTATAGTCTTAAGATTAACATTTAGGTCTTTTATCTATTTTGAGTTAATATTTGTATATGGTATTAGGTAAGAGTCCAACTTTATTCTTTTTCATGTAATTATTATTTTTAACAATATTTAGTGAAAAGATCATTATTTCCTTCACCAAATGTCCTTGGAAACCTTGTCAAAAATAACTTGACAATATATGGAAGAATTTATCTCTAGGCTTTTTATTTTACTCCACTGGTTTATATATCTGCCTTTATAGCAGTACTACACTGTTTCAGTTAATATAGCTTTATAAGGTTTGAAATCAGAAAATGTACATCTTCTAGCTTTGTTTTTTTCGAGATTGTTTTGGGTATTTAGAGTTCATATTTCATGTTAGGATAGATTTTTTTCTGGAAAAAAATGTATGATAGTTTCACCTAAAAAAAAAAAAAGAAAAAAATATATCCTCTGGTAAGAAAGAAAAAAAGATTATCTAAATAATCATCTATTTCATATTTTAATAAGGTGAAATTAGTGGAGGGATGATTAGGTTGCTAAAGTTTTAAAAGCATGACTAATGAGGCAATTGGACCTTGCTCTTTTACACAGAGACAAGGTGATGGTTATGGGGAACATTTCCTCTGTTGATTCTATGGCTGCCAGTCATTTTTAGATGTTCTTTCTATTTTTGAGTATATTTTGACAATATTTATTTATTTATTTGTTTATTTATTTATTGTGGCACTGGGGTTCAAACCCAGGGGCATTCTACTTGCAAGCTACAACCCCATACCTATTTTTTATTCTTTATTCTTTCTTTCTTTATTATTTTATTTTTTATATTATTTATTATTATTTTATTTTATTTATATTATTTATTATTATTATTTTATTTATTTATTATTTATTTGTGGAGGCTGGCTGCTGTGCACCTGAGATCCTCCTGTTTCAGCCTCCCAGGTACTGAGATTACAAGAGTGTGCCACCCCATCTAGCTGACAATTTTTAAAAACTAAATGTGTGTGTGTGTGTGTGTGTGTGTGTTTTAACTGAACAGTTCGGATTTAGGTAGTGCCATGGTTTGAATGTTGTGTGTTCCCCTGAACTCATGCAGATCAATCCCCAAGTTCATGTGTTAATGATATGAAGAGGTTAGAAATGTAATCCAACTATGGTGTCTAGAGGTAAGGCCTTTGGAAAGTGATGTTTTAGATAAGGGCATTAAGGTGGAGGCCCAGCCATTGAATCCTGGTGGTTCTATTAGAAGAGTGAGGCCAGGCATTTTGGACACATGTGCTTCCCAGTTATTGCCCTATGGTGCCTTGCCTTGGAACTCTGCCAGCAAGCAGGTCATCACCAGAACTTAGCTGATTCCAGCACTGTTCCCCTGAGCCTCTCAAACTATAAACTAAGTAAGCCTCATTTCTTTATAAAGTTAACATGTCTCAGGTAGTTCATTATAGTAGTGAAAACCTGACTGATGAAGGTCGTAGAGATGCACTCTGAGATATGAATCCTGAGGTAATGGGCATTGCACATCTTTGCACCTCCCAGCTCCCAGTTTTTATTGCTCATCTTACTTTTTCTAGTTAATTACTTGTGCATTTTGATCTGCAGCCACAATTCCCTCAGATATTCAATCAAAATCCCAATTTTACGAATTCATTGTTCATCACTGAGTTTTTTTCGCCTTCAGGTTTTATATTCCCAAGTTCTTTCTTTTGAATCATTCTTGATTGACTGAATTTCATTGTTAAGATTTTTTTTTTTCAAGAGGTGCTCATGGAGATTTTATACTCTGAACTTTCTCATTTTGAAATTGTCTGTATGTTGCTTTTATCTTTGAGGACAAAATCATGGTACTGCACACCTGTGATCCAAGTGCTTGTAAGGCTGAGACAGGAGGATTGCAGATTTGAGGGCAGCTGCAGCAACTTAGTGAAGCCCTCAGGAACTTAGTGAAACCCTGTTTCAAAATAAAAAGGGTGTGGAGTGTAGCTCAAAGGTAGAATACCCTTGGGTTCTATCCTAGTACTAAGAAAAACATTTTTCCCCCGAGTGTAAAGTTTTACAACCTGCTTTCTTTCTCTTGAACCATTGTATAATTTACTAAATGGCTATGTAATATTTCACTGAATTCCATATTCATGGTCTATTTTTCCCAATTTCTGTTATTCTAAATAGCATGTCATAAGTATTCTAATATTCTTGTGCATATATCTTTTTTTTTAACACTTGTGTGACTTATTTTAGAGCAAATTCAAAGAAGTAGGATTCTGGGTCAAGGCATGTATGAACATTAAGGTATCTAGAAACATACTAAACTCCTTTCAAAGAGTCTAATTTACACTCCTGTCAGCAGTGCATAAGAGGACCTCAGTGGTTTTATTAGTTCTTTGAATATGTGCCAATTTGGTAGGCAAAATAGTTTTCTTTTCTTTTAGATTCTGTTTCTTAGTAAAATTTAAGGTTTTTTTTATTTTATAAACTGCTTTTTTTGGGGGGGGGTACTGGGTATGGAAGGAGAGAACCTAGGGGCATTCTACCTCTGAGCTACATCCCCAGCCCTATTTTTTATTCTTTATTTTGAAACAGGGTCTCAGTGAGTTGCAAAGGGCCTCACTAAGTAGTAGCTGAGGCTGTCCTTGAACCGAGATCCTCCTGTTCCAACCTCTCAAATGCTGGGATCACAAGCGTGCACCACCACGCCCAGTTTATATAAACTGCTTTTTAGTGTTCTCTACTATTGCTGGGTGTGGTGGCGTATGCTTGTAATCCCCACGCTTGGGAGGCGGAGACAGGAGGATCACGCAGGTTTGAAGCTAGCCTCTCTGGCTTAAGAGACCCTGTTCCCAAATTTTAAAAAGTACAAAAATAGGTCTGGGAGTGTAGCCCGGAAGTAGAAGGGTTTCCAGGAACCCCAGTACCACCACCACCAAAAAAACCAAAGGATATATATGTATATATTCTCTACAATTTTTTTTTTTTACTGGAGCCATCGGTTAGTATTGTTGATTTTAAAGAACATTTTGCCTATTAAGGAGTGGTACCCTTTTTTAAATTCATATTGAAAGAACTTCGCTGTCTTTCACTTTTTTTCTTGTATTATACTTTATGATCATTGAAGGGTGCTGAAACTATTGGGTAAAAACTTGAGAAAAAGCAAGATATTGGTACAAAGAATCTTTCCACAAATTACAAAAGGGAAAGTAATAGTGAAGAAAGACCATAGACAGTGTCAACAAGGGAATCAACATTGACATCAGTAACGATGAGGTGTTTGAGGTGTTATTATCTTTCTCGGGGAAGGCATGGAGATGCAACATCAACTATGTAATAGTCTTCCAGACACTTGAATTTAATCACAAGAAAATATGAACCAAACCCAAATTGCGAAATATCTTATAAAAGCAATTCGCCTTAACTCTTTGGGAAAAAAAAAAAAAGTCATGACAGCCAAATGTGTTAGGCTACCCCAGATTAGACTCTGGATGAGGAAAAAAATACTATAAACAACCTTACTG